>NC_090817.1:29236435-29545700 GCF_000390325.3 Nicotiana tomentosiformis
AAAAGTACATATTTTTTACTCCAATGGGATAATCATTTTGCCGGACCATCTTATTTCATATTTTTTAATTGTATAGTTTGAAATTTGAACATATCTAAAGCTAAAAATTGTACCATACATTGTTAGCTAAAATAAAATATTTTTGCAGAATGAAAAGAGGCTAACAATAAAGAGTGGAAGTCTCGTTTCAGATCATAATGCATATCCTTTGGTGGGTAAAAAATATGCAAGATTCATTATTATGCTTTGAATTGCAATTATATAAACCTCACTTGTTTTTCAAAGGTATTTTTTAATGAGATTAAATCTTGTAACATAGAAAAAAAATTAATTACTTTTCACAATATGTTGTAAAACTTTATTTAATAAGAATTAAGAATAAGAGAGAAATAGTATAGCGAGAAATACCCTCCACAAATGCACAACAAGATACACTAGGCTGATATGACACGTGTATATAAGAAATTTAAATGATTCTTAACGGGTTTAACGGTTTATCCGATAAGAAAATTGAGTAATCCGCTCCCAAACCGTTAAGCCGTTAATTATAAAATCTCAATCTGCTCACCATCCATTAACCCGATAACCTGATACCAATAAGCCAATAAGCCATCAGTTCGGTTTGGTTAACGGTTCGGTTCTGAACACCCCTAGTGTTAATAGCTTTCAACAACTACAACTTCAATAACTCAACAATGAAGGTATTTTCATGAAATAGCAACTTCAAATCAAATGCATAACTTAGGCTCGATAAGGAAAGAGATAGCACAAACTAGCAACTACAAATAAATACATGAGAATAACTCAACAATGGGTGAAATAACATGTAATAACAACTACCACTAAATGCATATAAGAGTAACCTCGACAAATGAAAAATAGAACATATAATAACAACTTTAGCTAAGGCATGTAAGAATAAACTTGACAACGCAAAGATAGGACAAATAATAGCAACTTCAATTAAATGCCTATAAGTGACCTAAGAGTCTAAACTGGTCAACTGTTCACATATAAGCCCGTATACACACTCGTTACCTCTTATACACGTCTTTAACATAATTCAAATAGTATAATTAAACCCAAATCCTAAGGGATAGCTTCCCCTACACAAAGTTAGGCAAAATACTTACCTCAAAGAAGCTAAATCAATGATCTAAAAAGCCCTTCCCGTGTTAAACAACCTCCGGATGGCTCGAATCTAGCCAAAATAACTTAATATCATAAATAAAAGCCATAAAAAATAATTTTGGATAATAAAGTTTTAATCTTTAATAAAAATTAAAAAGTCAACCCAAAAGGTCAACATCGGGTCCGCACCTCAGAACCCTACAAAACTTATAAATTCCGAACACCCATTCCGATACGAGTCCTACCATACCAAAATCATTCAATTCCGACCTCAAATCGGCCTTCAAACCATCAATTCATATTTTAGAAAGTCTTTACTCAAATCCCCAATTTCTCCAATTCAAATCATTAATCAAACACTAAAATCAAGGTTGGAATCATAAAATAATAACAAATCCGAGCCAAAAATACTTACCCCAATCCAAATAATAAAAATTCTCTCCAAAATCACTCAAAACCGAGCTCCAAAACCTTGTGAGAAAAGGTAACTAAATTTCGTAACAAGAAAAATATAATAGCAGTTGTCCCAGCTCGAATTAGGTCCTAGATAATCCCGAAACTTATGTTTGATAAGCCAATCACGATCCTTGTGAAATTACATCCAAGATAGCCTCATGAATCACCCAATTTGGCCTTCAAATGAGGGAGATATGATTTTTTGAAGTTTTAAAAGCAATCTGAAAATTTCAGGGATATAACTAGCATTTTCGTAATTACTTACACCTGGGAAAAAAAAACAGCAATATGAAAATCTTCATTTTAACACCCAAAATATATTCGGGACCGACAAGAGTAGGTTGTTCAAGTGGTGAGCGCTCGCCACTTCCAACCAATAGGTTGTGAGTTCGGGTCACCCCGAGAACAAGGTGGGGAGCTCTTGGAGGAAGGGAATAAAAAAATAAAAAAATAAAATAAAACACTCATTCGGGACCTCCCGGACACAAATCATATATGCATTTCAATTATAAAACACGCTACGAACCTGCTCGCGCACTCAAAACACCTAAAAGAGGCCATCTTTACCCGATATTGATCATGGTCAAATTTTAAATCTTTAACATAACTAGTTTCTCAACCAATGATCTGAAATACACCTGAGCCCCTCGAGACCCCATCCAATCATACCAACAAGTACAAATACATCATGCAAACTTATCCAAAGCCTCAAAACACCCATAAAAATATCACAACAAAGAATCGAGAATCAAACTGAATAGAACTTCTCTTAAGTTAAATCTCCATTCTTTCAAAAGAGTGTCTGAATCACACTTAAACACTTCGAATTACTTTCAAACTTTGCACATGAGTTCAATTCAACTATATAGACCTATCCAAAGTCTCGGAATACCAATTGTAGTCCAATAACATCAAAGTCAACTCTTGGTCAAACTTATGAACTCTTAAGTTCTTCAAATTGCCAACTTTCGACAAATAATGTCGAATTCTTCTGGGAACCTCCGAAACCAAATTCGAACATACGCACAAGTTCAAAATCATCATATGAACCTATCGGAATAATCAAAACCCGATTCCGAGTTCGTTTACCCAAAAGTCAAACTTTAGTCAACTCTTCCAACTTAAAGCTTCTAAAACGAGAAACATTCTTCCAAATCAATCCTGAACCGCTCTAAAATCGAAACCAACCATACACGTAAGTCATAATACATAATATGAAGCTACTCACAGTCTCAAACAATCGAATAGAACGCTAAAGCTCAAAACGGTCGTTACAATATTTGCGAACAGGTTCTCGCAAATGCGAGACCTGCAGTTCAGCAACACCAGTTGTTCATCAGCTATACCAAAACTATCTGCAACGCATCCGAAACTCACCTGAGCCCCTCGAGCTCCAATCCGAACATCCACACAAGTGTTACAACATCATACAAACTCGCTCGCAAATTCAAATCATTAAAATAATATCAAAATTCAAGAATCGATCACTAAAACTCAAGATTTTCAAGTTCAAAACTCAGTTTTTTTATTTTCTTCACATATAGTGTTGAATCGGCCTCGGGTCACTCGGAACCCCAACCAAACATGCGTATAAGTCCGAAATCATCATATGAACCCACCAGAATCATCAAATCACTGATCCGAGGTCGTTTACCAAAAATGTTGACTGTGGTCAACTCTAGCCACATTTAAAGTCAAAAATCACATTTTCTTCGAAATTTCACATATAAATTTTCTGGAAAACGACTCGGACCACGCACGCAAGTTATAAATCATCAAATTGAGTTATATAAGGTCTCAAAACACAGAAATAGGAACTAGTACTCAAAACAGCCTATTGGGTCGTTACATCATGAAAATGGCGCCTCTAAATTTTTTAACTTTTCGGTGAAATAATTTAGAAAACTTGCAGACTTTAGCTCTATATATTTACCATTAGATTGTTCTAAAGAAACTAGAGTTTAATCAAATGAAAAGTCTGTTTAACCTCTTGAAGGACAATACTTTCTCGCTTTTGGCATATCAAGTATCAACATTTTCTTCACTCTACTCTACCACAGAATTCTTCAGCTAGCCACATGCATTTTCATCAGGTTAATTGGATAGCTTAATTATTTCTCCTGTATTGCTAATTTCTGTGGTTTCTCCTTTCTAGTGTTCTCATCATATATCTTGCATGAATTCAAACTGGAAAACATGGAAAAGAAACATATATTCATATCTTGCCAAACCATGATCTCATCAATGTCATCAAGTGTGTCCGAAATCTTGATTCATATCCATACATGTAATCACAAAAGATTAGTGGAGTAAAACATTTGGACAATGAAAATAAAGGTGACAAGAGGGACTCACCTTTGAAAAAAAATTCTAACGACAAGACAACTGATTTATAAGGAACAATTTATTTATTTTTCTAGCGACACCTAAAATGCCATCAGGAACAATTTATTTGTTTTTCTAGCGACACCTAAAATGCCATCAGTTCTATCAGGATCATGAAAGTTACCCTTTAAAAGATTAATACTCCCTTTGTTTCACAATTTAAGTGTCGTACTTTCCTTTTTTCTAAAAGAATGACTCTTTCAATATTTGGTATCTCTTTAACTCTAATATTCTACATGGCAGGTTTAAGGGCCACAAGATTTAAAGGACATTTTGGTACATACACACATAATTATTTAAAGACCACAAAATTCAAAAATTCCCGATATTTTCTTAAAGCTCGTGCCTAGTAAACTAAGACATTTAAATTGAAAGGGAGGGAGAAGTTGCTATCCGACTTTTATCGGATCTTAAGATAGCAAGGACAAATCTATGTCATGGTCATTGGCAAAAATGTGCCGTCAAAAAGGTTCAAAAGTGTAACGCCTGCCTGCTCGTTGAAATTGGAACTTCTAAGAGAATACAAAATTGAGGTGTAAGAACACAATCTCCAGCAGGAAGGAAATCAATATAACAAGCAAAACTTATCTTGACCTCTGTAACACGTAAAAATCGTTGCTTAATTACATGATCGAAATCAAAAGCTACTTCTAAAATTCTGCAGTATTATCCGTCAATCAATCTAGGTTTACATCATAAAGATCTGGAAGAAGCCTTCTCGTGGAAGTAGTTTCATCTTTACCAGGGACAGAGACCGAGGAATCACTCCAAGGTGCATTCATACTTTGCACTTGACTGTCCTGAGAGTAACTTGAAACCTGTGTTTGACTGTCTTGTGATAGTTTCTCAAAAGATTTGAATCTCATGTGGTCATCTGATGTGGTGCGCTTAACTAGTGGTGCTTGCACCGGAACTTTTCCTTCGAGCATACTCACGACAGAAGACATGCACGGCCTGAGAGTGGGAGAGGGATTGGTGCACAACAGACCCAGATTTATCATCTGCATTACCTCTTTTTTGGAGTAACTTGATCCGAGACGTGGATCCACTAATTCTAAGAGATTTCCCTGTTCCTGTAGGACGTAAGCCTGCACTCCAAATAGAAAACAAAATTGTTATCGAAAGCAAGACAAAGATTGGAGATGAGGGAGGAAAAGACAGTAAGATGTGCAAAAATGCATCAATAAGAATGTGAGTAGAAATAATGAAAGAACTATGATTCTAAAATTTTCTTTCTCATCCCGTAGGAATGAGAAATGGAGATATCAAAGAAAATCCAGATTGCAATTAATCAAAAATATACATGGAAGATTTATGATGAATAAGTTTGACGATTTACCCAGTCAAGAAGGTAAACAAATTCCTCTTTTGGCCTGTAGTTTGTGTTGCTTTTCCCACTGACAATCTCTAATGCAACAACTCCAAAGCTATAAACATCAGCTTTATCTGTCAAGTAGCCTCTCATTGCATACTCGGGAGCCATATAACCTCTAACAAACAGGAAAAAGAAAAGTAAGATACTTCCTAGTAACCATGTTACTGCGACGAAGTACAAAATTCAAATGCACAGAACTGTTACTCTCTCATTGCATGTAGCAAGAACTTTTGAGGTGTTTAGTTGTGCCTCAAAGTCAGAAGAGTTCACTACTGTTACAGGATTTCTTTTTCAAACTGATATATGCTCTTTATTGTTTCTAAACAAAGAGAGGATTATATCAGACAAAGTACAATGAAAGTGAGGATAAGAAGGCTCACTCACACTGTTCCAGCAATTCGGGTGCTAATATGAGTGTTCTCTTCTTCATCTAGTTTTGCCAATCCAAAATCTGAAATCTTAGCACTCAGATCTTTATCAAGAAGCACATTGGTTGCCTTTATATCTCTGTGAACAATTTTCAATGCTGATTCTTCATGCAGGTAAGCTAACCCTCTTGCTATTCCTAAGCATATCCTTTTTCTGGTTGGCCAGTCTAGGTTCAACCTCTGGTCGTCACGGCCTAAGAAAAGGAGAAATAGAGGAATATAGGGTGGCATAAAATATCATTGCGATGATTAATGATTTTAAAAATGATGTTTCAAAGCTTTACCAAAAAGAGCTCGAGCAAGACAGTTGTTTTCCATGTATTCGTATATCACCAATAATTGGTTCCCTTCTATACAACAGCCATAAAGCCTCACAAGGTTTGGGTGGTGTAGAGCTGAAATCATGCCTATCTCGTTGACAAATTCACGATTTCCTTGCTTCGACTTGGAAGAGAGCTGCTTAACAGCTATTATTGCACCATCTGCAAGTACACCCTACAGACAGCAGGATTAGGATTAGTTCACAATCATCATATTACAGACAAAAGAATGTTGCTACTTAACTATTCAGCACTACTGTATTTTCCTATAAACACAACATCAAGCATAAGCAATGGGAAGTATGGCCACAGAACTGCAAGTTGTCCTACCACAAAATCAGTATTGATAGAGATAGTGAGAGTAGCTACCTTGTAAACTGGTCCAAACCCTCCTTCACCAATTTTGTTGGCGGGATCAAAGTTATTTGTAGCAGCTTTAATTTGTCTAAGTCTAAAATGACCTGTTTGTAAATCAAGGGCTCTGAGTTCTGTAACAAGAAGAATACTACAAACGTCAGTACATAAAGATCTCCTAAAACATCTGTATGATGAAGACAGATTAATCAGTCATGAAGATTTTGCTGTGTGCTAACTATTTATGATATATGGCATGATGTCGATCCACCAACAAAACAATCGTCTCAATGCTGATCAATTAAAGGCAGATGATTAATTTGTATGAAGCGACTAGATTATCATAACAGAAATATCGCTATACTATCAAATAGTTTCAGACCATAACAAGGAATACGAAGTTTTTGTCGTTGTAGCTCCTCCATTTCCATTTGTTTAAGCATGTAGAGAGTGAATAAATGCTTTGACGTATGTAGTACCTATTTCTTCCTTATTTTGCCCTCCAAAAATGCCTTTCTTCCACAGAACAACCACAATTATCAGAAGCACCACAATTGAACCAAGTACAATGCCAATAACAGCTCCGACATGTAACCGGCCTGTATCAATATTATAGTCTGCAAGAAGAAAGTGGGATTTCATTGAAGATAAAATTTTGGGAAGATAAAGTCTATAGGCAGAGATATACTGACTTGGTGTCACTGTGATAGCTGAAATCAGAGGTCCATATACACCTCTGTCAGGAATAGCAGTGGTCCCCTTCCCCGTCCAATACAAGTGAATCTCCAGAGTGCTACCATTAACGAAAACATCTTTAAAGTCCATGGTAATTCCTTTCCCAACACCCTTAGCTTCCTCCATAATGTTGAAGTCCTTCAAAACTACATTTCCCTGTGTAAGAAATCAAAATATACTGCATTATCTCCAATAGATTGGTACCTTGCATACCAATAAGTTTAAAATCTTATCAGAACTCAGTAAATCAACACTCAAGTACCTTCTAGCCTAATCCAAGAAGTTACCAAATCATATCAGAACTGAGTGAATCAATAGTTAAGTTACATATTTACAGAAGAGGTTAGGTTTCCACTTACTTGTATTGATACATCAAATATCCTCCTTCCGAGGCTGCTATATGTGGAGTCATTAGAAAACATTATTTCAGCAAAGTGAAGGCGCACTTTGTAGCTACCTTGTCGCAGGCAAAGCCCATAATATTTGAGAGAAGTAGGGGCAAGGCGTGCTGTCTTGTAAAACTCAGCACCAGCCACGTTCAGTGAAAATGTATTTGTTGCAATATAACTGGCATCTTGAAAACCCGTGTACACTCCTGAACTGCTGAAAGCCCATCTATTGGAGGAGGACACAAAAAAATATGATGGACCTCTATTGGTCAAGTCCTCCTCATATTCATTTCCCTCAAAATTAGTACTACTTCCTCCACAGTTTATGAAAAGCGAATGATCTGCAGATGACATAAAGAGCGGGGCATAAAGAAGGGTTCTGAAATTCTCTCTTAACTCCAAAGATAATTAAAGTACATAAATTGCCACTCCAAGGGTTGGTTCAGGGGTAAACAATACGCAATGCTACTTCAGGCCCTCTCAAGGGCCAAGTTAAGAAATTTGGATTATAAAAAAATATGGTTAATAGGCTGTAACTCTTACGTTTAGCTTCTGCGGGACAAGGGAGGTCTTTCTTGGAACACCAGGCACTCCTGAAATTTCCAATAGATTAAGCCACATAATTAGACAGAAAGCATCATATAAACTAGCAACCTGATGCATAAGACAACATTTAGGACTTACGAGTTGGTCATTGCATTTGAATAGCTGGAGACTAAGTTTCTGCAGAAGAACGAAGGTTTGTAAGTGATGTAATTATAGGACCAAAATTTTCACTTAACAAACAGAAATAATATATGAACCCAAAAAAAGAGGAATAAAGCTCACATGGTAGAGGACTGGCATCCTGTAGCAGATGTTGGTGTGAAATTGTTGTATGATATATCGCTGTATAAAAATAAGATGATCATTGTCATGAACTCAATAGACACCAAATTCTTGTAAATGCATTCTTGCACCAAGCAAAAAGTTTGGTGTAGCATGCTACAATGCATTACTAGCTACAATATTAACCAAACTTTACTACTAAAATGCAGAAAAAGAAACAAACTAGAGCAAATACCAACATGTTCTCTTTACTATCCAATATCCAGCTGGGAATTGCTCCGCTTAATGTGTTGTGAGAAAGAAACCTACATCGCAGATAAAACTGTTGCTTGTTATAAATGAACGAAAACTTTGAGGGAGAGAAGCATGTACAAGATTTAAGCTTCAACTTGTAAGGGTACCTACATGTTATCATAATTCACCTGCCCCAATGTATTTAGGATTGTACCATTCAGCATGTTGTTGCTCAGATCCCTGCAAATAAATAACACTTATCAGAGGCAGGATCAGCATCAAACCGGACAGAAAACTGAACCACTTTGGTATCCGAACAATTAGTGACAATCTGTACTCCATCATGCAACTAAGAGGAAAACGTTGGTATGTAGAAGAATTTCCTTTTATACTATGAAGGGTGATTTTGGGTTTGTATTATATGCAGATTAAAAATTTACGAAATTCGATGAAAGTATACACACCGTTGCAAAAAGAGAAGACGGCAAACAAGAAAAACTGCATCCTGTTACATCACCTTTTCAATTTAGAGTTTAGACCTTGATATGAATATAGAAAGCGTCTTATTTGTTCTGACTAGTCAATCAACAAATCTTGTACAACAATCTCCAAGTCTAATGTTAAACTTGGCAGTCGTATTCGCAATTAGATAGAAGAGTAATATTAATATCTTATAAATTCCAACTTTTGAGAAGATAAAGAAGAGGCAGTCAACACAAGAATATTTGCTATTCAAGTATAATCATAGCTGAGAATCATCAAAATCTATGTCATCTCCGAATACATCTCACCTAGACTTCTATGTTCTAGTACTCCTGACAAACTAAAATGTAAAGAGCCAAAACACTGTACTTGCTAGAGAAAAAGTTTCCCATGAAATAATAAACAGAATGATTAAAAAATAAAAAGAAAACAAACTTACAAAAGTTTCAAATCCTTCATGTCACTTAAGTATCCCGGAATTGGACCAAAAATTGAGCAATTTCTCAAAATCCTGCATCAATAAAGTCAAATTAGAGAACCGTAAGAAATTATGATGAACAGATGTAATTGCTAATTTTCCAACTACAAGCATATACTACTCACAGCCTTTTCATTTGAGTGAGGCCTTGAAGATTTGGGAATCGCATTTGTTTTCCTCTCAAATCAGATATTCTCCTGACAATAACAATGCACATGAGAACTTCCACTATAATAGCCCTATATCCTTTCTTATAAAAGTGAATTTAACAGTTACGCGACTATAAAAAGCAGAGAAGTGCGAACTTACAACTCGGTTATGTTTTTCAACTGGGATATTGTAGAAGGAATAGGTCCCTCCATTAACGTTCCTTGTATGTCTCTGCAAAAAAGTTTCATGATAATCGCAATTATATACTATGTATGCTACCATATTTTTGTTGGTCTAAAGTTTAGAATTCTTCATGGAGAAGAAAATTGCATCAAGATTTGCTACTATTAGATGCATACTCACAATCTGTCCATTTTGGTCCAATTGCCAATAAAATCTGGTATGGTTCCAGATATTCTATTCCCATCTATCCTACTGCAAACAGACTAAAGAGTTAAAGACTTAAGAGATAGAAAACACAAAAGGCAGATGTGCTTCTAAAATTTCTTACTTACAATTCTGTCAAGTTCTTAAGATTTCTGAAGTTCTCAGGTATAGTTCCTGTGAGATTATTGGCAGTAAGAAACCTGCAAAATGCTCCTTCAATTAACCATGATAACTGAAAAATCACACCATTCGTTCCGATTTGTTTGGCACATTTTGCTTATTGTTGAGTCAATTTGACCAAATTTTGGAGCTAAATCGGACCAGATTAACTCTTTCTTTATACCAAAACTTAAATCTTAAGAAACTATATATTTTAGTATGAATATCGAGAAGCGAAAAGTGCCAAATATTTTGGAAGAAGAGTAATAATAAGTAGATAATAGACATTGAATATCTGATTACTATGACTTACATTTTACTCAGGCGGCTCAAACTACCAAGGTTTGGAGGAAGAGGTCCTTCAAGTAGATTATTTTCCAGATTTCTGAAAATTCCATTTCATGAATGTGACATCCAATTAGGTACAACCAAAGTATGTAGAAATATAAAAGAAACTATGCAATATCTTTTACTTACAGTTCTTCCAGTGTGTCAATATCACCTAATTCCTTGGGAATCACACCACTGATACGGTTACCCAACAATGACCTATATATTTATGAGTTTGACCAAAATGTAAGAAAAAAAAAAGGAAAAGAAAAACTTCTTCACTGAAACTTTGTAGAAAGATCAAAGGGAAAACAAACTTACAGAATAGTGACACGAAGCTTGCCATAGCTTGAGGGAATCGATCCATTTAAGAAATTGCGAGACAGATCTCTGAAAATGCAAAAATTAATTGAGACTCCAATTTTGCATGTTATGGTCCAGTTTAAACTTTCAGATTTCACACTTTTTAAGTCTATGGTTTACACAACTCAATAGACTTTGTTGCATATAAAGCAACAAACAATGAACTTGTCACTGTTATGATTTGTACAAAAATTGAATAACAACACATGACAGTTTCTGTATTCAAGAGTTTACAAGGCAAAATTTTGATAGTTTGCCTCAGGAAAATTCCAAAAGTATTCCAATAGAGATTTAACCAAGTGGATTTCTGTTCAGAAATACCCTAATTTTAAGCAATTATATTGGTAAAATTCCATTCTTTCATAATACATGCCACTCTCTGTATGTTTGCTTACATAAAATTTTCAAATTTATCTGTGAAAACAAATGAGAGTAATCCTGTGTTTGTTTTCCTATTAACTTTCTGGCCATAATTATTCACCCAAAAAAGCTCATTACATCAAAATATCAACACGAAAGATAGGTCCCATCATCAATTAGGCTCAAGGAACCAACCACTAACTAATTGTCATTGTGTTACATTGATGCAGTGGAAATTTGAATTTTAAAGCTACGAGAAATAAAATAAAATAACTTATCCTATGACTGAATGCAGAGAAAACTATAATCAAAATAATGTTATGGAATTAACTGATACTCACAATTCTCGCAGATGAATAAGCTCTGCAAATTCAGGAGGTAGAATTCCTGTCAAATTACGACCCTTCAATTGGCTGTATCAACAAAAACAGGAGAGAAAATCAAAAATATTTATTAACACCTAACGGTAGAGGAGTTTAGCTAGGAAAAAAAATAACAGGGTTTAAACTTTAAATATTGTGAAGAGGAGAGGCACAAATGCACCGGTGAGAAGGCGTGAGAGGTTGGTTTTGAAGAGCCTAAGGATAGGTAGAGACCGGCCGAAAAAGTATTGGGAAGAGGTGATTACGCAAGATATGGCGTTGCTCCAACTTACTGAGAATATGATCATGGATAGGAAGTTATGCAGGTTGAGAATAAAGATAAATGGTTAGGTAGCACAGTAGCTTTAGTACATGACTTAGTGTCATTTGTGTTTTTCGTACTCCCATGACTTCTATTATTACTTGTAATTACTTTCGTTTCGATTTTTTGATTGCATTAACTAGTATTAGTTTTGTATTTTCGCTTCGATTTTTTTATTAATGTGTTTGTTGTTGCCCTTCCTTTTATCTTGCCTAAATCGAGGGTCTTCAGAAAACACTCACTCTGCCTTCTTAAAGATAGGGTAAAGTCTACGTACACACTACCATTTTTACATCTCACTTATAGGATTACACTGATTTGTTATTGTTATAAGACTCAAAGGGATATAATTCACAAGAAGTCATTGTTCTTGGACGCTCTTTACACCCTATTACGTCGGCCACAATGCTAAATGTCAAGTTTTTGAATGCCAGTAACAAGTGCAGTTGATCAATCAAAAATATCTTTCTCCTTTGAGGTAAGAAAGAAATTAAAACGCCAATATAGATTAGTGTCCAAATAGTACTTTAATAGGGAAATATAGAGCCACGATTGAAGTAGTTGACGAGCATTAAGTGCTGAAAATCATTACTTAAACTGATAATAAGCCATTAATATGTTTGGTAAAATAACATTGAAAAATAATTTCTCTTAAAATGACTAAATAAAGTTATTTACCAAAAAAAGTTTAAAAGTATTTTCTCGAGGAGAAGAACGACAATGAAAATGAAATGGAGATGGAATTAAGAATTTTATCTAGGAAAAGAGTATTTCGAGAATTAGAAAAAATAAATATTAAGATACTTGTCGAACGAAAAAGGCCAAATAAGTGATACTATGTCATAATAGGTCAATATAATCTAATAATATATATATATATATATATATATATAATCACTGCACACAACTTAAACTCGATTAAATGGACATACAGCACTTTTCTTTCTTCATATATATAAATAACAGAAGAAAATCTTTGCAACCTTGAAATACTTACAATAATGAGTCTTCCTTGTAGCATAATTCACATATTAAGATATGATTCAACGTATAAAGAAGGAGCGCTTACATGGTCACCACATGGCAAACTGAGCTGTCATTGAATGAGCAGTCGCATGTTACATTGCTGAGAATTTTATTAAAAGCAGGATCTGTCACGTTGAAACCTCTCCCCTCATTGCAAGAGGCTCTGCTGACGTTCCAAGTTGTGTTCTGAAGTTTCATTGATATTGTTTCCAGAACTTTAACTGTGACATCAAAGTTAAATTATATTTCAATCGTTACAATATCCAGATGATATTGAAGAGCAAATTCTTGCACCTCAAGTAAAGTTACCAGGGTAACATTGGATTAGTTTACATATAAAGCATCGATCATGTTTGTGATTATTACTGTTGTTTGATGCTCCGACGTAGAATGGATAGTCTTGAAAAGAATATATGTACAATAGAATAAGTCTTGCCTAGAGTATAAATTTTATTTTTTTATTTTCCTTTTTGTAATTATCTGATATTTATTATTCACTAATCTGACTAATCTAGATTAATTAGCGTCCCAGAAAATATTAAAAATGGAAGCGCTATACGAATTTTTTTCATTCTCAAGGCTCAAATTTAAAATCTTTAGTTAAGAATAGAATAATATCATCTATTCCATCACACCTATCGATAAAGCATCATTGCTAGAAGCCCGACCACTATAGCATAGAATTTCGTGCCAAAAATTCAAGAATATCGGACACTTAGATTTCACAAATTTCGGGATTAGGACTAGCCAAATACCTTGGCATGATTTAAAATGATGTAGCGTATCATAGTGAATTAGTATCAGAAAAATGCATATAGATAAGAAAAGCAAGCCATTTTGGGCTATACCCAGAATGATAGCACTGAGCCCTCACTGGTATTGAAGAAGGTGAAGGATAGACTGGTCGGTAGCTGTTGCTTCCTCCGATTTTTTTAGTTCTTTTCACACATATTAAGAAATTTACCTTTCAAACATTAATTAATAATGAAATTAACCGTATTAACCTTAATTTGTTCATTAAAAATATAACAAATTACTTCAAGGCTTTTTACTCCTAAGACAACTTTGGAAAGAAGTCACTCTTAATATCTGAAAAAATTAAATATTATGGACCATAAAAAGAGATAAAAAAATTACAAAGTGAACCGAATAGAGTATTTGACTTAATTTCAGCCTATAAGACATACATGATCCAAAGGGAACAGGCGCACCTCTTAAAATAAACACGTTTTTCGTTTTTCTAATTTTATAGTACATACATATACATAGTTCTACGTGATAAACACGTACTCATAATATATACTATATCTTTAAATATGATTTTTGTGCTCTCATTAAGAAAGAATTTTATAGTTTTAATAATAAAAGTATTTATTTAAACTATCATTTATCTCTCCTCCTTAAAAGTTACTTGATTAATATTTCACTAATTAGAAGTCGATCAAATGAGCTAATAATTTTTTTTAAAAGCGTCAAATATCTTAAAACAAATTCAATTTATTAAAATAATCGATATTTGAAATTAGGGAGTAATTGTTTTGTTTTTGTCTGACGCGCAGAGATGTTGAAAGCAGTAAATTTCGCTTTGGGGTTGAGGGGAAGGGGGGGGGAGAAAAGGAATCAATTAACAATTAAAAAATCAACAAAAAACATGTTAAATGCAAGATGATTAGCATCTCACAATAGAAAAATACGCATGTAATTGACCCTTTACAGTAAGACATTCAACGCGGCCATCACTTCAATGAAAAAGGTTAAGTTATATTATAATTTTTTATATTATTATTGTAATTTAATTATTATTTTGCTTTCTAGGTTATAATATCAGACAAATTTTCCAGTAAATATATGTCAACTTATTCTTATAATGTAAAACTATTTACTTTTTATATTTCTACCGCAGAGAACATAAACTCATAATAGAATAATAATGAACGAAAAGGTCTGGACAGGATATTCTTTCATTATGCAAGACCACTTTATTAGCTAGATATTAACCAATATTGAAAAATCAAAGAACACAAACAAACAAAATATCCGCACACCACAACAGTAACAAAAACCAAACGAAACAAAAAAAAAGGGAAGAAAAAGGAAAAAGAAAAAGCAGACATGGATAGCACGAAAGGCAACCACATTTGAATCAATCTGGAACAGGAAAACAGTTTTAGCTTTCAGAAAACAAATTTAAAGACGAAAATAAAAAAGGAAACGCAGTATGCACAAGAACAAACACAGATCATCAATGTATGGGGATGAAAATCAAAGAGAAGAAAAGAGCGTGTTTAATTTATAGATAAGAAGAGGAAGAAAAAAGAACAATTATAGTACTAATATTTTGCAGAAACCGTCAAAGGAGAGAAAATATAACTACCTTCCTCTGCAGGCAAAAGTTGAGAGACAGATCCCAAAGGAGAGAAGCAACTCAAAGCCAAAGATAGATACACAAACAAAGCACAAAATTTGATACATGCATCCATTTGATTTTCTCGTCTTATTGCTCAATATCAAGTTTTAGGCCCTTAAGCACAAATGCTGCAAAAAGGAAAACACAATTAAACAAGTTGTTCTCATAGTTTAACTTGAGTAAATTATAGTAACACATAAAAGGATAGGAACTAACCATAAGTGAGAATCTGTAATTAGTCGTCTGATAGGATCATCGGGAGGTGGTTACGGGTTCAATCCTTGAATTATAGGCGGGAATGGAGAAAGGAAGAGATAAGTAGTGTTCGCAGAAATGGAAAGAAGGAATGAGTTTTAGGTATTTAATGGTCTTTTTATTTAAAAATGTTTTTGATGTCGACTCCTCTGGTCTCCGTCCAAAGGTCCTCCTTTCTTTTTTTCTGAAGCTCCTTTTTTCTTTAGCTTTTAATTTTCTGCTAGCGTAAAGCGTTTTCCTTTTATTATTTCGAATTCTAATAAGAAGTCAACGTCAAATTATTTTAAGATAAGATTTCTATAGTTTTTTTAATTAAAAGACAACCATATAGATCAAGGGGGTGTATCAATTAGTATCATCTATGAAATTGTCGGTTTGTTATCAATAGTGATGAAGTGGTAATATTTTAATCTGAATCTTGTTCTCCCGGCGTGAAACCATGGTTCCCGTAATTTTGGAATTCTACTGATTCTAAGAACTTCATTTCCATTATTGCATATTTTTATTTTCACTTAAAATTCTAGAATTTGAGTCTCGGATATGAAGTCGATGGAATGCTTATATTCAATGTAAGATTTTTATGTGCAAATCCGGGAAAAAAAGAAAGTCGGTTTGTTGTTTCTTTTAAAGCATAATATTTTGCTTTATATTTTTTAAATTACTATTTTACTATTTGCAACTAGCTATTTCTCCCACAAAAGCTAGTTGAGTTCAGAAAGGTCTATGGAATCTATATTACCAATAGATTCAACCCCCTAAGAGTTTTTTATTTGTTCTATCCATAGACTTGAGCTCTAAATTTGTGGTAGATTTTTCTCAGCAATGTTGTATCTATTCTCCAAACATCTTTATTAGAGAAAAACGATACTCCCTTCGTCTCAGTTGATGATGTGAATGTATTATTATTTGGAGAGTCAATTTTTTTTTTTTTTGGAATAATTTTGTTAAACTCTTTTAAAAAGAATTCATTATTAACTATGTTACCTTATACTAGTATTTTTTTCATATAATTTTTAAATAATAAATTTAATTAAAAATTTTAAAAAAATCTATGCCCGAATTTTGTAACGACCCGGCCGGTGATTTTGAGAGTAGTAGCCCTGAACCCCTATTTATTGCTCCATCTACTTCATTTTGTGGTTATGTAACTTGCCAAGAGGATTTGTTTATGGTTTCGGAATGAAATGGGATGCATAGTCCCTAAAATGGAAGTTTAAGTCATAGGAATTGACTGTAGTTCGAACTGTGTGAAGACGACTCTGGAATAGAGTTTTGACGATTCCAATAGCTCTGTAGGGTGATTTTGGTCTTCGGAGCGTGTTCGAATGTTGAATTGGAGATCCGTAGGTCATTTTAACGTCATTTGGCGAAAGTTGAAAATTTGATGAATTTTGGGAAGTTTGACGGGGAGTGGACTTCTTCATATCAGGGTCGGATTTCGATTCCGAAAGTTGAAATAGGTATGTAATGTGAATTATGACTTGTGTGCAAAATTTGAGGTCAATCGGACTTGATTTGATAGGTTTCGACATCGGATGTAGAAGTTTGAAACTTTGAAGTTCATTAGGCTTGAATCGATATGTAATTCGTGCTTTTCACGTTGTTTAATGTGATTTAAAGGCTCAACTAAGTTCGTGTGATATTTTAGGACTGGTTGGTATATTTGGTTGAGGTCCCGGGGGCCTCGGGTGAGTTTCGGATGGTTAACGGATTATTTTTGGACTTTTAGAAGATTTTCTCGTGCTGGGCTGGTTCTGGTGTAATCTCACCCTGCGCAAGGCTTACCGCAGGTGCGAGCAATAGGGCGCAGGTGCGGGGCTAGGGGAGTTGGCCAGTGGTCGCAGGTGCAGTGTGAGGGTCGCAGAAGCGGAGTCGCTTCTACGGAAGATTGATCGCATGAGCGGGCGAGTATGGGGAGGCCTGTCCACAGAAGCAGACGTGTTTGCGTAGATGCGCACCCGCAGAAGCGAATCCGCAGGTGCGGAACCTGGAACACAGGAGTGGGCCTTGAGGGACTTAAGTGATTTTCGCAGAAGCAGAGGAATTTACCGCAAAAGCGGTTCCGCAGGTGCGATGGAACTGGTCGTAGGTGCGAAACGCTTGGGCACACTATATTAAATCAAGGGTTCGTGATTTTTATCATTTTGGACATTTTGAGCTCGGGTCTTGGCGATTTTTGAGAGCATTTTTGAGTGATTTCTTGAGGTAAGTCCCTTGTACTTATTTTTTATCAATAATCTTGTTTCTCCATTAATTTTCCCACCTAGTTAGTGTGTATTTAAGGTGAAATTTGGGAGTTTGAGGCTAGAAATTTGGAGTGTTTAATTTGGGGCTTTGAGTGGCGACTTGGTGACGGATTTTGGTAATTTTGGTATGGGTGAACTCAATATCGAATGGGTGTTCGTATTTTGTGACTTTTACCCGATTCCGAGACATGGGCCCGGGTCGACCTTTTGGGGCGATTTTTCGATTCTTTGCTAAAGTAGTAGACTTATGATTTAAATTAGTTTCTTGTAGTCGTATTCATGATATGTAATTGCTTTTAGCTAGATTTGGGCCATTCGGAGTCGAAAAATCAAGGGAAAGGCATCCTTATCGATTGATTGAGCGAGATTTGAGGTAAGTGACTTGTTTAACCTTGTGTGGGGGAAATCCACTTAGGATTTGGTATTGTTATAACAATTTGTGATATGTGAGCGCCGTGTACGCGAGGTGACGAGTGCGTACACGGGCTAATTATAAAAAATTCGGTTCTTGCTGATTTGTCATCTTTTAAAATACATTAACGGAGTTGTCTTCTTTTAAAATACATTAACTGAGTTGCCTTAGCATATGTAGTAATCATGTTTAGCCTAGAATCGCATGTCTACGTGCCTTAACTCTTACTTGCAATTTGTGCAATATGCTTAGTTGAATTACATGCTTCCCTTAATTTGAATAAAATCTTTAACTATAAGATTCTTGCTGTAAATTCGTGTTTCCTTCGATTACCTATTGCATATTTACTTTGGGACTACGAGGCGATTCCTTGGGAGATCCCCTTGTACTGCATATTTATATTTGGGACTACAAGGCGGTTCCTTGGGATATCCCCATGTATTGCATATTTACTTTGGGACTACGAGGCGATTCCTCGGGAGATCCCCCTGTACTACATATTTACTTTGGGACTACGAGACGGTTCCTTGAGAGATCCTCCTATACTGCATATTTACTTTGGGACTATGAGGCGTTAACTCGGGATATCCCCCTTGTACTGCATATTTACTTTGGGATTACGAGGTCCATATCTTGCATATTTACTTTGGGACTATGAGGCGGTGTCTCGGGAATCCCCATGTCTTGCATATTCATATTTGGGACTACGAGTCGGTACCTCGAGAGTGCCCATGTTGTTTTCCTCTACTTGTTGAGCTATTATTTTCTAAGGTTTCTCGTTGTTAAATTTTTAGTCATTTCAAATATTATTATATCTTCTGCTTTACTTTCCTTTTAAACCAATAGGGCCTGACGTGACCTCGTCACTACTCTACCGAGGTTAGGCTTGGCACTTACTGGGTACCGTTGTGGCGTACTCATACTACACTCCACACATCATTTTGTGCATATCCAGGTTCTTCCCACTAGATCAGATACCAGTGAGTTGGACTGTACATGGAGACTTCAAGGTATTTCTGCCAGCTTCCGCAGACCTCAGAGTCCCCCTCTATCCTTATTATGTTGCTTCCCTTATTCTCATTAGACTTTGATGTATAGAGAAATTTACTACTTACTCTTAGAAGCTTGTGACTTATGTCTACCAGGTTTTGGGAGTTGTAAATTATGGATTTGCAGTTTCATATTTATATATCATGTGTTGAGATTGGAGTTCAACTTATTATTTATTTATTTCGCAAGTTGTTAGGCTTACCTAGTCATGGAAACTAGGTGCCATCACGACATCCTACGGAGGAAAATTGGAGTCGTGACAAGTTGGTATCAGAGCTCTAGGTTCATAGGTATTATGAGTCATAAGTAGGTTTAGTAGAGTCTCGCGGATCGGTACGGAGACGTATGTACTAATCTTCGGGAGGCTATGGAACTTTTGGGAAAAGTTTCACTTTCTTTGATTCCTTATCGTGTGAGATTTTGACTTCGGTCTCTGAACTTCTGTCTTTCTATTCTCTCATAGATGGTGAGGACACGTACAGCTGGATCGAATGATCAGACACTCGCGCCCCCTGCTAGAACCGCGAGAGTCCGGGGTCGGGGTAGAGGGCGAGGACGTCCACGTAGTGCAGCCAGAGCACCCGTACGAGCTGCTACAAAGGAGCCACCAGTAGCTCCAGTTGGAGGGTAGGCACCTGAGACGCCTGTTACTGCACCAGCCCTCTAGGAGACTCTAGCCCAGTTTCTGATCATGTTCATCACCTTGGCTCAGGTAGGATTGATACCTCTTGCTTCTGCCACATCTTAGGCTGGGGGGAGCACAAACTTCCATTGCCGGTACCCCAGAATAGCGGGTTTAGGTAGACCAGGATCCAGATATCATACCTATACAGCCATTAGCTCCAGTTCAGCCCGAGGTTAGGGTAATAGCTTCTGAGGCAGAGCAACTCAGGCTCGAGAGGTACAAGAAATACCACCTACCTACTTTCAGTGGCTTGGCGTCAGAGGATGCCCAGGGTTTTCTTGAGGAGTGCCACTGCATCCTCCGTATTATGGGTGTTGCGGAGACTAGTGGGGTTTTTTTCACTACATTCCAGCTTAGAGGAGCGGCCTATCAGTGGTGGCGCGCACACGAGTTGGATAGTCCGACTGAGGCAGCTTCACTCACTTGGACTCAATTCTCAGATATGTTCCCGAGGGAGTATGTTCCTCACAGTCTAAGAGATGCTTGGCGCGCAGAGTTTGAGCAGTTATGCCAAGGTGTTATGACCATGTAAGAGTATGCGGTCTGATTCAGTGATTTGGCTAGGCATGCACAAGCCTTGGTTGCTACTGTTCGAGAGCGAGTTCGTCGGTTTATTGAAGGGCCCAACCCCAGCATCAGATTAAGCATGGTCTGAGAGTTGGAGATGGATATTGCATATCAACAGGTAGTAGGGATTACTAGGAGGTTAGAGGTCATGCTGACTTGGGATAGAGAGGAGAGAGAAGCCAAGAGGTCTCGAGAGTGTGGCACTTATAGTGGTACTCGTGCCCCAGCTAGAACTCGTCAAGGCAGAGGTTATATGGGTCGCCCTGTTCATTCAGCACTTCCAGCCGTCAGCGGTGCTCCGGCCACTACTAGGCCCTAGGATCCTTATTATGCACCACCAGTGTCTAGTGTGCCTCCTGTATGGGGTGCTTCCAGTGGTCAGTCTAGTCGATCAGGCCTAAGCCAGTCGCAGTAGTCACGTCCTCAGAGAGCTTGTTTTGAGTGTGGCGACACTCGTCATTTGGTGAGGATTGCCCCATATTTAGAAGGGGGGCACCTCCATAGATTTCTCAGGCACCGCGTGCTCCACCGGGTCCTCAGGCTATGATTACAGCACCAGCTACCACCCCACCTGCACATCCATCTAGAGGTGGAGGTCGGACAGATAGAGGTCGCCCTAGAGGGGGAGGCCAAGCTAGATATTATGCCCTTCCTGCTAGGACGGAGGCAGTTGCATCAGATTCTATTATCACAGGTATTGTTCTGGTCTGTCATAAAGATGTATCAGTCTTATTTGATCCAGGCTCCACCTATTCTTATGTGTCATCTTATTTTGCTTCGTATTTTGGTGAATCTCGTAATTCTCTAAGTTCACCTGTTTATGTATCTACACCCGTTGGTGATTCTATTATTGTTGACCATGTGTATCGGTCGTGTTTGATTGTTCTTAGTGGTTTTGAGACCAGAGCCGATTTATTATTGTTTAGTATGGTGGATTTCGATGTTATTTTGGGCATGGACTAGTTGTCGCCCTATCACACTATCCTTGATTGTCATTCCAAGACGGTGACATTGGCTATGCCAGGTCTACCGCGACTAGAGTAGAGAGGTACCCTGGATCATGTTCCTAGCAGGGTTGTTTAATTTCTTAAAGCTCAACGAATGGTTGAGAAGGGGTGTGATGCATATCTGGCCTATGTGAGAGATGTTAGTTGATACTCCTACCATCGAGTTTGTTCTGGTAGTGAGGGACTATTCATATGTATTTCCGATGGATCTTTCGGGCATGCCGCCCGACAGGAATATTGACTTCGGCATTGATTTGTTACCGGGCACTCAGCCTATTTTTGTTCCACCTTATCGGATGACCCCAGCAGAGTTGAATGAGTTAAAGGAACAGTTGCAAGAGTTGCTCGATAAGGGCTTCATTCGGCCTAGTGTATCGCCTTGGGATGCTCCTATCTTGTTTGTGAAGAAGAAGGATGGTTCTATGCGGATGTGTATTGATTATCGCTTGTTGAACAAGGTTACAGTGAAGAACAGGTACCCATTGCCACGTATTGATGACCTATTTGATCAGCTTCAGGGTGCCAGAGTGTTCTCTAAGATCGACTTGCATTCAGGCTATCATCAGTTGAATATTCGGGAGCCAGATATCCCAAAAACTACTTTCAGGACCCGGTATGGTCATTACGATTTCCTTATGATGTCTTTTGAGCTGATCAACATCCCATCAGCATTCATGCACTTGATGAACAATGTATTTCAGCCCTATCTTGACTCTTTCGTCATTGTGTTTATTGATAACATTCTGGTATACTCTCGGAGTCGGGAGGATCATGAGCAGCACCTGAGGACTGCGCTTTAGACCTTGAGGGAGAAGAAGTTGTATGCAAAATTTTTGAAGTGTGACTTCTGGCTAGATTTAGTGGCATTTTTTGGTCATGCAGTATCGAGTTAGGGGATCAAGGTAGATCCTAAGAAGATTGAAGTAGTGTAGAGTTGGCCTAAACCATCCTCAACTACGGAGATCCAGAGTTTTCTTGGCTTGGCGGGGTATTATCCTCCATTTTTATATTCTTTCTCATCTATTGTTGCACCTATGACCAGGTTGACCCAGAAGGGTGCTCTTTTCAGGTGGACGGAGGAGTGTGAGGAGAGCTTTCAAAAGCTCAAGACTGCTTTGACTACAACCCCAGTGTTAGTGTTGCCTACTGGATCGGGGTCCTATATGGTGTATTGTGATGCATCACGCATTGGTCTTGGCGCGGTGCTAATGCAGGACGGTAGGGTGATTGCCTACGCGTCCGGAGAGTTGAAGGTGCATGAGAAGAACTATATTTTCCACGGCCTAGAGTTAGCAGCTATTGTTCATGCCTTGAAGATATGGTGTCACTACTTGTATGGTTTTCCTTGTGAGGTTTTCACCGATCACTGGTGTCTACAACATCTGTTTAAACAGAAGGATCTTAACTTGCGGCAGCGAAGATGGTTGGAGTTGCTTAAGGATTATGACATTACCATTCCCTATCATCCCGAGAAGGCCAATGTGGTGGCCGATGCCTTGAGTCGCAAGGCGGAGAGTTTGGGCAGTTCAGCATATCTACCAGTAGCAGAGAGGCCTTTAGCCTTGAATGTTCAGGCCTTGGCCAATCAGCTTGTCAGATTGGATGTATCCGAGCCGAGCAGAGTTTTGGCTTGTGTGGTTTCTCAGTCTTCCCTTTATGATCGTATCAGGGAGCATCAGTATGATGACACCTATATTCTTGTCCTCAAGGACACGGTTCAGCACGGTGATGCCAAGGAAGTCACTAATGGAGATGACGATGTATTACGGATACAGGGCAGGCTATGTGTGCCTAATGTAGATGGTCTGCGTGAATTAATTCTCGAGGAGGCTCACAGTTCGCGGTATACCATTCACCCAGGTGCTGCGAAGATATATCAGGATTTGAGGCAACACTATTGGTGCAGGCGGGTGAAGAAGGACATAGTGAAATATGTCGCTCGTTGCCTAAATTGTCACAGGTGAAATATGAGCATCAGCGACTGGGTGGATTGCTTCAGAAGTTAGAAATTCCAGTGTGGAAATGGGAGCGGATCACTATGGATTTTGTTGTTAGGCTTCGACGGACTCAGAGGAGGTTCGATGCAGTTTGGGTGATTCTGGATAGATTAACCTAGTCATCTCATTTCATTCATGTGGTTACTACTTACTCTTCGGAGTAACTGGCTCAGGTTTACATCCACGAGATTGTCATACTTCATGGCATACCGGTATCTATCATCTCTGACTGGGGTATGCAGCTTACATCACGGTTCTGGAGAGCCGTGCATCATGAGTTAGGTACTCGTGTGGAGTTGAGTACAAAATTTCACCCTCAGATGGACGGACAGTTCGAACGCACTATTCAGATATTGGCGGATATGCTTCATGCAGGTGTGATTGATTTTGGGGGTGATTGGGATCAGTTCTTGCCATTTGCGAAATTTGCCTACAACAATCGTTATCAGTCAAGCATCCAGATGGCGTCGTATTAGGCTTTATATGGTAGACGGTGCCGGTCTCTAGTGGGTTGGTTCGAGCCGGTTGAGGCTAGGCTATTGGGTACAGACTTGGTTTAGAATGCCTTGGAAAAAGTTAAATTATTTTAGGATCGACTTCGTACAGCCCAGTCCATGCAAAAGATTTATGCGAATCGAAAGGTTCGCGATGTTGCATTCATGGTTAGAGAGCGGGTCTTGCTCCGGGTTTTTCCCATGAAGAGTGTTATGAGGTTCGGAAAGAAGGGCAAGTTGAGCCCTAGGTATATCGGTCCTTTTGAGATCCTTGAGAGGGTTGGAGAGGTGGCTTACAGACTTGCACTAGCACCTAGTCTCTCTGTAGTTCATTGAGTATTCCATGTTTTCATGCTCCGAAAGTATCACGGTGATCCGTCACATGTGTTAGTCTTCAGCTTAGTCCAGTTGGACAAATATCTATCTTATGTTGAGGAGCCAGTGGCCATTTTGGACATGTAGGTTCGAAAGTTGAGATCAAAGAACATTGCTTCAGTGAAAGTTGTGTGGAGGGGTCATCCAGTCGAGAAGGCGACTTGAGAGACCGAGCATGATATGCGCAACAGTTATCCTCATCTTTTCACCGCTTCAAGTATGTCTCTATACTCGTTTGAGGACGAACGTTTGTTTTAAGGGGGAGGATGTAACGACCCGACCGGCCTTTTTGAGAGTACTAGCCCTGAACCCCTATTTATTGCTCCCTCTACTTCATTTTGTGGTTATGTAACTTGCCGGGAGAATTTGTTTTTGGTTTCAGAGTGAAATGGGACACACAGTCTCTAAAATGGAAGTTTAAGTCATAGGAATTGACGGTAGTCCGAACTATGTGAAGACGACTCCGGAATGGAGTTTCGACGGTTCCAATAGCTCCGTAGGGGGATTTTAAGAAGCGTGTTAGGATGTTAAATTGGAGGTCCGTAGGTCATTTTAGCGTCATTTGGCGAAAATTGGAAATTTGATAAATTTTGGGAAGTTTGACCAGGAGTGGACCTTTTGATATCGGGGTCAGATTCCGATTCCGAGAGTTGGAATAGGTCCGTAATGTCAATTATGACTTGTTTGTAAAATTTGAGGTCAATCGGACTTGATTTGATAGGTTTCGGCATCAGATGTAGAAGTTTGAAACTTTGAAGTTCATTAGGCTTAAATCGATGTGTAATTCGTGTTTTTAGCGTTGTTTGATGTGATTTAAAGGCTCGACTAAGTTCGTGTGATGTTTTACGGGTTCGACTAAGTTCGTGTGATATTTTAGGATTGATTAGTATATTTGGTTGAGGTCCCGGGGGGCCTCGGGTGAGTTTCGGATGGTCCAAGGATCATTTTTGGACTTAGAAGATTTTCTGGTGCTGGGCTGGTTCTGGTGTAATGGAACCTGCGTAAGGCTGACCGCAGGTGCGAGCCCACAGGTACGAGCAATGGGGTACAGGTGCGGGGCTATGGTTGTTGGCCACTGGTCGCAGGTGCATGTGAGGTTCGAAGAAGCGGAGTCGCTTCTGTGGAAGATTGATCATAGGAGCGGGCGAGGGTGGGGAGGCCTGTCCGCAGAAGCGGACGTGTTTGCGCAGATGCGCACCCGCAGAAGCGGGATTGGGACCGTAGAAGCGAATCCGCAGGTGCGGAATGTGGAGCGCAGGAGAGGGACTTAAGTGATTTCCGCAGAAGCGGAAGAATTTACTGTAAAAGCGGTTCCGCAGGTGTGGTGGAAATGGCCGCAGGTGCAAAAAGCCTGGGCAAACTATATTAAATCAAGGGTTCTTGATTTAATATAGTTTGCCCAGGCTTTTTGCAGGTTCTTGATTTTTATCATTTTGGACATTTTGTGATCGGGTCTTGGAGATTTGTGAGAGCATTTTCGAGTGATTTCTTGAGAGAAGTCCCTTGTGCTTATTTTTTTATCAATAATCTTGTTTATCCTTTAATTTTTTTCACCTAGTTAGTGTGTATTTAAGGTGAAATTTGGGAGTTTGAGGTTAGGGATTTGGAGCGTTTAATTTGGGGTTTTAAGTGGCGACATGGTGTCGGATTTTGGTAATTTTGGTATGGGTGAACTCCATATCGAATGAGTGTTCGTATTTTGTGACTTTTACCCGATTCTGAGATGAGGGTCCGGGTCGACTTTTTGGGGCGATTTTTCGATTCTTTGCTAAAGTAGTAGATTTATGGTTTAAATTAGTTTCTTGTAGTCGTATTCATGATATGTAATTTCTTTTGGCTAGATTTGAGCCATTAGGAGTCGGAAAATCGAGGGAAAGGCATCCTTACCGATTGATTGAGCGAGATTTGAGATAAGTGACTTATCTAACCTTGTGTGTGGGAAATCCCCTTAGAATTTGGTACTGTTGTAACAATTTGTGATATATGAGCACCGTGTACTCGAAGTGACGAGTGCGTACACGGGCTGATTATGAAAAATTCGGTTCTAGCTGCTTTGTCATCTTTTAAATTACATTAACAAAGTTGTCTTCTTTTAAAATACATTAACGGAGTTGCCTTAGCATATTTAATGATCATGTTTAGCCTAGCATCGCTTGTCTATGTGCCTTAACTCTTACTTGCAATTTGTGTAACATGCTTAGTTGAATTACCTACTTTCCTTAATTTGAATTAAATCTTTAACTGTAAGATTCTAGCTGTAAATTAGTGTTTCCTTCTATTACCTGTTGAATATTTACTTTTGGACTACGAGGCGGTTACTCGAGAGATCTCCCTGCACTGCATATTTACATTTAGGACTACGAGGCGGTTCCTCGGGAGATCCCCTTGTACTGCATATTTACTTTGGGACTATGAGGCATTTACTCGGGAGATTCCCCCCTGTACTGCATATTTACTTTGGGACTACGAGGTCCATGTCTTGCATATTTACTTTGGGACTACGAGGCGATTCCTCGAGAGATTCCCCTGTCTTGCATATTTATATTTGGGACTATGAGGCAGTACCTCAGGAGTGCCCCTGTTGTTTTCCTCTACTTACTGAGATGTTATTTTATAAGGTTTCCCGTTGTTAAATTTTTAGTCATTTCAAATATTATTATATCTTGTGCCTTACTTTCCTTTTAAACTTGTAGAGCCCTGACCTAACCTCGTCACTACTCTATCGAGGTTAGGCTTGGCACTTACTGGGTACCGTTGTAGCGTACTCATACTACACTCTCCACATCTTTTTTGTGCAGATTCAGTTTCTTCCTACCAGATCAGAGTCGAATCAGTACGCACAAGACTTAACTTTGGATGCACATATCTAGATATATATATATATATATATATATATATATATATATATATATATATATATATAAGGATTAATATGGAGGACAACCTATCAAATGAAAGGTCTTCGAGTCTAGTTTCCAACACCTCAAACTGTTCGTCATTTGGATATTCCTACAAGACGTTATTATCAAATTGCCAAAGGCTGGCAGTGAAGTACTGCCATAACGTCCGAGTCTGCATCCGAGCTTCGAAGAGGAGTAAACTGAGGATGCAAAGTATTCGGGGCCGCGTTTGAAACCCAAAATTCTAGGCATATAAGTACAAAATCGTGGGAAGAGAGAATTTTGAGTATTGGGGGTTAGGGTTCTTGAGGTAAAAGGGTGATTTTACGCTCAAATCAAGCCCAACCAACTAAGGTATGTTGTTAATGATAGTTTGGGTTGATTCTTACTCAATATACATGAGTTCTAATATCATTCTTGTATCCAAATACTAGATTTCATCATCAAATCCTCAAGAACACAAAAATCACCACCAAAGTTGTGATTTGTTAAGATTGATATACTAGAGGTAATTCCAATACTTCAAACTCGTTTATTATGAGTAGTTATAAGTATTTGAAAACTTTGTTACAAGTTTTAATGGTTGAAAGATTGGATTATAAAATTCTAGTTCATGGCATGAATAGTACTTTTAATAAAATAAGAGAGAAGATGAATAGTAATCTTGGCGATGAAATTGATGAATACAATGAACCTATGAAATTATTTGTTAGCAAAAGTTGGAAGTGATCAACTAAGTAATCACCTGAATTGTATATTTTGCAAGTGTTGATTATGGAAGAAGATGAATAGTAACTTGGTGGCATTGGATGATTGATGTAGTATCATTAATGACTTCGAATTGGTATTAAAATATAAGAATGAAGTTGAATAGTCTAGCATGTAAATTTATTTGGCAAATTGAGTTGTTGGAGGCTTGTAGCCAACTTATTTTTTATATATGGATATTGATCAATATCTTAGGTCATATTTTGATGTAATTAGAATATCTAATTGTAGATATTGACTTGTTGGTGATGTTTGAGCATTTTAATCAACATTGGAGTGATGGAAGAGGATTGAAAGCTTGTGAATATTAATAAAGCTAAAGCGAGGTAAGTTGATTAAATCTTACTCTTCTTGAGGGACTTTCTCTAAAAGCATGTTTTGAGTTAATATTTAAGTTGTTTGTAAAAGTGATTTCATGCTTGTTGGGACAAATAAGTACGGATGTCTCCATGTACTAAAATATTATGTTGCATATGTAGTGTCATGCTGTTTTATAAAATTTTATTTTAAATCTTGTTGGCAAAATGACACTCAAGATAAATGTTATAAGTATTTATCAAAACTTATGTATTGACAAGAGTATACATATTTGAGTGCTAAAGATAAGTTTTTATGGAAAGTATTTCTTTTGAAAATTGATGAGCAGAATAGCACTTGTGGTATCTTTTAAAGATTGATGTTAAATTTCTAAAGGCTTTAACATATAAAAGGTTGTTTATTTAAATTTTGTTCAAATGGTTTAGATTTTTTTATTTTATGATTTGATAAAAATAGATCATTTGAGGCTACTATGCTATAAATCTATTTTTGAAGTATCAAATATTTTGGGAGTTACTTATGTTCAGCGAGATTGACTTCAGATATATTGTGTTCGTCGTCATAAAACTACATATGTCGGTGTAGGCATAGATGGCCACTTTGTGGTATAGACTACGGCAGAGTGATCTCCCTCGAGAGGGTACTATTTTATGCTATTATTAGCATTGCTGAGTCGATTCGTACGGCACTATGATGAGACGACCTGAGCAAGTAGGGTATATGATACTTGTCGCTAGGTACATAACCTAGTTGACCTTCTTATGTCGGTGATGGTATAGTACTCCCGATGAAAGGTAAGGATGATTCTCTTATGTTTAGGCCTAAGGAGCCAAAGTGATTTCAATGACTTAAAGCAAATGGAATGATTTTATATGATTTTATCCAAAATCTTGGGTTGATATAAATATTTTAAAAGTTTATATTGTAGGTTATATTTCACTTGGATTTTATTTAAAACGACAAGGATCATGAATTGATAAAAAAATTTATCATTTTATATCAAATATTGATGCATTAGTTTTATAAAGTTTGTCCCAAGAACTTAAGTTAGAGAGAGTCTATGACACTTATTGAGTACCGTTGTGGTGTACTCAGCCCTTCGGGCCCCCCTCCAGGGTCCCGCTTACTTTATATGTTTCAGGATGAGGTATGATACGTGGCATGAGGTCAAGGCTAGGATGACTCTCTTCCTGAGGTATATGGTGAGGCACCACTCCTATTTCGTGGTAGCTATCGTGTTATTTTCTTAATTTATGCTAGTCGGGTTTTAGCCCAAGTGTTTAATTCTATTCTTTAGAGGCTCCATAGATAGTTATTAAAAGTTGTAGTAATGGGGTTGTACACGATATACATGAAAATATATTTATTTTACTTAGTCCCATTGTTATTATCATCGAAGGCGTCATGTGTGATTTTGAAATTGAAAAATATATTATCATTTAACTTGAAAATGTATATGATTTTCAAGGAGCTTCCGCAGTTAAATTGGTTTTCATACAAATGATTTGGGTGCATCACATGGTTTGGTTCACTCAGGTCGGGTAGTGTGCCGGGTGCCGGTCACGTGGTTTTGGATCGTGACAGTACATTTGACTTGGCATGTCATATTAAATTTTATTTTCTAATAATAAAACACATTTAACCCATGACCTTTATACTGATCTAACCCCCTTAAGGTTCAGAACCTCTTTATTTAAGGACGATTAAAAAATTATAACTAATAAAAGTTAACAATATATCTAGTTACTTTTTAAAATTTATCAATTTATTAAACTTCAAAAACTTTTGAAATTTTACTTAACAAAAATCAATTCAATCTATAGTAAAATACTCAGACTCTATTTTATTGATTAATTTGAACAAATTAACAGGCGTTAATATATTTATTATAATAAACTAATTATTTCAAACAATAGTAATATAATAAAATAGAACTATAAACTAATGTAAATTAATAATTTTAGTAATATAAGAATTCTAGAACTATACAATAATAACAACTACAACAACAACAACAACATTAAACTAGTGCAATTTCATATGTGGGGTCTGGAGAGGGTAGTATGTATGCAGGCCTTACTTCTAACTTGTAAAGATAGAGAAGTTATTTCTAATAGACCATCGGCTTAAGGAATAGTGAAAATAAAGCAACAAACAATAGTAACAATAATATAATAATAGAAACCAGGAATAATAAAATACAAGAATAGTACTAGTACTACTGGTACGCCTAGGATAAACTCCCGGCTACTTGTCAACCTTCAACCCTAATCCTCGACCTCCACACCTTCCTATCATGGGCATGTCCTCGGTAAGCTGAAACAATGACATGTCCTACCTAATCACATCTCCCCATTACTTCTTTGGCTTATCCCTACCCTTCTTAAAACTCTTCATGGTCAACCTCCCGCACCTCCTGACTGGGGCATTTATGTCTCTCCTTTTTACATGTCGAGCTATCTCAGCCTCGATTTCCGCAACTCGTCCTCCACAGAGGCCACTCCCACCTTGTCCCTAATAACTTCATTCCTAACCTTGTCTTTCATGGTATGCCCATACATCCATCTCAACATCCTCATTTCAGTTACTTTCATCTTTTGGACATGTGACTTCTTGACGGGCCAACACTCAGCCCCATATAATATAGTTAGTCTAACCACCATTCTGTAGATTTTTCCCTTAAGTCTTGGTGGCACATTCTTATCATACAAGACCCCAAAAGTGAATCTCCATTTCATCAACCCATATAATGACTCGACAGGTCGTTTTGAGAATTAATGTCCCGATCGGCATGCATAAGACCTCGAGAAGCATTTCGGCAAAATTGAAAAGTTGAAGTGTTTGGAAGGTTGAGGGGTTTGACCGAGAGTTGACTTTGGTGATATCGGAATCGGAATGCGATTTCGAGAGTTGGAATCATTCCGGGTTGATTTGATGTGTTTCGGCATGGGTTTTAGAAGTTGAAATATTCAATATTTCATAAGTTTGATTCATGGTGTGATTCATAGTTCCGACGTTATTTGATGTGATTTGAGACCTCGAGTGGGTCCGTATTAGGTTATGGAACTTGTTGGTATGCTTGGACGGGGTCTCGGGGACCCCGGATGTGTTTCAGATGATTTTCATGCTTGTGATCAGGTCTGATTCTGGTGCTTCGCACCTGCGACATCGTGGAGCGCAGGTGAGGCTCCGCTTCTGCGTGAGCCTGGCCGCTTCTGCGATCATTGTGGCTTGGGGAGGCTCTCTTCTGTAAAGTTTGGGCACGCAGGTGCGATGGTCGCTTTTGCGGCCCAGTGATTGCAAATGCAAAGATGTCCGCTTCTGCGGCTGCTTGTGCGCTTATGTAGAGTCGCAGGTGGGGCTTACTTTTGCGCAGGTGTGGCAACTGGGCTGGCCAGTTGAGTTCACAAATGCGAACGTTTTCTCGCAAATGCGAGAGCGCAGATGCGCTTCCTTGTGCGCAAATGCGGAAGTTCTGGGCAGAATCATATAAGTTGAGGGTTTAGCCATTTTCACCATATTTTGAGTTATAGATCTCGATTTTGAGAGATGTTTCGTGGGTGTTTCAAGCCAATCATTGGGGTAAGTGTTCTTCACCTAGAATTTATTATATTTTGTGATCCCATCTTTATTTTTATCTTATAATTAGTGTTTTGAGTTGAGAAAAATGGAAATATTTGAAGAAATCTTTCAAAATGTAAAATGATGATTAGAAGGACGACTTGATGTCGGAAATTTATAATTTTGGTATGATTAAACTCATATCAGAATGGGTGTTCGGGTTTTATAAATTTTATCGGGTTTCGAGGTGCGGGCTCGGGGGGGTTGACTTTTGGGTTAATTTTTAGTTTTAATTAAAGATCGAAGCTTTATTATCCAGAATTATTTTCTATGAGGTTCATTTATGGATTGAAGTTATTTTGGCTAGATTTGAGCCGTCCGAGGGTTGTTTCACTTGAGAGGGCCATTTTAGAGTATCGGTCTTTCTCCTTTGAGGTAAGTATCTTGCTTAACTTTGTGTGGGGGAACTACCCCTTAGGATTTGAGTCTTTGGTGCTAATTGTGTCATGTGAAGTCCGTGTACGCGAGGTGACGAGTACGTGTTCGGGCTTATTTGTGGAAAGTTGACCTTTTAGGGCTCTTAGGTTCTTATGTTCATTAGATATGGAGTTGTTTTGTTATGATAAATCTCCTATTTACTAATTTCACCTCTACGTATCTTAATTGAAATTAATTGCTTTATGTTCCACCCTTATTGCCTATTTGACTCTTGTGTGCCTTAACTGAAGTTGATGCATCTTCGATTGCCATGCTATCCTTTCCTAATTGTTTATCCTTAATTGAAATTATTATCCTTACTGTAGTTGTCTATTCTTATTTGAGGTTATGATTATCTTTTCCATTGTTTATCCTTAGTTGAATTTGTTGTATCTCTTCGTAATTGCTCAACCCTAAATAAAGTTTAGTTATCCTTTATCGTAGTTGCCTCATCCTTATTTGGAATTATTGACTCATGTTATCTCCCTTGTTGTCGAATTGTACTTTTGTGGAATCATTTGTTACATATTATTTCTCCTTTGTTGAGCTATTCTTATTGAGACTAGTATTCCCTATTATGTTTATTCTTTGTGAGCTCGTTGTACCGCTTCTTTGTCATCCAAAGCTCTTGAGTTGATTTACTTGTCGTATTCTCGTGTTATTGTTGTTGTTGCTATTGTACTCAATTTGTTGAGCCAAGGGCTATGCGCGGTTGTGGTATTGACACTGTTTAGAGGAAATGTTATGGGATATGGGCATATTTTGTGAAAGTCATTCTATTGTGGCGTTGTGTTTTTGGAACGTGATATTGATGGGAGGTTTTGTTCGGGTGTTTGCATGAGGTTTCTGTCGTGCTATTGTTACTATTGATGATGCACATGCGGCGTGATAAGGCGGGCTATATCTGTGTGTTTGCGCATATGGCAAGACAAGGTGGGAACATTTATATGCGCATGCGGTGAGATAAGGTGGGCATTTACTTATTTATTGCGCACGTGGCGAGATAAGGTGGGCTATGTCGGGGATTGATTTGTGATGACTTGCTATGGCCTGGGTGCATTGTTGTTGTTGTTGATATTTGTGTGGTAGCGTGCCTAAATTGTGTGAGTTCTAACTTGTGAAAATTGTGGGGATCGTTTCTTATGTGCCGTTCATTTTTCTCTACTCTTATTCGTTGGCCCGAACTGTGATAGAACACTTGCACAAGCATACACGTACTTTATCACCATATCAGTTTAAGAAAATGAGCACTGATGTTACTGACCATTTATGCGTACTCTGTCTACTTATCTCCTATGTGAGAATTGTTCTATTTGCACGTGAGTCATCTGTACAGTTATTAGTTGTAATGAGAGCACAAGATGCCAAGTGATCAGGGTTCACGAATTGGGACCCGTGAATTGTGAGTTTTGAGATTTGGTACCTCATGGAGATTATTCGATAAACTTGTGTGAGAGCGGTTATTCTTACTGAGTTGCTACTTGCTTTTCCCTTATTTGGTTCCACCGGATTTAAACTGTGTCCAGCTTACTCTACTGTGTTATTACTTGTGGTGTCCCACTGCTAATTGTTGCTTCTATTTCCTATTGCAAGCACTGAATTATTGTTGTCATTATGCGTAGTTCTTTTGAGATATAGTAATCTGTTAGTTCTATACATATACTTGTTCAGGTTATCTAGTCCAATAGGTATCTTGATTGTCCCTCATCACTACCCCACTGAAGTTAGTCTTGATACTTACTGGGTACCGCTGTGGTGTACTCACACTACGCTTCTGCATATTTTTGTGCAGATCAAAATAATTCGGAGTCAGTCGATCGCTAGCTAACTGTATGGATCTTGCTATGGAGACTCAAGGTAAACCTGTTGTTTCATTCACAGGCCTCAGAGTCACCTTTTGTTATTGTACTTGCATTGTTTTATCTCTATTTCGAAATAATTGTATTTATAGGTTTTTGTAGCAAACTCAGTAGAGCTTATGACTTGTACTGCAGGTTTTGGGAATTGTAATTGTGTATAAGATTTTTATCTGATATTCTTCGTTGATGGTTGATTTCTTATATTAATCCAGTAAGTGTTAGCCTTACCTACTCTTAGAGAATAGGTGCCTTCACGACATCCTACAGAGGGAAACTGGGGTCGTGACAACCCCACTATAATATGATGAGTAACATCCTCGTCAATCTCCCCGTTTCCTTGGATTACATACCCATGATATTGGAAACTATCTCTTTTGGGGATGATTTGAGTATCAATCTTCACTTCCACTTCTGCTTCAAGCATCCGAGCACTGAACTTGCACTCCAAGTACTCGATTTTCGACCTACTCAACTTGAAATCTTTAGACTCCAACGCCTGTCTCCAAACTTCCAACCTAGCATTAACTCCACCTCGCATCTCTTTAATCAATACTATGTCATTAGCAAATAACATACACCATGGCACCTCCTCTTGTATATGTTGCATCTGTCATGCCCCGAACTCAGAGAGCGCGACCGGCGCTCAACCGAGTGAACCCAGCCAAGCAAGCCTGTTAGATTTCCTTCTACCCAAACTCATCCATGAATAAAGAGGAGATGTACTCCATTAGTCAAACACTAATAAGATTTCATTAACAACTCTCATTTCATTTTCATTAGCAGCTTCATTTATAATTTCCAAAATATTACAAGTTTATAGATATAATGAAAAACATGTTTACCAAATACCAACATTACTAGTTCAATTCCACACATCAAACACTACCCACAACCTGTCTACGGAGCCTCTAAGTACAATAAAAAAGTAGTATGGAAGTGCTGGCAACAAGGCCCCGGCTATACCTTAAAACACAATATACAACTCAAATGACATCAGGCCCGAAATAGAGTAGGGCTCACCAAAACCTGCTAAATAGAGAGTGACTGCTAACTAGGACCAAAGCTGCTCGCTGATGAACCACCTACATCCATTAAAGCTGCAGTGCCCCCGGCAAAAGGGACGTTAGTATGTATGGAATAGTACTAGTATGTAAAGCTAGTTGTCCACTTTCAAAATAGAATGCCAATATAAGATAGGAAAAACCATAGAAATATCAAGTCACAATCAATGATATCCAAATGCCAAGTTAAAACAAAACAATTTTCAAAATACGAAAATAATATATGTATATTTTTGGTTGGGAAATCTTTAGCACCGATATACCACTGTTCACAATATCACCTTTTACAATACCATTACCACCGTACTTTTAGTATGGAGTCTGATCACAGCCCGATAGGCTAGGCCGTCTCATACGAGACATCAACCACAATCACAATTTCTATTACAATTTTCAGCACAATCACCACCATGTGTGCGGCATAGTGTCCGATCATGACCCGATCGGCTAGGCCATCTCACCACAATACCATGTGGATCTACAACATCCTTTTCTATAAATCATTTCATCCTAATTAAGGGGAATAATTTAATCACATCAATCTCATCCCAAATTAGGTGAATAATCACAATCCATTCCTACACCGACACGTGTAGTTTCTGGGTTAGGTTATTTCAACCTACCATTCCTCGGTGACTTATCGATACTCCCAAATATATTTTTGATTTGCATACAAAGGAAACAACAATACAAATGCATTTACCTCATAACCTTCCACACCATTTATAGCCTCAATGGTATTTTCATCTACTTATAACATCATTATTTCATTGGCTCTCTTGGCCATAGATATGATTCTTCATTCATGGCACAATGGCAGTATTTCATATACCATACTTTCATCTCTTTCCTTTTATGGATCACCATCATAAATATCAACAAATAGAATATTCTGAAAATCACAACTTTAGGTTCTTTGGTAGTAAAGACTTTAAACACAATGGATTTCTTTCCAAGAAATGGGTTAAAATAATGGCAATCGAAGCACAAATTAAAATCATAAAAGAGTAACACGTCATTTATTCTTGAAACACTTTTCTCCAAAGGGAAATATACACATTTTCAACTCATGAATATATAAGAGCTCAAAACACGTTGGAAATACTTACAAAGCATAACATTAGTTGTAACAACCCGATTTGGGCATGACTTGAGTACAAAAGCTTTTAGGCAAATCTATTTTAGAAGTCAATTTAGATCAATTGAATCAAGGCTCATTTCATAACCTTTCTCACATCATTTCATTTCATTGGTACCACTGGCCACAAGTATAAATTTCATTCTTGGCACGGTGGCCATAATTTATATCACCAACTCACTTCATTCACTTTCGAGCATCTTTATACATTATCAACAACAAGGCATTTCCAACCAAGACTTTAGATACACATATGAGCAATTAAGGGTCTTAAGCACATTGAAATTTTCTCCCACAATTTGGCATGATAACTTTCATTTGAATCACTACTCAAAGCCATAACATTTAATACACATATCATTCTTGAACATATTCCCGAAGAATAACATAATGTGATAAGAATATTTGGAACACATTTTGAATGCATAATTCTCGACATATTGCTTACTCGGGACAATCAAAATTATTGGGAACAACTCAGAATATGGGAATAAGGAACTTGAGCCAACCATACTTGAAACTTACGGGAACATCATGCAATTCATTTCTAAAAGAGTAGTTTAGCCAACATACCTCGCTTTGAACTTTCCTTAATTTACTGCAACGTTCCAAAAATCCTAGCAATCCCAATATATTTTGAGACATAACAAAATTGAACCATAATTAGGAAGATATTCGTGATTTCAGCTCATTTGAGCATTTTATCAAACAATAGGTGTGCAAATTTGACTACAAGGTTCTTCTACAAGATTTCATTCATTTCACAACCAATCTTTACTTATTTGAGATCAAAAATCTTCCCACAAACCTTATTGGTACATGCATGTATAAATAATACTCTTACACCTAAGAATCATACTCCTAATCAATCATCTTCTACCCAAATTTGAAATTGAAAACTAGGGTATGGAACCTTACCTCTTTGATGAAGAACTTGAGGGATTTCTTGTTGGATTTCAAGGCTTGAGCAAGATTTGTTGAACAAGGTCTTAGAAATTCCTCCTCTTACTCTAGGGCACTTTCCCCTCTCTAAAAATATCAGATTATCCCTCCAAAATGACCCTAAGATCATTTTATAGGAACTAGGGTTGGGTTATGAAATTAGAAAAATGGTCCCTCAAAAATCCGGACCGGGCTACAGACCAGGCTAGGCACGGTCTGTAGCGAGCTATAGACCAGGCTTCGCGAGCTCTATATCACAGTCTACCATGCTATAGACCTTGCACCGCGAGGTATATAGCACGGTCTACCGCGCTACAGACCTTGCGCCGCGAGTCATATAGCATGGTCACATTCATCCAGTCTTTGACAATTTGGTCATAAATTCTTGTAGGAGTGTCCAAAATGACGAACGATTTAAAGTGTTAGAAACTAGACTCAAAGGGCTTTAATTTGATAGGTAGATTAACTCCTAAGTTGTTATAGTTTGGTATCAGCATGCGTTTGAAGTAGAATCTTGTGCGAATTGAGACATCCTTTCCACTTAATGTATCCAACTTGTTGCACACGAATTCTTGCCATTCACAAAACTCCTTAGTATGTTTCAATACACCTTAAACATATATTTTTCATTTCAAAATAATGTCGTTCTATCCCATGGGTCTCCTTTAATACTCGAACACGTTATTCTCAAATACCGTTGGCGCACTTTAAAATCTTAAATCATTAGGAATTTTGTAACGGGACCTTATATTCTCCCCCACTTAGGATCATTCATCCTCGAATGAGGAGTAGAGTCCATCTCCAAACACTTAACATAACACATCTCTTCTCTTTCGCACATCTCAAACTCCCAAATTTGACTAACTCCCAAATGTTTCGGAAATTTTGACAGAGTTTCCTCTATATTCGGGCCTATCCACCTGTCAGAGAATCACCAAAACCAGTCCTAACAACATATCCACAACTCCACAAAGCATCTCAATATATATCAACAAAATTAATCTCAACATTACAGGCATCATACTAACAAGAGTGATATTTGGACATGAGTTGCACATATTTAAATTATAACACATATAAAGTGTCTTTCAATCTACAATAATTTGACTATACACTCAAGTGAGAATATTTTATTTCCTTAACACTTTTGTACCTCAAGGTGGCCTCCTCGACTTACAGACTTCGTCATAACACATTAACGGAGGCAATCTCAACTTCCGGACTTATCTAACATAGATGGCAATTAAGTACCTCCCATAGGCCAATTATCCAATAACTTCACCTTTACTAGGTTTCACCGGAACGATAGACAAAGGATTTCTAACTACCTTCTTATACATAGACACATGAAACACCGGGTACACGGAGGACAATAATAGGGAAACATCATACTCATAGTTTGGCCTATTTCCTTCAAGATTTCGTAAGGCCTAATGTGACTACACATACTTTACTTTCCTTAACAATTCACCCAGTATATTCATAGAGAAAATCTTGAGAATAAACCGTTCACTTTCTTTAACTCTAAATCCCTATGTCGAACACTCAAACTAAACCTTTGGCGACCTCCAACAATTACTCTAAGATGTGCTAGCTCGAATATGACCATAAAGCTTCCTATCCAATATGTTTGATCATGGAATGATGCTTCTTATTTGACATGTTTGAACCTTCAACCCCCCATAGGTTTACTATAAATACGAACAACGAGGTTTGAGATTGGGCTAGAATTTTTCAAGATTCCATCAATGTGCTGAGCAAATCATTTCAAGAGGTTATATCCTAAGAGACATGAAGGTTACTACCAATAGTGCTGACATGGTTAATCATTGTGATGATATCATTGATTCGATAAATGAGGCATAGAGTTGCCTAGTACACATTGATAATGTAGGAACCAGGTACATCATCTTAAGATGTAAAAAACGTTAGTCATTTTAGACATGTAATATATGGGAGGCATGATCAGGAGGATAAATACATTAGGGTTAGTTATTCCTGGAAGACTATGAGTCATGAAAAGGACAACAATAATTGTTTCATTCCATATGTGCCTTGTTTGGCAATAGTAGACCTCAAAGAGAAATAGCCAAGTATGTGACACCAGTCGTCTCTTGGAATGTAGGAAAAATCAGTTAAACTCGAGATGAGAATATTCTGGCTCCCTGAATGTGATATAGGTTTTCAAAATGCATGAAATTGCATTACACTCTTAACATTAACTGACATAAGGAATCTATGCCACAAACCCATGAGGATGAAAAAGAAGTTGAACACTTATGAGATTATTATCATTCTCACAGATTAACCTTTGCCAATAGTTGATCCCATGTGAGAGGACTAGAGATACGATGAACTTGTCTTTCAAATCAATATGCTCTCATGTTACTAGATGGTGAAAAGGATTCATGATAATATACACAAAGGAACAGAGTGATTGTTCAAACCATAGGAGCCACATACACCGGAGAGAAAAAGAGTGACTCAAGAAGGATCTCAACACTAGGTTGTTTTACATTAGATTTGATACCACATAGGTAAATATTATGGTGGTGCGTGCATAGGCACAAGTGAGCAGATGTTATCTATTTGAATCAAAATATTCTGTAAGAAATTCATCAGGTATAGTCCCTTGTTGAAAATTTAGGGAAGCAAGTGGGAAGTATTAGCCTAGGGTTATAACTCAATTCATGGAAATACTTATAGAGCTCAATTCCACAAGAGGTTGTAAATAAGAGAATTTGTAATAGAGTGACTTCATGAATAATACGTCTCGTTCAGAAAGTAAGTACATGCAATATTTTGTGATTCAACATTTTGGTTAAGACCATATTTGGGTAGGGGCCTTCAATATGGATGTACATATACAAAAAGAAACATAATGTGGTTTTCACAATAAGGTAGCAAGGAGTGACTCACTTTGTGATTTTAGATTGATATGGAAATACCTTAATTGATGCCCCTCGACTCCACATCCATAACATATATTGGTACCATAGTGACATACCCCTGAATGATATCTCTAACACTTCACGCAACAGGGATGAGGTCCACTAAACTGACTCGCCCCACTAACCTGATATTTACCCTTTTTGTATACATTAAAAACATTTCCCATATCCTTCCTCCAAGCCTTCATGGCGAGAGTAACAATCTCTATACCGGTTTGTTATGTGGGCCATTGGAATTTCCCAAGCCTGCCACCCCTAACACACTCTTGAGCATACTCACAACATGATGCAAAATGTTCCCGCCCGCATATCGGGCAGACGGGGATGAGTGTAACCAACCTAATGGCTTTTGTTCTTCTTGTGACCCTACTTTCCACATCCATAACATATTTCAAGAATCATCCAACATAAACCCGATGGCTCTTCTTTCATATCAATTCCAGCTTATTGATGCCAATAAAACTCTTTCATTTCTAGGTACTCTCACTACATATTCCGGTGGCATGGTAGCATTAATAGGAACAAGGACACTTTCCCTAGAAACTTGTTCTTTCAATACCTCCTCGCTCCCTCGAACCCGTGGGTTACTCACATGGAAAATGAGAAATGACGAGGAAATTAGCTTCCTATCTTGAGCTCTATTGCACGATATGGAGTATCAAAGAAGTGTGAAATTCCTAAATGTCCAAGTAGCCTCCTCATTATAGATGTGGTCGACAACATACTGATAAGAAGGACTCTACTAGACACGGCTCCGAGATATCCTAGGACACTTTAAAACCTTAGGCTCTGATAGCAAGTTTGTCATGCCCTGAACTCGGGGAGCGCGACCGGCGCTCAAACGAGTGAACCCAGCCAAGCAAGCCTGTTATATTTCCTTCTACCCAAACTCATCCATGAATAAAGAGGAGATGTACTCCATTAATCAAACACTGAAAAGATTTCATTAACAACTCCCATTTCATTTCCATTAGCAGCTTCATTTATAATTTCCAAAATATTACAAGTTTATAGATATAATAAAAAACATGTTTGCCAAATACCAACATTTCTAGTTTAATTCCCCACATCAAATACCACCCACAACATGTCTACGAAGCCTCTAAGTATAATAGAAGAGTAATATGGAAGTGCCGGAAACAAGGCCCTAGCTATACCATAAAACATAATGTACAACTCAAATGACATCAGGCCCGAAATAGAGTAGGGCTCACCAAAACCTGCTAAATAGAGAGTGACTGCTAACTAGGACCAAAGCTGCCTGCTGATGAACCCCCTGCATCCATTGAAGATGCAGCGGCCCCGACAAAAGGGACATTAGTACAAATGGAATAGTACTAGTATGTAAAGCTAGTTGTCCACTTTCAAAATAGAATGCCAATATAAGATAGGAAAAACCATAGAAATATCAAGTCACAATCAATGATATCCACATGCCAAGTTAAAACAAAACAATTTTCAAAATACGAAAATAATATATGTATATTTTTGGTTGGGAGATCTTTAGCACCGATATACCACTGTTCACAATATCACCTTTTACAATACCAATATCACCGTACTTTTATCACGTAGTCCGATCTTGACCCAATCGGCTAGGCCGTCTCATCCGAGACATCAACCACAATCACCACTATGTGTGCGGCATGGTGTCCGATGACGACCCGATCGGCTAGGCCATCTCACCACAATGTCGTGTGGATCAACATCATCCCTTTCTATCAATAATCTCATCTCAATTAAGGAGAATAATTTTATCACATCAATCTCATCCCAAATAAGGGAAATAATCACAATCCACTCCTACACCGGCACGTGTAGTTTCTGGGTTAGGTTATTTCAACCTACCCTTCCTCGGTGACTTATCGATACTCCCAAATATATTTTTGATTTGCATACAAAGGAAACAACAATACAAATGCATTTTCCTCATAACCTTCCACACCATTTATAGCCTCATTGGCATTTTCATCCACTTACAACATCATTATCCCATTGGCTCTCTTGGCTATACATATGATTCTTCATTCATGGCACAATGACTGTATTTCATATTCCACACTTTTATTTCTTTCCTTTCATAGATCACCATCATAAATATCAACAAATAGAATATTCCGAAAATCACAACTTTAGGTTCATTGGTAGTGAAGACTTTAAACACAATGGATTTCTTTCCAAGAAATGGAGTAAAATAATTGGCAATCGAAGCACAAGTTAAAATCATACACGAGTAACACATAATTTATTCTTGAAACACTTTTCCCCCAAAGGGCAATACACATTTTCAACTCATGAATACATAAGAGCTCAAAACACGTTGGAAATACTTACAAAGCATAGCATTAGTTGAAACAACCCGATTTGGGCACGACTTGAGTACATAAGCTTTTAGGCAAACCTATTTTCGAAGTCAATTTGAATCAATTGAATCAAGGCTCATTTCATAACCTTTCTCACATCATTTCATTTCATTGTCACCATTGGCCACAAGTATAAATTTCATTCTTGGTACGGTGGCCACAATTTATATCACCAACTCACTTCTTTCACTTTCGAGCATCTTTATACATTATCAACAACAAGGAATTTCCAACCAAGACTTTAGATACACATATGAGCAATTAAGGGTATTAAGCACATTGAGTTTTTCTCCCACAATTTGGCATGATAACTTTCATTTGAAACACTACTCAAAGCCATAATATTTTAATACACATATCATTCTTGAACATATTCCTGAAGGATAACATAATGTGATAGGAATATTCGGAACACATTTTAAATGCATAATTCTCGACATATTGCTTACTCGGGACAATTGGAATTATTGGGAACAAGTCGGAATATGGGAATAAGGAAGTTGAGCCAACCATACCTGAAACTTACAGGAACATCATGCAATTCATTTCTAAAAGAGTAATTTAGCCAACATACCTCGCTTTGAGCTTTCCTTAATTTACTACGACGTTCCGAAAATCCTAGCAATCCCAATCTATTTTGAGATATAATAAAATTGAACCATAATTAGGAAGATATTCGTGGTTTCAGCTCATTTGAGCATTTTATCAAACACTAGGTGTGCAAATTTGACTACAAGGTTCTTCTACAAGATTTTCTTCATTTCACAACCAATCTTTACTTATTTGAGCTCAACAATCTTTCCACAAACTTTACTGGTACATGCATGTATAAATAATACTCTTACACCCAAGAATCATACTCCTAATCAACCATTTTCTACCCAAATTTGAAATTAAAAACTAGGGTTTGGAACCTTATCTCTTAGATGAAGAGCTTGAGGGATTTCTTGTTGGATTTTAAGGCTTGAGCAAGATTTGATGAACAAGGGCTTAGGAATTCCTCCTCTCACTCTAGGGCACTTTCCCCTCTCTAAAAATATCAGATTATCCCTCCAAAGTGACCCTAAGATCGTTTTATAGGAACTAGGGTCGGGTTATGAAATTAGAAAAACGGACCCTTAAAAATACGGACCGGGCTACAGACCAGGCTAGGCACGGTCTGTAGAGAGCTACAGACCAGGATTCGCAAGCTCTGTGGCACGGTCTACCACGCTACGGACCTTGCGCCACGAGTCATATAGCACGGTCACATTCGTCCAGCCTTTGGGAATTTGGTCATAACCTCTTGTAGGTATGTCCAAATGACAAACAGTTTGAAACGTTAGAAACTAGACTCAAAGGGCTTTAATTTGATAGGTAGATAACCTTCTAAGTCGTTATATTGTGGTAGCAGCATACATTTGAAATAGGATCTTATGCTAATTGAGACATCATTTCCACTTAATGTATCCAACGTGTTCTACACAAATTTTTGCCATTCACAAAACTTCTTAGTATGTTTCAACACACCTTAAATATATATTTTTCATTTCAAAATAATATGGTTCTATCTCATGGGTCTCCTGTAATACTCGAACTTGTTATTCCCAAATACCGTTGGCGCACTTTAAAATCTTAAATCATTAGAAAATTTTTAACGGTGCCTTACAACATCAGCACATGCAATGCCAGGGCAAATAAAAAAAGGTCTAACAGTCGATCCCTGATGTAACCCGATCTCGCCTGGAAATTATTTTGAGTCTCCTCCCCTAGTCCTCACCTGAGTCATAACTCCCTCGTACATATCCTTAATCACCCTAATGTACGCTACCAGAACACTGTTAACCTCTAAATATCTCCATAGAACCTCCATGTGGACTTTGTCATAAGCTTTCTCTAGTTCATTGAACGTTATATGCTAGTCATTTTTCCTCTTCCTATACTGCTCCAGCAATCTTCTCAAAAGGTGAATAGCTTCTGTAGTTGACCGTTCCAGCATAAATCTGAACTGGTTCTCGTAAATAGACACACTTCTCCTTACTATCCTATCTACCACCCTCTCTCAAATTTCTATTGTGTAACTCAACAGCTTGATACCCCTATAGTTTTTATAATTCTAGATATCACCTTTGTTTTTGTACAACAGGATTATCAAACTCTACCGCCAATCTTCGGGCATCTTCTTGGTCCTGAAAATTTTAAACAAATTAGTATGTCATTCCAAACCTGCCCGACCCGCATCCTTCAAAAATTTCACCAGGATCTCATCAGGCCCAGTCTCTTTATCCATGCTCATCTTCCACATTGCCCCATCAACGTCCCCAATCTTAATACGCCTACAAAATCTAAATTGCTCTAACTCTCTGAGTTCTCCAACTCACCAAGCGCGATGTTCCTATCCCCTTCCCCGTTCAAGAATTTATGGAAGTACATCTGCCATCAATGTTTGATACACGCCTCTTCCGTCAATACTTCACCATCCTCGTCTTTGATGCATCTCACTTGGTCTAGGTTCCAAGGCTTCCTCTTCCTAATCTTAGCTAATCTGTATCGCTAATTTTGCCTCTTTCCTTACCTACTTATAACACTCCATATACGTCCTCTTCTACTTCTCGTTTGTGCTCCCTACTAGCTTTAAATATGTGGTTTTCTTGGCTTCCGCTTTTTATTGGACATGATCCCCATGCCACCACCAGTCTCTTTTGTGCCCTCCTGAGTATCCTTTCGTGACCTGTAACACCTCTCCAACAACTTCCTTAATGCAAGTTGTTGTCGTGGTCCACATACTACTCGTGTCCCTACTACTCATCCAGGTCCCCATAGTCAATAGTTTCTTTCCCAACTCTTGAGCTTTTTTCTTAGTCAAGGCTCCCCACTTGATCTTAGGTTGGCCGTACACCACTTTCTTCTTCCTTTTTCTCTTGACCTCTAAGTCCATTACCAAGAGCCTATGTTGCGTCGAAAGATACTCACTCGGGATAACCTTGCAATTAGTACAAAAGCCCTTATCACCTCTCCTGAGGGGAAGGTAATCAATGTGTGTCTTGGCTACGTTACTTCGAAAAGTGACCAAGTATTCCTCCCTCTTCTGAAAATACGTACTCCCTCCGTTTCAATTTATATAAACCTATTTGACTGGGCACGAAGTTTAAGAAAAGAGAGAAGACTTTTAAACTTGTGGTGTAAAATGAGGCATATATATTTTGTGTGGCTATAAATCATTGCATAAAGGTAAATTGTTTCCAAATAGGGAAAGAGGTCATTCTTTTTGGCACGGACTAAAAAGAAAATAGGTTCACATAAATTAAAACGTATGGAGTATTAGTTATCACCAAGTCAAAAGCTTTAGCAAAATTCAACAACGAGGTACCTCCTTCGTTCCTATCTCCAAAACTGAACCGGCCATGCATCATAACCCCTAGCAGTCTCCCCAATATGGACATTAAAATCACCCCCTATGAATAGCTTCTCGGTGTGCAGAATACCACACACAACCTTGTCCAAATCTTCTAGAAGCGTCTTTTGACCTTCTCATCCAGGCCCACTTGATGTGTGTAAGCACTAATTGCGCAGAGGAATGATTATATAGTCTCAGGTAGAAAAATATGAGATAATAATAATAATAATAATAATAATAATAATAATAATAATAATACCAATAGAAATATAATTAATTTAGAAATCGTACGACATATCTTTGGGTGAGTTAGATGAGCATAAGGATCATGGGTAAAATAAATTTTATTATTAGAAAATAGGATTTAATATGACATGGCATATTAAAGTGTGTATTTATTTTTTGAGTCAAAAATAGTTAGATAACTTTATTGTTCTAAAAGAAAAAAAGAAGTAATTTTGATAGAGTATTTTCGTAAGTTGAATGACCATCCACGAAATTTATTCGGATTATGAAACTATTTGAATGTATTGTGTTTTGGTGCTTAAAAAGGGATCAAGGTCTCCTTGAGAGAGAAGGCAGGAAACTCAATCTCCAACGCTCCATGCGAAGGAGGAATTAGGTGTTAGATATTTATTGAGATATTAAAGGCTACGTCTGACTTCAATTTGTTCGAACAAATAAATGCAATGCAGTAGACCCAGTCAAAAACATTCAGCTCGAAAGTAGAGGGAGCCCAAAATACTAGTAATTTACTGCAACACGACTTCTGCTTCACGGGACCCCTTGCCTTTCTGATTTGTTTATGTCCTTTCTATCCTACCCTTTCATTTCGTGTAATTTTTAATTTGGTGAATCTCAGCCAAAAAAGAAAAGGAGACCTTGATCCCTTTTTATATAATTTGGCTTCTGTTATCAGGAAAGGGTTTAACGATCACGAACTATTTCTAATGTTCTTTTTTCTGAAATCTATAAGTAGGTACACTGTTTTCTTTTCTTGGAGCTACTGCAAATAATTTTGCATAGTCTTTATTAAAAGGAGGGAAAATGTACATATCTTTTATAACCCATTTGCTTTTCTTAATAAATTGTTCATTCAGTTTAAATTTATATGGCACTTTTACATCTTAAAATTTTATAAAAAGTTAACAAATTTTCAATAATAATAATAATAATAATATTTTATACAATTTTTAAGTAATTTAACAATTCAAGGTTTAGATTTTATCATGTTGTGCTGTCAATTCGATTTTTAAATGTCACCAATTTTTTCTTCAATAAAATAAATAAGTTAAACTATGTGTCTAATTATACATCTTTCGTATAACTAGAAAGACGAAATATATTTCAAGTTTATAACAGGGGACCATTCACCAAAATTATAAGTAGGGGCAGCCGCCGGTGGGCGCTTAAAACATTTCTCCCTCAATCGGACAATTATTGTCAAATAAAGAACAGTGCAAGTAGAGCTCTCTGCCACACAGCCTGTCGCCTATAATTACACAGTTGGCAAGGAATTGTCTAAACTCCCTCATGGTCTGCCCATCTTATCTCGAAATTGATGCCTTAATATATTTTTAATAACTTGATATTCAAATCAATTTATGCGTGCCTCAATATAATTAATCCTTTTTAATTAGTCCTCCAGTTTCTCTATCAAAAAAAATAATTTGAAAATATAGATTAAAGAAAATGTTACAGGATGAAGTCTCAACATATCATTGCTTTTTTTAGTGTAACAAGATATTTATTTTGAAAGCTTTTCCTATCATGATTTTTTTATATTTAAATATTTTTAAAGTTAAAAAAATTATATTCATCCCACCGTAATCTTTGGGGGTGTGGTCCAACATATCATTGTTATAGGTATATTCTGAATCCATGGGTTTGAGCATTTGCTTATACCTCAAACCAATGTTCTTTGTTTAATTGTTTTGGAATGATGAATAACTAATGCCAGTTTAAGTTATAAAAAAAAAAAAAGGTATTTGCTTATACCATACAATTATTGGTGCGATTAGATGCTCAAACCAAAAGTTCAAGCAGCCTATTGGATAATGAACTAACAGAAAGATGTAATTCTTAGAAAAACTAGTACTCACAAAAGAAAAAAGAGAAATATTGGGATAAAAAAAACTGCTAAGTTGTGTCAATGTGGCTGTGATTTAAGCAAACCCTGCAAAGTACATTAGAGAACTTTCCGTACAAATAGTATTTTCTGCTGACTCTGCTTGCATGGTCAACTATTTTAATTTTGTTATTACAGCATATTTTACTAATGTTTTATTAATCATTAATTAACAATATACTAATACAAATCACAATTCTCTTTGACTCACAGAAGGAGATAAGACAGGAACTAGCATAATTTTCAACTCATATCAGCTGTTCGAATCGGTTTCATATGCTTTCATCAATTTTTTAAATTCATAAACTTGCACAGTAAATATGAGAAATTTATTCGGAGAGCTTGAATATGAGATTATAATTCAAGTTGAGAATCAAACTAAAAGCGGATGCCATCGGATAACTTACACCAATTCAAACAAAGATGCAAAATACATTTACTGAAATCAAGGAGTATACACTGTATATACACTATATACATTTACTGCAAAATACATTTAATAAGTGGTAAATTTAAATCTACTATTGACAAAAATCATGAAACTCTATATATAATTTTATCTCTGGATATTGCATCCGTGCCTACATTCTCTGACCACAATTGAGAATTTAACAGTCAAATAAATAACATTGATCTTATAATTTCTTGTAATCCTCGTCTCACCAAGCATGAAAACCTCATTCCTTTTTCAATTGGACATATGCAACATTGATTTTCTTCACTTAAATCGAAGTCAAACACGAGTTAGAGCCGTGTGTTTTTACTACATAAGTCGGGTTAATTCGGATTTTTCAATTATCAGACCAAATTAATGGTGTCGAGTTTTTAAATTTATAAACCAAACTAAATCAAACCAACAAAGTCGGGTTTTTCGAGTTTTTTTTCGGTAAAGTCTTCATAGCATAAAATGTGTAACTTGTGCTCCAAATATTTCTTAAGTCCTAGTAAAATACAACTATATAATGTGTTTTCCAAGAAACTAACACAATAATATGAGATAAGTCATAACATTATACTAAAATATTCAATAACAAAGATAAAATAATAAATTATATAAAATAAATATTGCTAATTAATAAACCATAATAAAAATTAACATAATCTAAAAATACTATATAGGTCATGCTAAAATAAGTATAGCTAATAAGTACTGTTTACCCTCAAAATCGGATAACAATTGAATTTATATGCGGTTTTAAGGATACGTGATCTAACTTGATACAAAAATGAGAAATCAGATTCAAATTGGAATAAATGATTAAAAAAAAATGCAAACCACGCAGGTTGAACAATCTTGGCCTAGGAGGTTGGTCACCCTCGAGTCAAAGATGTTGTTCTCGGTGCCGGAACATAGTGATAAGATAATAATGACTAAAAATAATAGTTTATTACTTTGGGATACGTGTTATAATGTATTGAATGAATTATCAGACCCCATTTATATAGTAGAGGAGTCATATTCTAGGTACATTTCTATAAAAGGTAAAAATCTCTTGATTTGCTAATTACCGGTTCCCTGCTGATACGTGCCGAGATTCTCACCGTAATATTTGTCAGGTCGTGAATATTTCGGTCTTCTGTTAGTTATCCTCGAACTCGTTCGAGGCTAAGGTCGACACCGAACTCAATTTTCCTCGAAGGCAGGTTTTCTGACCTCGGGTGCTAGCTCGATGAGACTCGAGGTCGGTCTTCAGTCCGTGGTCGCCACGTTCCTAATCTACCAAGTCGAAATCGAGTTGGACTTAGACCGTATACAGATAGTCCCCTCATTTTTCGGAGAGTAAATGACGAGAAACGATATGAGCCGTCGATTCTCACTTCGATATATCATGACGTAAGTGACAAAATTATGAGCCTCTGATTCTCACTTCGATAAATCATGACGTAAGTAATAAGAATAGTTAAAATATCTCATCGGTCCAGCTTTCAAGGCATTAAATGTGTGTCAGTTAACGGTCGGACACTTCAGGATGCAAACCATTATTTGAGAAAACTATAAATAGCCTTTCATCCATTCATTTAGAACTTTTACATTCAAACTTTTGCTTTTGTGATTTAAGAAACTTCATCACTCTCATCTTCTGGTTTTTCGAAAGCTTACATAAGTTGTCTGCTAAACACTCCTCTTTTATCAGCACTTTATTTTCTCCTCTATTTATAAGCAACGACAAAGACTTCAAAATCCGTTCCTCAAAAAGAAAACCCTTCTTCCTCGAGACCATATAAGAACGTTTTGCTTGTTGTTACTGAGGAACCCACATCGGAACCCCCTCTAAAGATGTTCGTTCCTACGGGGTGCCCAATCGGAGCCGATTTAAAGGTTGAGAAAACTTCCTCGGTACCTGGTTGGTGCGATCCGGTCTCGAGATACATATGTTCGGTCACCGACAGTGTCCTCACCAAGATCAAGAAGGACTACAACTGGGTCGATAAGTACGTGGTGGTTCCTATGCCCGAGGAAGTAATCACCACCCACGTGGAGGGTTTTTTAAGTGTTTACACTTACCCTTTCACGCTAGGTCCTTTAGATCCAGTTATTATAGCCTTTTGCAAAAGGTATGAGGTGACTCTCAGGCAGATTCATCCTTTGCTTTGGAGGATTGTAATTCTCCTTCGCTTCTTCGTGAGCAAACTCGAGGGGTGTCCCTTCACCATCGACCACATGATGCGCCTGTATAGTCCCCGACTTTATCGAGGGGGGCTAATAAAACTTGCCAATTGGGCCGGTAAGGCCCCATTCTCGAGCATCAACAAGGATCGGGACCGAGGCTGGTTGGGCCGATTCGTTCGAGTGAACACTTCGGACTTAATCTCGGCCGAGGATATGCCATTTCCTGAGAAATGGAACATGAAGTGTTAGTATAACCTTGCCTTTAAGATTTTGTTTATCATTTTTCTTTTGCCCTTATTCTTATCGATTCTTTGTGATGTAATTGTTGCTTAGATGCCGAATGCAGTTCCTTGACTCAAGGAGTGGGTCGAGGGCATCGTGTCGCAAAAACCCTATTCCGAGCGCGCGTGGCATGAACTTTCAAAGGGCCGGTGGGAGGCCCGTGCTCACAGTGAGATTTCTCTACTAAGTGAATCAACACTTAGTTTTCTTAGCTGTATTCGTTCTCACTTTTTCTTCCTTTATATGTCTTCCCAAAGATGTTGAAATGAGGCCCCCGTACATAGAGGAAGACATCCTCCCTAAACCATTTGTTCCGAGGCAGGATAAAGAGAAGAAGAGAAAGAGAGCTTCGAGTTCTCCGAACTCGGAGAAGAAAAAACCAAAAAGGAGGTTGGTGTGCAAATCCAAGGAAAGTGCCAGCCCAGGAGGTTCAATCGGATTCGCTTAGTCGACTGAGGGACGAGTATGAAGAAGAAAAAGAAGAAGAAGAAGAAGAAGAAGAAGAAGAAGAAGAAGAAGAAGAAGAAGCCTTCGAGCTGATGACCCGCGTGAGAAGCGGTACCGAGTTGCCTCAAACCAGGTTAGTCGATGAGGAGGAAGTGGCCGAGGCCTCCGAACCAATGAAGGACGAGGCCATTTTGCCCCGATCTGGGGAGGTAGACAATGAGACCACGACTAGTACTTCTTGGGCTGAGGACAATGTCCCGAAGGATGCGCTCGGGGTGATAGATCTTTCCGGGTCACCATCATTCACCGACTCCATGATCAGCGAGGCCCAAATGCTGAAAGGACACCCAAATAAGAGGCCTCAAGGGGCGGCAGATTCCTTCAACAACGTCTTCGATGGCTTCGATTCTACCGCCTCGGAAGATGTCACCAGGGACTTATAGGTACCAAAGAAGATGCCACCTTCGGGAGCTAGCAGATCTTCTTTGAGTCCGAGATTAGTAGATCAGTTCCCAGCCCCGAGTGCAGATCCTGACCGTAAGAGGCCGATCATCATATCCATACCGGAGGATGCCCAAGTTCTCTCAGCCCCCGTGGGGGTTGCCAGCTATCTTCGATGCCTGGTGACCGAAGAGGATCAGGCCAAAATGGACGAAGTGGAGGCCCCATGTATTTTCAACGAAGCTCAACATGCATTGAATCGGATAACTTCGAATGCCTTCTTATTATGTACTTAGATTAAGTTGCAAACAATCGTAACATTCTTCTTTGTGTTGGCAGGCCTTGGTTCTTCATCATGAAACTTTTCTCCGATATCGGGAAGAGTTAAACCAACACGAGGCCGAGACCCGGGAGCTTATGGAGAAGAGGGATGCTTACAAGCTCCTTAGTGAGAAGCTCTAGGCCGAGTTAGAAGCGGCTCAGAAGGAGCAAGCCAACCTAGTCGAGCAGGTAAGACAAGAATTTGAAGTTAGTGACGATGATTCAGACATAGTGTCTAACGACCCGAACCCTCAGACTCAAAAGAAACTTGACTAGATTGAGCAGCTCCAGGCGGAGGTGGACATGGTGAAAGCTGAGTCCGAAGAATGGAAGAACAACATGGACCGCATGGCCTCCGAAAAAGAGACTACCCATGCACAGTTGGCTTCGGCCGAGGTCTAGCTTCGGGCTGCAAAGGAAATAACCTCGGTACAGGACAAAAAGATCAAGGAGCTTCAGTCTCAGCTGAACTCGGCTGTCTCCGATTAAGAAAATCTGGCCAAGGATCTTCAGGCGGACAAGTTAGAGGTTGTCGTGGTCAGGGACGAGGCAGATGATAGGGTGGCTTAGCACAAGGCTGATGCTGAGGTGGCTCAGGACCAAGCGAGGAATATGGTGAAGCACGCGAAGTGGCAATCCCGAAGGGAGGCCCTCGAGGGAGTCCATGCTCGCGATATTGATTTATTGGCTGAAATCGAGAATGCCAAGATATACGAAGCCAAGGTCTGGAAGTTGGCTTATCCCGAGGAGGAATATTCTGTGGGGTCCAAAGATTCGGGTGAGTCCGATGATGGCGAAGACCCCGTAGGCGATGACGTGGCCTCCGATGAAGACTAGGCCAATTAGGATCTTTTTAGGCATCTTTGCCTTTTGTTTTTTGTATCATCTTTTTGTTGAGGCAGTTTCGGCCTTTGTAAAGAATTTGTATCGGGACTATCAACTATTGTAAAAAGAATTTTTGATATATATATATATATATATATATATATATATATATATATATATAAGGCTTTGTCCCTTTTACAGCTTTTGAATTTTTCCTTTGATTTTTTATTTGTATTCGCAAAGATCGAAATCCCTTAGTACGAAATAGTTAGGTTATGTTCGAAGGTTCGAACAAACCTTGCCTTTAACATTATTTTATTTTAAGGAATCATGGGGATTCGGTGTTACCTAAAACTTTTCCCCAAAGTAGTTTAGGTTTATAATTTGCCGAGGGTAGCCTTTAGAACCAGTTATGAAGAATTTTTGAAGGCCTTGTTTTTGTTATGGGTCTCAGACGTCTTCGAGCCTTTTTTAATATAATAGTAGTCTTTTTGAATTCGGGCAATGCCAAATAAGCTTTGTGCCCTCGATTTTTGTTATCCCGGCATGGTCGTTGCCCTTTAATTCTGGCAATGCCAAATAAGCTTATGCCCCCGAGGTTTGATGGCTCGGATCGTCCAGGTTTGTTTTCAAGCGGCAGTTCCCGAGTGAGATTGATTGTTCAAACTCGAATTAAAGTGGCCCTTGGTATCGATAACTTTAGGGGATCATATGTAGGAAATTCTTCGAGAAATGTACGAAAAATTTTAAAGGACAAGATGTTTATGCGCAAGGAAGAATTTTTTTTTCATTTTTTTGCATAATAGTTACACGTGTATACAAGATTTGTGGCAGGGTATGAGCAGTCTATGTGGGCACAGTTCATTTGACCGTTTGGACCTTACAATGAATTCTATCAATCGAGACCCTTCAATCTTGAAATCTTTTTCCATGCTAAAGTCAATATCCAAGGGTAATGCCCCCCAGTATTCGGGGTTGATCGAAGAGAGGCCTTGAATGTTGTTGTGATAATCACCGGCTCGTAGCCAGTCTTAAACTTTAAGTTAGCATGATTTACTGGTTGCCTTATTAAAAACCTTGCCGAAAAACCTATTTGGGACAAAACCGGTTCAAGTGAAAAAGAGAGCAACACGTGCTTTCAGATCTAAAATCTTGTATCATCCCTTGTTGGTTACCTGCAACCGTTAGTTTAAAATGAAAATAAAAGAAAGAACGGGGTAGTACCTTAGCAGTAATATCGTTTCAAGTGAGTTATATTCTAGTTGTTTGGTAGTTGCTCGTCGTTCATTGTTCCGAGCTTGTAAGATCATTTTCCGGTGATCTCGATAATTTGGTACGATCCTTCCCAGTTCGGCCCCAATTTTCCTTCTTTCGAATTTTGGGTGCTTAGCGTGACCTTTCTTAGTACCAAATCCCCGGTTTTGAAATGTCGAAGGTTGGCCCTTCGATTATACTTTTGATCCGCTATTTTTGGGCGGCCAACTGGACAAGGGCGGGTTCGTGCCTTTCATCTAATAGCTCTATGTTCATACTCATAGCTTCGTCGTTCGATTCTTTTGTTGCATATCCGAATATGGTACTTGGATCCCCGACCTCGACCAGTATCAATGCTTCGGCGCCATAAACCAAAGAAAATGGGGTAGCCCCGGTACTAGACTTCGAGGTTGTACGATATGCCCGTAGGACTTCGGGTAATATTTCCTTTCATATTTCTTTGGCATCGGTTAACCTTTTTTTAAAGGTTTTGGAGTATGGTTTTGTTGGTAGATTCAGCTTGTCCATTCCCACTAGGGTGATAGGATGTCGATAGTATTCTTTTGATCTTATGGTCTTCAAGGAATTTGGTTACTTTGCATCCGATGATTTGTTTCCCATTATCGCATACAATCTCGGCCGGCATTCCAAATCGGCATATGATGTGGTCCCAAACGAAATCGATGACCTCCGTCTCCCTGCCCTTCTCGTACGTCTGGGTTTCCACCCTCTTAGAAAAATAATCAATCATAAACAATATAAATTGAGCCTTACCAGATGCCCATGGAAGAGGGCCAACGATGTCCATTTCCCACTTCATGAACGGCCATGGTGACAAAACCGAATGCAGCAGCTCCTCGGGTCGATGGATCATCGGAGTGTGTCTTTGAAATTCATCATATTTTCGAATGAACTCCTTTGCGTCTTTTTCCATGTTGATCCAGTAATAACCTGCACTGATTATTTTTCGAACTAGCGATTCAGCGCCCGAATGATTTCCATAGGTACCTTCGTGGATTTCCCTCAAAACATACTGAATATCACCCGGCCTTAGACATATTACAAGCGGGCCATCAAATGTTCTTCTGAATAAGGTTCCGTCTTCGGACAGGCTAAATCGAGCTACCTTTGTATGCATGGCCCTCGACTCTTTTGGATTCGAGGGAAGTTTACCAGATCTGCAATATTCCATGTACTTATTCCTCCAGTCCCAAGTTAGGCTCGTCGAGTTGATCTCGGCGTGGCCTTCTTCCACCACCGATCTCATAAGTTGTATGACTTCTCCTGAGTTGAACTCGCCGTCTTCGACCGACGACCCCAAGTTAGTGAGGGCATCGACCTCGCTGTTTTGATCCCGAAGTACGTGTTGCAAAGTCCATTCGTTGAACCGATGTAATGTCACTTATAATTTGTCCAAGTATCTTTGCATTCGTTCCTCTCTAACCTCGAATTTTCAGTTAACTTGGTTTACCACAAGGAGGGAGTCGTACTTGGCTTCGATTACCTCTGCCCAAAGCTCTTGTCTAGTTCAAGGCCTGCAATCATGGCCTCATATTCGGCCTCGTTGTTAGTCAATTTCACAGTCTTAATAGATTGTCTAATTATATTACCTGTTGGGGCCTTTAGTACGATGCCAAGTCTAGAACCTTTTGCGTTTGAGGCGCCATCCATTCAGAGGGTCCAGAGTCCCGAGAAAGTTCCTGAGTTAACCAATAACTCTCTTTCAACCTCGGGTATCAGGGCCGGTGTAAAGTTAGCCACAAAGTCTGCCAAAATTTGAGACTTAATGGCAGTTCGAGGTTGATACTCAATATCGTACCCAATTATTTCTATGGCCCATTTGGACAATCGGCCCGAGAGTTCGGGCTTATGCATAACGTTTCTCAATGGGTAAGTAGTTACGACATATATGGGGTGGCATTGGAAGTACGGTTTTAGCTTCCTAGAGGTGCTTAGCATAGAGAGCGTCAGTTTTCTAGGTGAGGGTACCTAGTTTCGGCCTCACCTAAGGTCATACTAACATAATAGATTGGAAATTACGTACCTTGTTCTTCCCGAACTAGGACTCCACTTACCGCTATCTCCGAGACCGCCAAGTACAAGTACAGTTGTTCGTCTATCTTCGGTATGTGAAGTAGGGGTAGGCTCGATAAATACCTCTTGAGTTCCTCCAAAGCTTGTTGGCATTTCAGGGTCCACGAGAAGTTGTTCTTCTTTTTCAACAGTGTGAAGAATCGGTGGCTCTTGTCGGATGACCTCGAAATAAATCACCCCAGGGCGGCTATTCGCCCGGTTAACCTTTGCACGACCTTTACATTGTCTATGACCGTGATATCTTCCATGGATTTGATTTTATCGGGATTGATTTCGATTCCCTAATTGGATACCATGAATCCGAGGAACTTACCCGACCCAACTCCAAATGCACATTTTTCTGGGTTCAGGTTCATATTGTACTACTTCAGTATGCTGAAGGTTTCTTGCACATGTTTTAAATGGTCCTCTGCTCGCAGGGACTTAGCTAACATATCGTCAATGTAAACTTCCATTGATTTTCCTATTTATTCCTCGAACATCCAATTTACTAGGCGTTGGTAAGTGACATCGACAGTTTTTAATCCAAACGACATTACATTATAATAGTATGTGTCGTATTTAGTGATGAAGGAAGTTGTTTCCTGATCACCTGGGTCCATCCGTATTTGGTTGTACCCGAAATAGGCATCGAGAAAACTGAGGATCTCGTGGCCGTCCCTGGCATCGATCATACGGTCGATGTTGGGCAAAGAAAAAGATTCTTTGGGGTATGGCTTATTCAAATCTTTGTAGTATACACGCATTCTTAGTTTATTCCCTTTTTTAGGGATTACCACTACGTTTGCTACCTAATCGGGGTATTTAACTTCCTGAATATACCCTATATTAAGAAGTTTAGATACCTCATCCTTGATGAAATCATGCTTGATCTTGGACTGAGGTCTTTTCTTCTATTTAACCGGGTGAAATTTCGGGTCCAGGCTTAGCTTGTGAGTGGTTATCTCTGGCGGGATTCCTGTCATATCGAGGTGGGACCAAGCAAAACAATCTTCGTTAGTTATAAAAAATCGAATGAGTTTTTCCCTGAGCTCGGAGTTTAGCCTCGTGCCCAGGTATACCTTTCGATCGGGCAAGCTTTCTCGCAATATGATTTGTTCCATCTCCTCAGCCGTCTATTTAGTGACGTCGGAATCATCAGGGGCTATAAAAGATCTGGGAATCCCATTATCATCATCCTCGACTTCCTTTTGTTTTCCTGAAATCTGCCGAAGATGGTATCAGTGATTGCTATTTGGCCCCCGCTTTTTACCATCTGGTTTGGGCCCTTCGATGTCGAAACTGTAGATGTCGGTATCACCTCCTCGACTGCGAACATTTCCTTCACAGTCGGATGTTCTCCATAGACTGTTCTAACCCCGTCGGGTGTTGGGAATTTCAGTTCCTGGTGTAGTGTCGAGGGCACTGCCCTCATGTTATGGATCCATGGCCTCCCGAATAAAGTGTTATACCTCATGTACCCTTCGATCACATGAACTTTAGTCTCCTGGATGGTCCCGGCGGTATTTACGGGTAACATTATTTCGCCTTTGGTGGTCTCACATGATATGTTGAATCCGTTCAGAACTTGAACTGCATGCACGATTTGGTCTTGTAGACCGAGCTTCTCCACGACCCTTGATTGAATGATGTTGGTTGTGCTACCTGGATCAATTAATACAAGTTTAACCTGAATTTTATTTACAAGTACAGATATTACCAGTGCGTCATTGTGGGGCTGCACGATCCATTCCGCATCCTCGTCGTTGAAAGATAAAGTTCCCTATGGTATGTAATCTGGAGTTTGTTTCTCCCTAGTGATGGATACTTTAGTACGTTTCAACATTGGCTCCTGTGGGATATGAACCCCTATAATGATCATGTTAATGATGTGTTAAGGCTCTTCTTATTCTACATCTTTGTTAGAATCTATGTTCCTGAAATGATTTTTTGCTCGGTCGCTCAAGAACTCCCGAAGGTTCCCATTATTGAATAGACGGGCCATTTCCTCTCTCAACTGTCGACAATCTTACCTTCTATGACCGTGAGTGCCATTATATTTGCACATCTGGTTAGGATCCCTTTGGATTGGATCGGACTGTAGAGGTCGAGGCCATTTAGTATCTTTGATGCCCACGATAGCTGATACAATGGCGGCAACATCGACATTGAAGTTATATTTCAATAGCCTCGGTGCGTCTTTGGACCTGTCGAAGCCATTTTTGTTCATAAGCCCCAATCTGCTTTGACCTTGGTCATTTCTCCTTTCGTTTCTCATGGAGTTTCGCCCGAACCCGCTGCTTCTCCGATCTCCATTATACGGCTTATACTGATCCCTATTTGGCCTCGGTTCGCGATCAATATCTCTCTTGACTCTGTCGAGGGTTCTGATGGGATAGACAGACCCCGAAGGGGCCCCGAGTTGATCAACTTTGACTCTGATTTTCGATTGATACCGGTCATGCATGTCGTCTCATGTAACAACCGGGTATTCTTTTAAGTTTTGCTTCAGCTGTTGTGAAGCCACCGAGCTTCGAATATTAAGTACCTGAGTGAAAGCTTGAACAACCCAATCATCAGTGACCAGAGACAGATCTATTCGTTCCATTTGAAACCGGGACACGAACTCTCTGAGCATCTCGTTATCCTTTTGTTTGACTTTGAAAAGGTCTGATTTCCTAGTCTCGACCTTGATGGCACCTGTGTGTGCTTTTACGAAAGAATCTACAAGCATAGAAAATGAGTCAATAGAATTAGGAGGTAAATTGTGATACCATATCACAGTTCCCTTCGACAGTGTCTCCCATATATTTTTCAATAGAACAGACTCGATCTCATCGTCCTCCAGGTCATTCCCTTTGATAGCACATGTATAAGATGTTACATACTCGTTTGGGTCGGTCGTTCCGTTATACTTGGGTATTTAGGGCATACGAAATTTCTTAGGGATCGACTTCGGATCCGCATTCGGTGGAAAAGGTTTTTGCACGAACTTCCTGGAATTCAGTCCCTTCAATATAGGAGGTGCTCCTGGAATTTGGTCTACCCTGAAATTGTAGGTTTCCACCTTTTTGTTGTTAACCTCGATCTTCTTCTCCCCTGATTCTATCCGTTTTTCCACCTCTTCGAGCATTTTATGATCTCGGGGTTAGCTCCTGATTCGTGTTCGTTCGACCTTTCTATGACCGGTTCATCCCTGCGGGTGACTTTCCGGGGAAGATCGGGCTCAACCCAGCTCGGTGCACGGCTTTGGTTCTGTAACTAAGCTATCGTCGCCTGTTGAGCCTGCAACATTCGAAGATTACTCATAGACTGATCCCGTCTCCTTCAATGTTTTGCATGTTTCGAGATGCCGATCGGGATTCACCGAATGCTCTTTTCAGGGTCGGTAGGCAACTTTGCATCGATAGCCACATGTGAATTAGCGTCAATCGGATATGCGATCGGAAATCGAGCGGGATCAGCAGGCGGTATCTCGGCCGCTATGTTATTGTTTTCATCTTTGTGACCGGACCCGTTGTCAACATACAGAGGTGCTGATTGAGAGTTGGACATATTTGTATTTTAGCCTAGAATCAAATATACTTCAAAGAGTAAGTGTAAAACAATGTGTGTTATGGAGATTTGTATCAAAGAACCACTATTATCCTTAGCTCCACGGTGGGCACCAAACTGTTTACCCTCAAAATCGGATAACAACTGAATTTATACGCGATTTTAAGGATACGTGATCTAACTTGATACAAAAATGAGAAATCAGATTCAAATTGATATAAATGATAAAAAAAAAAAAAGTAAATGCAAACCACGCAGGTTGAACAATCTTGGGCTAGGAGGTCGGTCATCCTCGAGTCAAATATGCTACTATCGGTGCCAGAACTAAGTGATAAGATAATAATGACTAAAAATAATAGTTTATTGCTTTGAGATAAGTGTTACAATGTGTTGAATGAATTATCAGACCCCTTTATATAGTAGAGGAGTCCTATTCTAGGTACATTTCTATAAAAGGTAAAAATCTCTTGATTTGCTGATTACCGGTTCCCTGATGATACGTGCCGAGCTTCTCGTCGTAACATCCGTCCGGTCTCGGATATTTCGGTCTTCTGTTAGTTATCCTCGAACTCGTTCGAGGCTAAGGTCGACACCTGACTCAATGTTCCTCGAAGGCAGGTTTTTCGACCTCGGGTGCTAGCTTGGTGAGACTCGAGGTCGGTCTTCAGTCCGTGGCCTCCATGTTTCGTAATCTACCAAGTCGAAATCGAGCTCGACTTTGACCGTATACAATAGTATATATCACTTGCATGTCAGCGTATGTCACTTGTATGTAATATGTATATCCTGTAATATGCACATGATATACATATGACATACATGTAATAAACATATAAAATACAATTGCTACACCAACAGACCACCACCAGAAACCATGATAACCACCCCCCATTCCACCATATCAATGCAAAAACATTTTCATGCAAAAAGAAACAAAGAAGAAGAATCTAGCCAGATCTCTCTAACAGTATAATTCAGATCTGGGAGCGAACCAAAATTTTCAAAAGTGTTACGATCCGACCGATTATTTTAAAAATTTACATTCAGATCGGTGGTTTGAGGTCATGAGTAGCTTTATATGAGAAAGAAAATGACGAAGTAGGGAAAAATAGAGAAAGAAAACGAAAAAGAAGGAGCAAAATGTAAAAAGAAAAATAAAGGAAAAAAATAACGCGTGTATATCACACACAACAAAAAACCGGTTCTCTCTTAAAAATGTGGCATTTATTATACTTTTAACAAAGATAAGGAGGTCATAGGAACCCTGCAAAATATAAAGGTGCATCTGATAAAGTGGGACAATCAGAGAGTTGTATTTATGTATTATCCCTTCTTTTTTCTAGAATTGGGTCTATCCATGGAGGATGGGCATTTCTCATCCCTTCTTTAATTTTAATTAAATACTTCTTCTTCTTTTTTGGCACCGTACAAAGTATTTGAAATACAAGAAAGAAATAACATTCAGGTAATATTTCCAAAGGGGTTGTAAATAGATCTGTCGGTTCACCAATCATTGATGATTCTAAAACGGCTAAGCCTTTGTTTGGTTTATTCTTTCAACATAGCTAAGTGTGGGAAATTAAAATTTCTATTCTCCTTTTATCACCGTAAAGTTTTTATATAATTAAACCAAATGTCTATTTAAACTAGTAGCAATAGATGATACAATATACATACAGTTAATGGGTTCAATTGGTTCCCACATTTTTTACTCAGAGTACAGATATATGTATGTGCAAAAAGTTTAGTAGAATCTAAAAAAAAATATCTATAATTTTAAAAATATAATGGTTTAATGGTAATAACCTAAACATAAACCCGCCAATTTTATTCCTAGATCCAACTCATTACAATATTGCACTCATTTTCTTGAAATCCTGATTAATATGCCCCTATTGTCAATGTTACTACCTAAGTATGATATGGGATTTATATAAAATTTTATCATCAAGAGATACCGTTCCAATCAAAAAATGGTACTATTATTTTTATGTAGTTTCTTGTGATTAAAGTTTAGTTGGGTTAATCATCCACATGAGAGATTTACAAGTTGGCTAACTTTAGGCTCTAGCGTTATGTTATGGAAGTTAGTATTTAAAGAACATAGTTTTCTAAAAAATATTGTGTCACTTGATTTCTTTCATTTTTGTTTCCTTTTCCTCTTAATGAAACTCTTTCTTGTTCCTATAACGTTCCATTTTGACCATTCTATTATAGAAAACAAATATATATATTAATTTAAAATTTGAGCTATCTGTTGCAAGAATTTCCCTTTTCCCACTCTTATGAAGAAAAAAATCTACTTCATTTACTATAGTGTCGATATCATGATGACAATAAAAATATGAAAAATTAATCTAAATAGCCATCCATCAATTGCTTAACTAATACAGTCGATATATATATATATATATATATATATATATATATATATATATATATATATATATATATATATATACAGCTAGAGAAAACAGATAGAATCGCAATATTCACTTAATAAAGTGATAAAGTACTGAGTTCTATTTAAAGAAAAAATAGTGGATCTCCAATTTGTCCCAGAAGTATTTGAATTGGGCCAAACATTTGACGAATTCAAAATGGTACAAAGTCATTCTCGACCTTTTTGTTTTTAAAGAATTAACCCAAATAGCTGTCCACACAACTGCTTAAACTAAAGATAATCGATGAAGGTATAATATGTGCATAATTCATGTATTATATGTATATAATTAAATACAATCAATATATAATCTATATATATGGTTATTAAATATAAATAATAAATATAACCGGCTACTTATGTAAAGATTCCTTTTTTGGACCTTATTAGATGTTTAAAGTAGAAATAGGTAAAAACTAGTTGAGTTGGCCACTTTGTGGGCCGGCTATTAGAATTTAGCCATATTTTAAATTGTCATAGCAAAGCAGCCACTAGTCCGGTTAAATTGATATTTTTGCCCCAACTAAAACACGGAATACAAGTCCAGCACTCAGCACTAGAGTTTGAAACTTTGACAAGTGGAGTCCTAGTAAACTATGTTGTAATTCAAAGATTTGCTGGATTTTTAAACCTAAGAGCAATTCCTAATTTTTAACCTTTATTAGTGTAAAATTTAGGAATGATTCCTGATTTTTGAACTTTTACTAGCGCAAAATCGGGGAATGATTTTTAATTTTTAAATTCATAACGTAATTCACTAATTTTAAATATTAACTAGTGTAGAATATAAAATCCAGGAAAGATTCATGGATTTTGAATCTTTACTAGTCCAATATCTATAAATGATTCCCGACTTTTGAATTCAAATTGAACTTTAGCAATTTGGAACCTTTATAAGTATAAAATTTAAAATCCAAGATAAATTACCGACTTATAAACCTACTAGTGCAAAATCTAAGAAAATCTAAAATGGTTCATCGCTTTTAATTTACATTATATTTCAATATTTGTTTACCGTTAAATACAAAATCCATGATATATCACTGATTCTTTTACCTTTACTAGTCCAAAATTCAAGAAAATTAATAAATAATTTATGATATTTGAATCCACATTATATTTCAGTAATTTTTAACCTCTAAATATAAAATTCAGGATATATTACTAGTTTTTGAACCTTTACTAATGCAAAATCTAGGAAAATTCCGGAACGATTCATAATTTTTGAATTCACATTATACTTCAACAATTGAGAGCTACTATTTCAGGTTATTCCCGGAACAATTCTTGAATTTTAAACTTATAAATATTTAAAATCAAGTAGTCGTTCTTGGAGTTCTTCCGTATTTTAGATGGGGTATTTTTGTCCATACTTGTATTTTTCGCATACTCGCATTAATGAGCGGCTACTTTGCCATGATAATTTAAAATACGGCTAAACTCTAATTGCCGACCTAAAATTGTGGCTATTTAGCAATTTCACTCGTAAAAATGACACCACGTATTCAAAATTTAGCCACTTTATTATTTCCTTTCTTTTCCTCCTCCTCCACAAACATCTCAATAATAGTTTACCATGACCCCGATATTATGATAACAATAAGAATATCCAGTAATAGAACTGATATTTACAAGGTATTGATTTCTAATAGAAAATTAAAACTGTGCAAATTTTCTAAAAATATCAAACATTCACATACCTTGAAATTACCCAACTCACCAAATAACAACAACAACAACAACAACAACAACCCAGTAAAATCCCATTGATGGGGTCTGGGAAGAGTAGTGTGTACGCAGACCTCACCCCTACTCCTCGGAGTAGGGAGACTATTTCCGAAAGACCCTCGGCTCAAGAAAACAAACTATAGTTCACATAACTCACCAAATAAATATATTGGAAAAAACTTGAATTACTATGGTAAAGAAAAAGTTGTTATTGCATTATTTTTCATGGTATCACAAAACTATAGTTCGAACTTTAACACAGTAGCCTTCAACTTGAACTGCCAGAACTTGAATTTCCGAATAGTGGCATGAAGTTTTGACAACAAGAACTGAGCTTTTGAATATCCTGAAATTTGTACTGCAACAATTGAATTTCAGGAGAGTGTCTAGAAATTCGAAGAAGCGGGTCTCTACTACTCTTTACATACTCTGTACATGCTATGTTTCAAACAGCATCCATAAAAGTGGGGGAGAAATTCAAAAATGGTCAGATTTACAAGTGGTCATTCAAAAATAGCCACAGTTTCTAAAGTAATCGAAATTTAGCCACTTTCATGTAAAGATAAATTTGAACGAAAACATTGTTCAAAATACAGAAAATACTCCAGCATAATATACTGAAATTCTAGCATAAGTATACTGGAACTCCAGTATATTATACTGGAGTTCCAACATAAGTATACTCGAACTCCAGCGTAAGTATACTGGAACTCCAGCATAATATACTGGACTTCCAACATAAGTATATTGGACTTTCAGCATAATATACTGGAGTTCCAGTATAATATATCGGTCCAGCATAATATGCTGGAAGTTCATACACAGGTGCACCGATCTCCAGTATATTATGCTGGAACTTTTCGTATTGCAGCAAAATAATGGCTATTTTCAATGACTTTACAAACGTTGGTTATTTTTGAATGATCAATCCGAAAACTGGCTAGTCGGTGCTATTTTTACATAAAAGTGGTAGTCGGTGCACTCCACCCTGGTTTAAATAGTTAACAACTCAAATTGATTTCTGTAAAACAGCCTTCTGGCCCATTTATTATTGGAAAAGTTAATCTTGAGGCGAAAACTCACTTTATAATTAGCATGTTCAAATGACAAACGCTTAGTATAATATTTTTCTTGAATTCTTGATAAATATATCAATACTAATAACAAGAAGTTAAAAATGATACGTGCTTAAAATTGATTAAATTAATAATTAAAAGTTGGAATAACAGAAACGGAAGAAGTCGATGTACTTTTTTCCTTACTAGTTTTACGCTCTGTTTGGATCATTGTTATCCATCGTTTCATAATGTATTGTATTGTGTCATATCCTATTATATTGTATCGTTTTATGAATACAACATTTGGATATATTGAATTGTTTGTTGTAGTTAAATAACATTATGATGTTTGGTTTGATTGTATTGTACTATACTATAACTGATAAGTTTATAAAATACCCTCAATTGTTTTAAATATTAAATTTATCAAGAATTACGCATAAAAATAATTTAAGAAAATCTCTTACTACTAAAATCAAAGATTAACTATCATTAGAAAAAAAATAAAGAGTGATGATTGAGAAATGAACGAAGACCACGCAGTTGGTAGAACAAAGGAACGAAGATAAATAAGTAACACTTTGCACACATGAAAACAACCAATATACAGCTAATTGGAAATTAAAATAATTAGAATTAGAGTTAAAATTAAAGTAGGAGAAAACGAAACAAAAAAAGGCAAAATCCATTCTTACTTTCTTTGACGTTGGAGTTGGGAATAGTAAGCGGCAGAAGGAAAAAAGGTACGACGACGAAGTATGTAAAAGGTTGGAGATTTGGAGTTTAAAAAAGGTAAATATTAAAATTAATTTTAAAGTAATAAGCTAAGGCATAATTGAAAAAAAATATAGAAAACAATTCCATCACATCAAATCGGTTGTTTCAAAAAATAAAACTTTTCATTGTTCCGAAACAATGGATTTAACCGTACAATACAACCAATTTTAATTAAACAATCAAAACAAATATTGTTTTGGGATAACAATACAATGGATAACAACCATCCACACAAGCTGTTAGTATACGTGCGTTACATGTGTGTATAGTGTCTATCAATTAAAAATATATTCATTGATGTTAAAATAAAATACAATATTTGTTTAACCTATAAAAATAATTCTTCTCATAATAATTATATTAAATAGATTTTGAATATGCATAGATGATGAATTTAGTTAAATTAGTTGTATATTATTTTGTAATTATACATCTCTTATAATATGATTTATAAATATGTTAAATTGTATCTCATCTGACATCTCCTTATGAATACATTTTGGCATATACTATTTCATCATTATTTCTTAAAGTTTGCATTTAACCAATATAATTCTTAATACAATAATTAAATTTTATTTTATATTCTAATTTTATTTTTATTGCCGATGGTCTTTTTCTTAAAATTAATTTATGTACTCTAAGATTTCTGTATACTTGAAAAATAATTTTACCTATATGATGAATTTGAAAAGAATAAAATTGAATTATTTTTCTAGTTAGTTAATTCAAATCTGGGAAAAAAAATGGTCAATTCAAATACCTAATTATCTTTTTAATCACTAATAGAAATAATTTTTTTGAGGATTTAAATTATTAATATTAGCTCATAGCATAAAATAAATATTTAATTATAACTATATTTTTATCCACACAAATTCTTGTCTAATGATAAAAAATCAAACTTTTGCACTTTGTGTTTGTCGTAACGTTAGTAAATGACTTTTGTCAATCACTTTTCTCTCTCTCTCTTTCTCTTGCTATTATTAAATATTTTTGTAATTATTTTTTTAATAATATTTTAAAATCTATATTAATTAATATTTTATCTAAGCAAAATATTGATCGAAGAATAAAATTAATAGTCAATGGACCAATCTCACATAGAATACTCATAGTATTTATAGGTTAAATACTGATTTGAATAAAGGACAAAGCAAACTATTTACTCTTTCTTTAAATTTTTCTTTATATTATTTTGTTTACATCATAATTGTTCACATAAAATTTAGCAAGATTATACAAAAATATTTTAGCAAACAAATGTTCAATTCTATAAAATTCATATATAAGGTGAAACATATAAACATTTGGTGTTATTTTATTATACTTTAATTTTAAATTCATATAAGATAAAACTTTAATAATTTTAAAGTCCTAAATATAAGGACCTCTTACTTAATTCAAATAAGGAAAGGTATAATAAGTAATAAATCTTATTTAATTTCAAACTCCTAAATATTAGGTAGAAGAATAATCAAATGATTATTTTGTCTAGTGTGAACTCTATTTTAAAAGGGTAAAAAAGGCGATCGACATTTCGCTAAGGGCCTTCGTGCTTTTAATATAGTATAGATTTAATACTCACCCCGATCCACTTTAATTAATTTTTTACTTATTTTCACACATATTAAGGAATCCATCTTTTGGCATCAATTAATAATAAAATTGACCATATTAACCTTAATATGTTCCTTGAATATAATAAATTCTCCTAGGCTCTTTACTCTAAGGACAATTTTGGGAAAAAAAATTAATTCTTTCTTGATATCTGAAAAAATCAAATATTATGGACCACAGAAGAAAGGCTTAAAAATCAATTAAAGTGGACCGGAGGAAGTATTTGTCGTCTTAAACTTTTTATGAAACGCACAACCTCTGGAGAAAAACTTCAATTTTGTCTAGTGCGCACAAAATGCTCACTACAGAATGTTCACCCGAAGAAAAGAGGTTGTGGCAGAAATTGTAGCGGTGGCGGGTTTCCCCTCCTGCCAAAACAAAATATGCGTTTTATTCATTTATGATTATTCATTTGATGGTTGAGCTATGCTCCATTTAAAGTGCCTTTTCTATTCCTTAATTCTATGGAGTACTATTAGGTTAATCTATGTGTCCGTGGTATCTTCAAAAGTTAAATTTTTTTGTTTCTTTGACTTTATTAATGGTTACGAAATGAGATTTTCTTTACCCAATATAACGAAATGTATTTGGTTACTTATATAAAATCACTAGGGAAAATAGCTACGCTTCGCGCGGTTATTAAAAACTTTCATAGTAATAATAAAATTAATATTTTAATATCTGAACACTATAAATAGCCAAAAGTTCAATTATATATTTTTAATGTACTTAATTATTTATAAAGAAAATTCCTTTTGAGCCCTTGATTTGTCAGTTTACCATTGATTTTTGTTTTGTTTGAAAAGGAAAAAGTATTCCTTTGCTTCCAAACTTTGACATAATTTTTGGAACTCCATCTTTATTTTATAAATATTTGATTATATTTTTAATACTTATATAATTGTAATTGTGGACATATATTTACATAGATAATATTCTTTGATATAAATATGCATATAACTTATTATGTTTTTCTTGAAAGTTTTTAAAAATAATTAATTTAATTAAGTGTGTCTTATCTAGCCAATTCGATCTGTCAGAAATTCCAATTCAATTTATATAATAACATTAAACACAAGAAAATAAACAATCTATATAAAATATAAGAAAGTTCCAAATCACATTTACTTCTTTTTTTCCTTTTCATGAATAAACAATTTAGAAAGTTGTAATAATATGAACTACTCTATTTGGTATTTGCAATTCAATTCTAATCATAACCACTAAAGAATAATTGATCTAGAAAATCCAATAAACTTTCGGGATATTCATAAAAAAAATTATCTCAAAAATTTCATAAATTTTAAATATTCACAAAATGATCAAAGCATAAAACAATGTCTTTCTTAAAGGCGAATTGATCAAGAGAAGTCTTCCTCTAGATCAAGGGAAATGGAGTTAGATACTTCTTATGGAGAATAAATTGGAAAAGATCAAGGGAACAAACCAAATTATACTCACGATTGATTAATAAGATTACTCCTTTTCTAAAAATAAAAACTAATGATTAATTGCATAGGCTAAAATCGGAAGAAACTAAAATGAAACATGGGAAGCCTATTTCATACCCTTTCATTTTTCTTGTTTCAATGCACAGTCAACGTGTATAGAATAAGATTTTCTGGTAATTCTAGATTGTAGATTAACACTTATTTAAGTATCCATTCACAAGTAAGATACATAAATAAATAAAAAGGTAAGATACAACAAATGCATAATAATATTTACTCTACTAATTAGAGATATTTTTTTTTAATTTCCTTAATATTTCTTTGCTTTCTTTCTTTTTCCTCTTTATCACCCGCCACTAATTTGGATAAATTTGAAATAACAACTTTAAATATAGGCTAATATCCTCTTCTTCAATAGGCAAAATATCCTAATAATACTCCGTCGTCTCAGAAAATATATTTTTATTATTTACAATATTTATCACCTTCTTCCATATAAAACCCTTAACAAAGAAAAGTACAATAACCATATAGTCTGAAAATTCAACTGAAAGACTAAAGAGAGGGTAAAATAGCAGAGTACAGAATGAGAATTTTTTTTTACGAGACACAATATTGTACAATCTTATTACTGATCACATGTAACAGCACCAAGAATATTGTGAGGAGAATACACCGATGTTAAATCTCCGCAATGATTTTATCATTTTGAGATCTCTCCTCCTTTACCTCAAATTTGATTTGTCGCAATTGTTAAGCTCTGTAATATGGTCAAATTTTCATGACATTTGCCGTGACATAATATTTATTATAACAAATCTGTGAATCATAACATTTGACATGACATAATATTCATTATTAGGTCAAGGATTTCTTGCTATAATTAGAGAAGTTTCTCCTCATTTGTAAGCACACCAATTCAAGAGCTTTTCACTCTTGTCTTTCTTTCTCCTCCTTTATTTCATTATAGAGTATTTTGTAAGAGAGTGAGTGTTGGGAAACAATTGTGTGAACCCTTTCTTTGGAGTGATCTTGTGATGTTATTCTCTTGGGGTATTTGGGATTAATTAGAATATTTACTCTAATTTTGTACTCTTTTTTGTACTTTTGTTGGTATAGTGAAATTGCCCCTCTCCGCTTGTGGACGTAGGTCACTTTGACCGAACCACGTTAAATTTGTGTCTTCTTTATCTACTTTAATTGTCGTTGTTATCAACTTTCATTGTCTTTGTTATTTCTACCGTTGTTTGGCTATATTCCGCACTACCCGGATTCCCGATCTTAACAAATTGATATTAGAGCCAAATCTAACCGGGTTAGTTTAAATTGCCAAAATGACTCTAACAAAGTCTTATGTTGAGAAATTTGACTGAAGTGCAAACTTCGGAATGTGGCAATTAAAGATGGAAGCTATCTTAATCCAGGATGGCTTAGATTTGGCATTGCAAGGAAAGGAGAAGATGTCGGATAAAATGACGGACGAGGAATTTGCCGTCATAGATAAAAAGGCAAAAGAAGGTATTATTTTAAATCTTTCAAATGAGGTTTTGCGTGAAGTTGCAGCAGAAAGCTCAGCCAAAGGCATATGGGAAAAACTTAAAACCCTATATATGAAAAGAACAGTAGAAAACAGGCTTTAACTAAAGCAAAAACTCTACACTTTTCGTATGGCTGAAGGTACCTCTATACTTACTCATCTTGATACTTTTGATTCTCTTCTTATGGATTTAAGTAACATAGATGCTGAAATCAAAGATGAGGATCAAGTTGTGTTATTGCTTGTTTCCTTACCCTGTCGTTTAAACATATAAGAGATATTATGCTTTATGGAAACGATAATATCTCTTATAAAGATATCAAATCTATTTTGAAATCAAAAGAACAAATAGATAGAGATATTACTGGGAAAACTAGTGGGAATCAAGGGTAAGGCTTATTCATAAGAGGTAGATCCAATAAGAAAGATTCAAGTAGTGAGAAACCTAAATCAAGATCAAAATCCAGATACAGAAATGTCATATGCAAATATTGTCATAAGAAAGGTCACATTATTTCTAAATGCTTTAAATTGAAAAACAAAGAAAAGCATACATAAAAGAAAAATGAGCACAAAAATACTAACACTGCCGAAGCAAGTGTAGCTGTTGATGAGACTGAGGGAACTATTTTTTTAGCAACTAATAATAGTTTCAAATCTAACAATGAGTGGATTTTAGATTCAGGTTGTTCTTATCATATGTGTCCCAGTCGGGATTTATTTACCATATATAAATTTATTGGAGGTGGAGTTGTCTTGATGGGCAATAATGTTGCCTGCAAAGTTATTGGAAAAGGTACAGTCCGAATTAAAATGCACGATGGTGTGGTGAGAACTCTCACCGATGTTAGACATGTTCCTCACCAAAATCGGCACAGAAAGTGCAGAGTGCAGTATCAGTACAACCGTCCCCATGTACTTGTAAGTGGCGAGCCTAACCTCGCCGAAGTAGTGACGGGGCTAAGGCAAGGCACCTACAAATCAACCTGTACAATTTTAACAGTGTATATACAAATAACAGTAATGAAGAGCTAGACAAGAATTATCGGGAGGGGGAAATATGTTGGGGGAATTACGAAATAATGGGACTGGCCTTTTACGGTACCGGGTGACTGACTGTTAGTCGATATGTATTTATATACGGGTTGGAACACCCTGGGCTGGATTGGCCATAAACAGTACCGAGTGACCGAATAATATATGACCAGTATTTACATAAGGTCTTTATACCGAGATGCCATATTCCTCATGTCATGCAATATTGATCTATTTCACTTGTACTGAGTTTAACTATTAAATTTGAAAGCATGCCTACATTTTATACCATTATTTATACTGGACTGTACCTGCGGAGCTCGTCATTGCTTTCAGCCCAGAGGTTAGTCTTGTTACTTATTGAGTTAGTTGTACTCATACTACACTCTGCACCTCGTGTGCAGATCCAGGTGCTCCCGAATACGACGACGGCTAGAATTCAGAGTTATTTCTGTTGGAGACTATCAAGGTAACTTCTTGACGACCGCAGACTTGATTCCCGTCCTCTTTAGTTATTGTACTGTTCTATATTTTAGACAGTGATTTTTATCAGTCATACTTTGTATTCATTTTGATGCTCATGTACTCAGTGATACCGGATTTTGAGAGTGTTATATTTGAAATTGTGAGATTTCTTCCACTGAATCTAATTATTTTATTTTCAAATTAAAAATATATGGTGGTTTATTGAGATTTTCGGTTTACCTAGTATTGAGATAGGCGCCATCACGACATGTGAGATTTTGGGTCGTGACAGAATCCATGTTTGAGATGGATTCGGAGAGTTTCAGGAATGCGGCAGGTTAGAGGGAAATGGGATTAGGGTTTGGGGTTGGGTAATTTAAAAGGGTAGGTTGATTGTGTCTGTTGATCTTAGAGATCAACGACCAGGATTTTAAAGAGGGATTGGGATGAGTTTATTAAATGGGTATGGGTAGTGGGTTGCTGGTGTTGGGCTAGGGGTTATTGGGTTAGGGTATTGGGCCTTTTGGTCCGAACATTAGTTAAAACATTGGGCCAGCTCTTTTAAATGGAAATTAAAAGGGAAATATTTTAATAAAGTAGCTAAATAAATATATAAAAATAATACTTATGCAAATTAATACTTTAAACAATAATAGAAGACTATAAAAAATGTAAAATATTATTTTTACCCTAAATAAAATGTCAATTGTAATAACAATGCAAAATATAGACTATTATTGCAAATTTATACGAATAGCCTAAAAATACAATTGTAATTATATAAAAATGAAGTGAAAATATTTCAAAAATGTATTAGGGATACAAATAATAATTTTAAGTGATTACGTCATCACAACTAATTTAAAAGGGTAATTATTGAATTTGTTATTTAAATTAATGCGAGAAAATTAATTTAAAAAGCTTTAAAATTATGAAAAATTATAAGAAGTGCTTGTGTAAATCTTATAAATTAAATAATAATGCAAAATAATATTTTGAAAGTATATATATTATTTGGAAAATATATGAGGGCAAAATTGGGTATCAACATAAAGCACGAAGGGTGATCCGTGCCATTTCATTTATATTATCATATTTTAAATTATCATGAGTTCATGGCACGATAGGTGTTTCCATGCAGGTGAGGAAGAGGGACATGCATTATGTTGTGATATCTTTCCTTTGTGTATACGTTCATGCCGTTACATTAAGTTGTTAATGTTGTATTTATGGTTCTTATGTGACTTGTTGTTAATGCCTTGTTCTTATTCTTTATCTTATTTGTTATTGTGTCACTCATGCCTTCTACTTGCTAAACTTGCAAATACCATGCCTACTTCCTGCTTTCATAATTATATCTTTATCGTATCTATTTTGGGTGCACTTAGTACATACCTTCTACCATGTTAGTCATTCATGCTTCTACTTGTTAACGCATAAAGATCATGTATTTCCCTCTTATTCGTTATATTTGTATTTATGCCTCCACCATGCTAGTTAGTGAAAGTTACATTCGTTTTTCTGATTGTTGTCATCACCTATATGCTTTCCGCCTAGTCTGTTATTGATGCCCTTATGTACATTCTCATTCATTATTGCTATTTGCGTACTTCCTACTTTGTCATTACTGTTATCGGCATTTCTGCCATCCGGTTGGTATTGTTGTATGCATTTTTGGTGAGGATCAGAGTATATTCCTCACGTTATGAAAGTTATGGGGTGACTATTGTGGTTTATTGGTTTCGCTCTAAGGAAAAGATTGGTTGAGATATTGGAAACTGTTGAATTGTGATCTCTTCTAGTACTCTGTTGTTGTTTTGTATATTTTTTTGTGTACTCTATCCTGTTATACTGTAGTATAGTTCTATTGCTAGATTTCGGTACAAACTTTTATTAGTGAGCATCTTTTTACTAAAAAGCCTCGTCACTACTTCGACAAGGTTAGACAAAATACTTACTGGGTACATGGGGTCGGTTGTACTCATACTACACTTCTACACCTTGCGTGCAGACTTTTGGAGCGGAGCTGCTGGTGATGTCGAGAGCTGACCCTGAAGATGTTCGTGCATTCCGGATATGGCTGTCACTTGTCCTTGGTGGCTTTAGATTTTGTTAATCTGTTTATGTAGCTTTCATACAGATCGTGTAATTATTTATATCAGCTTTGTAAGTTTTAAGTCTTAGAAGCTCATGATTTGTATTACCAGTTTTTGGCTTAATTTGTAAATGTCCAGATAATTCTTCACTATTTTCCTATAATTTTATTTGGATTGTATTGTCTGTTAGTTGGCTTACCTAGCGGGTCGAGTTAGGTGCCATCATGACTAGTGATTTTTGGGTCGTGACACAATGCCGTCTCAGTTGAAGATTATTTCTTTCATCCATACGTATATACTTTAAAACCAAAATTTCTTACACTCTAACATTTTAAAAAGGCCTGATTTTTATTTTTATTTTTTCACATCAACACACGTTATTAGTCTCAACTGGCTATAGCAACTCGTGCCTATACACATATAATACATACGCCCATAATCACATCTCTAGTCATAATAGTTGTTCATAATTAATTCCAGCAACGTCAATTAACCTCATATTAACCAAAACCTCATTTCAAATCTTCACAACACTGACAACAAAACGCGAGGCATGAAGAAATTATAATTATTTACCCGACTTAACGAGTCACATTTAACGCCACCTGGGCACTCACCTTGTAGGCTAAAACTCAATAATTACAACACGGATATGGTTAAATATGCACAAAAACACATAAAAGAATTATCAAATAAGCCTAACAGGCATGACTCCCTATTAGTATGATATAAATTGTTTGGAAGTGACACACATGATAGGTGACGAGCATGTGGACGTGCACCATATAAATTGTGTCTTGAATAAATCCTGTGCAGTTTTAAGATTAATGAATCATGTTATTATCTGAACATTCTCCACGTGATAGAGAAATTGAGCTGAGGTTCCTATTAAAGATCCTCTTTAGACTAGGTGCCAATATTTTGGGATCCATGGGGTCGTGTTGTTGTTGAATTAATTGTTCAAATATATACAATTCACACTCAGTAATATTTGTCCATTGTAAGAATATTTATGGGATTGAGCTACGTGACGCAGCAGGCCATAATGGCTTTATACATTATTATTATACGGATCGGGGCTGCCCGCCTACCTTGAATCCTTACGATCAACACACTAACTCTTCCCGAGTCCAATATCTCTAATACCTAGCTCTGCACAAAAATGTGCAGAAGTGTAGTATAAGTACACCACAGTCGGTACTCAGTAAGTATCAAGACTAACCTCGGTAGAGTAGTGACGAGGTACAATCAAGACACTCACTAGTCAAATAACCTGTGCAATATAGAAGTATACAATAGTACTGGAAAACAACTAGCAATGATAACAACAAACTCAACCAGTGATATAACAACAAGGCAACAAGAACATCATATTTATTGCTCAGGCGAATAAGGAACACAAGTATAATCAATAAATCAAGTCCTTCAAATATAAATCCTTCACATATTATTCTTTAAGATAAATATCTTTCGAATATACTTCTTTTGAATAATTATCTTTCGAATATACTTCTTTCAAATAAATATATTTTCAAGTAAAAGTCACCATGTTACACCTCATTTCACAATCATAAAAATTACGGGTCTCAGCCCACTTTTATATTTTCCACTACAACTCGTGCCCATATTTCTTTCACAATCACACAGACAACTCACGTGTCACTAATAAAATCATCATATTTTCCCCGGCACCTCATGCCCATACTTGCCAGGACCCGGAATTCCCACCGTCGGGACCGTGATGGCGCCTAACATTTTACTTTCTAGGCAAGACAACGTTAGAGAATCATTAAACCAAATCCTTATTTTCATTAAGTAAATAGCAATAATTAGCTAAGAGAAAATATAATAAGTGCAGAATAATATAAAAATTAAATTAATTACTACCACCCGGATCTGGAGTCACAATTTATGAGCATTCTAGAATTTACTACAAGTAAAACAGTAAAACAGAAGGATAGACAGGGATTTCAAGGTCTGTGAACGCCGACAGATCTACCTTGAGTCTCCGGATAGGGGGTCCAACAACTAAAATCTCGATCAACCCTTTGGGCACTCTAGAATCTCTTGGGTGCAAGTACATAGGTGAAGATGGAGTTTTGAAAATTTCTCATGGTGCTCTTGTGATCATGAAAGCATGCAGAATCTGGTACGTTGTATGCTCTTTTGGGATCTACTGTTACAGGTGCTGCTGCAGTTTCAATATCAGATAAATTAGATTCTGACATCACTAAATTGTGGCATATGCGATTGGGGCATATAAGTGAAAAAGGTCTTTCCATCCTCAGCAAAAGAGGTCTCTTATGTGCCCAAAGTACCAGAAATATGGAGTTCTGTGAACATTGTGTGTTCGGGAAGCAGAAAAGAGTCAGCTTCAAATCTCCAGTGATTCATAGAACAAAAGGTACTTTGGATTACATTCATTCAGATCTTTGGGTTCCTTCACGTACCCCATCAAAAGGTGGTGCCAGGTATATGTTAACTTTCATTGATGATTATTCAAGGAAAGTTTGGGTTTATTTCCTGAAAAATAAAAGTGATGTTTTCTTAAATTTCAAACAATGGAAAATTTTGATTGAGAAGCAAACAGGAAAACAGGTTAAGCGGCTTAGAACAGATAATGGCTTGGAATTTTGTAATGATGAATTCAACGAATTTTGCAAGAATAAAGGAATTGCTCGACATCGCACTGTGAGAATGACACCTCAGTAAAATGGTGTGGCAGAAAGGATGAATAGAACTCTTTTGGAAAAAGGGCTCGTTGCATGATTTCAAATGTTGGGTTGACAAATGCCTTTTAGGCAGAAGCTATCTCTACAGCTTGTTATATTGTCAACCGAGCTCCTTCTGCACCTTTGAACTTTAAGACTCCAGAGGAATTGTGGTCAGGTACTCCTGCTAATTATTCTAATTTAAAGATATTTGGTTGCCCTGCATACATGCATGTAAATGATGGAAAATTAGAGCCAAGGGCTAAAAAGTATATTTTACTTGGGTATGCATTTGGGGTGAAAGGATACCGACTATGGTATCCTGATCCCATGGCACCAAAATTTATAATTAGCAGAGATGTAACCTTTGATGAATCCTATATGTTACATTCTAGAAAAGAGTTTTCTAGTTCTTGTGATACAGATAAAGGAAAGTGTACACAGAACCAGGTGGAGATTGAGATTGACATTCCTTCTGAGCCAAGCTCATTAACTTTGGAGCAAAATACAGTTGAAACTCCTAAAGTTGAAACAGAAGCTGAAATTCCTGAAGTTCAGACTCCTGAAGTTGAACCAAAAGAAGAGGAATATTCTATAGCCAAACATAGACCAAGAAGAGAAGGTAAACAACCATTAAGGTTTGGAGATTATGTTGCATTTGCTTTTTCAGTTGCACATAAAACTGAAGAAATTGGAGAACCATCAAAATATTCAGAAGCAATTTCTGGTGCTGACTCAGCCAAGTGGCTGATTACAATGAATGAAGAAATTGAGTCTTTCCACAAGAATGGTACTTGGTCTCTTGTGAAGCCGCCATCAGGAAAAAGAATTGTTGGTTGCAAATGGGTCTTCAAGAAAAATGATGGCATTCCAGGGGTTGAAGATACGAGGTATAAGGCACGATTAGTTGCAAAGGGCTATAGTCAGGTACAAGGAGTTGATTTTAATGATATTTTCTCACCTGTTGTTAAACATAGCTCTATTCGTGTCTTGCTTGCCTTCGTTGCCATGTATGATTTGGAATTAGAACAACTTGATGTTAAGACAACTTTCTTACATGGCAAACTTGAGGAACAAATATACATGCATCAACCCGAATGATTTGGAATTGAAGGAAAAAAAGATCATGTTTGCTTGTTGAAGAAATCCTTGTACGGATTAAAGCAATCTCCAAGACAATGGTATAAAAGGTTTGATTCCTTTATGTTGGGTCATGGTTATTCTAGGAGCATGTATGATAGTTGTGTTTACTTCCGGAAGTTAAATGATGGTTCATTTGTGTACCTATTATTATATGTTGATGACATGCTCATTGCTGCTAAGGATTTAATAGAAATTCACAATTTGAAAAGTCAGCTGAAAAGTGAATTTGAGATGAAAGATTTGGGAGCAGCTAAGAAAATCCTTGGCATGGAGATCAAAAGAGATCGAAAAGCCAACAAGCTATTCCTGACCCAGAAGAAGTACTTGGAGAAAGTCTTGGAGAGCTTTGGCATGAAAGATGCTAAACCAGTTAGTACCCCTCTTGCTGCTCATTTTAAGTTATCAGCTGCTAAGTCCCCGCAGTCAGAGGAAGAAGAGAGGTACATGGCACAGGTTCCTTATTCCAGTACTGTCGGCAGTATTATGTATACAATGGTTTGTACAGGTCCAGATATTTCACAAACAGTGAACTTGGTAAGACGTTATATGGCTTGCCCTGGTAAAGCACATTGGCATGCTGTGAAATGGATTCTCAGATACTTGCGAGGTACTTCAAACACATGTTTGGAGTTTGGGAGAAATACTAACACTTTGGTTGGTTTTGTAGACTCAGATTATGTAGGTGATCTTGACAAAAGAAGATCACTGACAGGCTATGTATTTTGTATCGGTGGTTGCGCTGTTAGTTGGAAAGCTATATTACAACATGTAGTAGCTTTATCTACTACCGAAGCAGAATATATTGCAGTGACCGAAGCGACTAAAGAAGCTTTATGGTTGAAGGGTCTATTTGCGGAACTCAGTTTATACCAAAGTGGTATTACCATTTTCTGTGATAGTCAAAGTGCCATTCACTTGACTAAAGATCAAATGTATCACGAGAGGACGAAACACATTGATATAAAGTATCATTTCATCCGAAAAACCATTGCTGAAAGAAAAGTCTGTGTTCAGAAGATCAACACAAGAGACAATCCTACTGACATGTTCACAAAACTTTTTCTAGTGTCCAAGTTCAAGCTTTGCCTGAACTTAATTGGCATTTATGAAGAATTATTTTACCCATTGGGGTTTTTGCGGAGAAGATGGAGCAAATTTACTATATATAAGTCGAAATTAGGCCAAGGTGGAGATTTGTAATATGGCCAAATTTTCATGACATTTGCCATGACATAATATCCATTATAACAAATTTGTGGATCATGACATTTGCCATGACATAATATCCATTATTAGGTCAAGGATTTCTTGCTATAAATAGAGGAGTTTCTCCTCATTTGTAAGCACACCAATTCAAGAGCTTTTCACTCTTGTCTTTCTTTCTCCTCCTTTATTTCATTATAGAGTATTTTGTAAGAGAGTGAGTATTGAAAAATATTTGTGTGAACCCTTTGTTTGGAGTGATCTTGTGAGGTTATTCTCTTGGAGTATTTGGGATTAATTAGAGTATTTACTCTAATTTTGTACTCTTTTTTGTACTTTTGTTGATATAGTAAAATTGCTCCTCTCCACTTGTGGACGTAGGTCACTTTGACCGAACCACGTTAAATTTGTATCTTCTTTATCTACTTTAATTGTCGTTGTTATCAACTTTCATTGTCTTTGTTATTGCCATTATACCGTTGTTTGGCTATATTCCGCACTACCCGGGTTCTCGATCCTAACAAGCTCTCGTCCAAATCTTGTCCATCTGGGTTGTGAGATCAATTTTTGCATCAGTAATTTCAAGAAGAATATTGTCATTTCCTAATGAGAGCTATGACTTACGAGAAAATATTGATAGAATAGTTATTAATGTTCATAATTACCGTTCATTCCCGAGTTAATACCTACCATGAAAATTGTTGTTACAAAAGCACAAGGTTCTGTAGGTAATAAATATTAGTAGAACTTTTGAGTGTTAGGAACTTTTGAGCTTCTTCAGCGTCTATTTGGGCTTTTATTAGACAAAGCAAACAACTATTTACTCATTAGGGATTTATTTATTGGCTATTTTGGGTTAACACTTTTCTGTATTCCTTAATAATTAATAAGAAGAGTGAAGGAAAAATGCCAAAAAAAAAGATAATAGATAAATACAATTGCTGGCTATTGGAAGGTGCCACATCACCTTGCCAATTCCCAATTATATATATATATATATATATATATATATATATATATATATATATATATATATATATAGATTACAGGTACACTCCTTCTGGTATAAAATCATTAAAAAAGATGCAACCTTTCAGTTTCTTTTCAAAAAATAGACAAAAACAATTAAATTTGGAGAAAATGTCAAGTCATAATACGTCATATGAAATTACTTAAAGTCTCAAACCACCAAACGGAACACTAAAACTTAAAACGGCTGATCGGATCGTTACAATAAGTGAGTATCTTCTAATTAAACCTCGCCACAACTATATTGAGGTTGGTTTTGATATTTATTGAATATATGATGTCGATTGTACTTATACTACACTTATACACCTTGCATGCAGATTTTGGAGCTGAGTTGTTGCAGAGTTCGAAGAAGTACCAGCGTTCCAGTTGCAAGCTACCATTTCGTTCATGTTAGTTTAGAATTTGTATTTCTGTTTATGTATATTCAAAGAGATAATGTATTTCCTTTATACCAGCGTTGTATTCCATTTCTTAGTGACTTATGCCTCGTATCACTAGTTCTAGGGGTAGTTAATATTATATTTTGTATTCTTATTTTATTATTATTTGATGATCTTCGGTTTGAATTGTGTTACATTAGTTGGCTTGCCTAGCGGCTCGGGTTAGGCGTCATCACGATTCCGGTAAAATTTTAGTCGTGACACTTATCAAATAATTACAATGCAAAAACTTAAATTAATATGGCAAAGAAAATTGTTATATGGGTTATCACTAGGGGCGGAGCTAGTAGCTAGCGTACGGGTTCAATTGAACCCAATAACTTTTGTTCTAACAGTGTAATTGTATTAAGAAATTTATTGTATATGAAAAAAATATTAAATTTAGATCCCAGTTACCGAAACTTAAAATTGTGTTTCTAAAATTCAAAACCCATAAAATTAAAATCCTGACTTCGCCTTTAGTTATCACAAAACTGCAATTCGAACTTTAGGACAATGGTTGAAAGTTGAAATGCCTGAACTTGAATTTCAGAATAGTGGTATAAAGTTTGAACTACAAGAACTAAACTTAACTTTTGGATATCCTGAAGTTTGAACTGCAAGACTGAACTCCAGATGTTTGAACAGCAAGAACTTAATTTTAGGAAAGTGTCTTGAAATCCAAAGAAGCATCGTAGAAGCGCATCTCTACCGCTCTATTTAAGTATGGATACATTTTAAATCCTTTATAAATACTAGCTATATTTCAAACAACAGCCCTAAAAGTGGTTATGTGCATTTCATCCTGTTTTAAATACTTAATACAAACTCAATTGATTTCTGGTAAACAGCGGATTTTCTGGGAAACAGCCTTCTGGTTCACTTATTATTGGAAAAGTTAATCTTGAGGATGTAATGACCCGACCGGTCGTTTTGATAATTAGTGTCTTGTTCGGTAGCTTAAGGTCTCGAGTAGTTTCGTATCATATATTATGACTTGCGTGTGTGGTCGAGTTCGATTTTCGGATGATTCGGGATTGATTTGGAAAGATGATTCTTGCTTTAGGAGCTTAAGCGGTATGAGTTGACCGAAGATTGACTTTTGTGTAGACGACTCCAGAATGGTATTTTGATGATTTCAATAGCTCCGTATGATAATTTTAGACTTAGGCGTGTGGCCGGATTTGAATTTGGAGGTCCGTAGGTTGACTTAATGCATTTTGGCGAAAATTGAAAAGTTGAAGGTTTGGAAGGTTAAGGTTTGACTGGGAGTTGACTTTGTTGATATCGGGTTCAGATTTCGATTCCGGGAGTTGATAGAGCTCAGTTGTGTCATTTGGAACTTGCATGCAGAATTTGACCTCATTCCGGTTTGATTTGATAGGATTCGGCACGAGTTGTAGAACTTGAAAGTTCATAAGTTCATTAAGTTCGATTTAAAATGTGATTCATAGTTTTAATATTGTTTGATATGATTTGATGCCACGAGCAGGTCCGCGTTATGTTATAGAACTGGTTAGTATGATTGGACGGGGTCATGGGGGCCTCAGGTGTGTTTCGGATGGGCTACGACCCATTTTCTTCTATTTTTGTACCGCTGATTTCTGACACCTGGTGTTCTTCAATGCGACCGCAATGAAGAATTCGCGTTCGCGACTTCGCGTAGTGTCCTGTGGAATCTAGCACTTTTGTTCTACGTAGTCGCGAAGAGATGACCATGTTCGCGAGGTTTTGAGGATTTGTTGTCTTCGTGTTCACGCTATGGTATACGCGATCGCGTACAAGGAATTTGGGAGGCACACCAGGAGACTGCTCTCCGCGTTCGCGAGGTTGAGAGCGCGTTCGCGATGTTTGCTGGGCGGTTGACTATCGCGTTCGCTACTGTGCTCACGCGTTCGCGAAGCACGTTTTTGGCGGCTGAAGGCTTTGTTCTCCGTGATCACGATGTATGTTCCACGATCGCGATGTATATTTCACTGGGCAGAATATAACTAATCTATTTCGAGGGATTTTGATATTTTATCACTTTTTGAGTTAGAGAGCCCGAATTTGGGCGATTCTGGAGGGGATTTTCACGTGTTAAATTGGGATAAGTATTTTTTATCCGGATTTGATTATATTTCTTGATTCCATTTATGTTTTTAACATTAAATTAGTGAATGGGAGAAAATGAGAATTTTTATATAAACTTCAAAAATATAAAATGAGGATTTGAAGACCGATTTGATGTCGGAATTGGATAATTTTGGTATGGTTGGACTCGTATCGGAATGGGTATTCAGATTTTATGAACTTTGTCGGGTTTCGAGGTCTTTAAATATCGAAACTTTATTATCCGTAATTATTTTTTATGATTTTTATTTATGATGTGAATTTATTTTGGCTAGATTTGAGCCGTTCGGAGGTTGTTTCACACGAGAAGGTCAATTTAGAGTATCGGTTTAGCTTCTTTGAGGTAAGTATCTTGCCTAACTTTATCTGGGGGAACTACCCCTTAGGATTTGAGTCGTTTGTATTATTTTTGTGTCATGTGGAAGCCTTGTACACGAGGTGACGAGTGTATACACAAGCTTATGTGTGGTATTTGACCGTTGAAGGCTCCTAGACTTCTTCCATGCATTTAATTGTATTCGTCACAACATGTTAAATCTTACGTCATTGAATTTTCTCTTACGTGCTGTAACGACCCGACCGGTTGTTCTGAGAGTTGTAGCCCCGTTTTCCCTATTTTTACTTATTTATGTGTTATTCAGCTGTATTGAATTTCATCGAGTTGGTAGGTTTGGGTCCGGAGTAGTTTTGGAGTGAAATGAACACTTAGTCTCGTAGTTAGAAAACTAAGTTAGAAAAGTCAACCGAAAGTTGACTTATGAGTAAACGAGTTCGGACTTGGATTTTTTTGATTCGGTTAGCTCCATTGAGTGATTTTAGACTTAGGAGTATATCCAGAATGTAATTTGGAGGTCCGTGGTAGAATTAGGCTTGAATTGACGTAAGTTAGAAAATTGACGATTTTGGTCGGTAGTGAAAAATTAGGTATCGGGGTCAGAATGAAATTTTGGAAGTTGGAGTAGGTTCGTAGTGTCATTTGTGACGTGTGTTCAAAATTTAAGGTCATTCGGACGTGGTTTGATAGGTTTCGGCGTCGCTGGCGAATTTTGAAAGTTTAGAAATTCTTAGGCTTGAATCCAAGGTTAATACGGTGTTTTGGGTGTTCCGAAGGTTCAACTAAGTTCGTATGGGGTTATGTGACCTATTAGTGTAATTGGTTGAGGTCCCGAGGGACTCAGAATGATTTTGGAAAGTTAACGGGAAGTTTGAAGTTGGAAAATACAGTTGGTGCTGCTATTCTGGTGTGGCCGCAACTGCGGGTTGGGAACCGCAGGTGCGAGTTTCGCAAGTGCGGAATTTGGAAGCTTGGGGTTTTATCGCAGAAGCGGGTGAGAGGTCGCACCTGCGAGACCGCAGGTGCGGTTTTAGGACCTTAAGTGACTTTTGCAGATGCGGGCTTTTGGGCGCAGAAGCGGAGGCCGCAAGTGCGCTATTTGGACCGCAGATGCGGTTTTGCTGGGCAGAAAGCCATAAATTGAACCCTTCGCGAATTTTTGGTCATTCTTCACAATTTCAACTCGATTTTTGGAGCTTTTGGAGGGTTTTGAAGAGGGATTCAAGGGGGTTTCATGGAGGTACGTTACTTAAGCCCTAATACTTGTATATATGGTGATTTTCCGTTGTTTAATCGTTGTAATTAGTGAAAATGAGGGGTTAGGGCTTGGGATTTTTGGAGAAGTAATTTAAGGATTTAAGGGACCAAACAGAGTCCGATTTTGATGAATTTTATATGGTTAGACTCGGGAGAGGACGAGGTTTATTATTCTGCCATTTTTGACTGATTTCTAGATGTGGGTCCGGGGGTCAGGTTTTGGCCGGTTTCAGATTTTTGGCATATTTTATAGTTTTTCTTGTGGAATTCATTCCATTAGCGTATATTGATGGTACTGTACTGATTGGATTAGATTCGGAGCATTTGGAGACCGAGTCCAGAGACGAGGGAATCCGAGAGTAGGATCTTTACAATGTTAAGGTAAGTAACACTTTTAACTCCGACTTTAAGGATATAAACCCGGAGATTTGACATCACGTGATTGTATGCAAATGATACCCATGCTAGGTGACGAGCGTGTGGGTGTGCATTGCGAGGGATTGAGACTTGGTTCGTCCCGTGAGACTGTGAGGCCTAATGGCTATTATATGTGGTTATGTGTTTATTTGTTGTTGAACTTGTTTGCCTTCATGTTAGAGATCATGCTTAGGCTTTATTCATGCCCACATTATTTGCACTCAATCATAGAAATTATTGTACATGTTTACCTCAGTCTCTATTAATTGCTAATATGCGGTGATACTTGATGTGGGCTGTGTTCCCTTATTGTTGATTATGGTGAGGCTAGTGAGGTACATGATTGAGTGAGGCCGAGGGCCTGGTTGTGAGGATATTAATACCATAGCGTGTGAGTTATCCGCGTAGCGCGTGAGTTATCTACGTAGCATGTGAGTTGACCGTGCGGGTTCAGGTATTGATACCATAGCGCGTGAGTTATGTGCGTAGCACGCGAGTTGACCGTGCGGATCCAGGTATTGATATTATGGCACGTGAGTTGTCCGTGCTTAGCGCTTGGGCTTTGGGAGCCCCTCCGGAGTCTGTAAACACCCCTAGTGAGCGCAGAGTGTTGAGTGTTTTGAGTATTGAGTGCTGAGTGCGAGTGATGAGTGATCGAGTGACATTGCTCTGAGGTTGTATTTATTTGTGTTGTTGCTGCATTTATCTGTTAAAGTTCTTTGTAGCATTTACTGAGTTATGGAATTCATCTGTTTATTTCTATTTATTTTTGAATTGTGAAAATAAATAATTGGACTGATTTACTTAGCTCGTCACTATTGCTCAGTTACTTAGTTATTTTTGTTACTTGCCGAGGTGGTTGTACTCATACTACACCCTGCACTTTATGTGCAGATCCAAGTGAGTTAGAGTATGGCGATCATTGAGTTCAGGCTGGCTATCTGTGGAGATTGCAAGGTAGCTGCTAGCGTACGTAGGACCTTGTTACTCTTTTTATCATTTCTTCTTTAGGCCTGTATTGACAGTTAGAAAGTTTCCATTTCATAGCTCATAGATTTAGACGCTTATGACTTAGTGACACTCCGATGTTTGGGGCTCGTTTCCGTATTTCTAAAATTATATTTAGAGTTGATTTAGTTTATGAGAAATTTAAATGTTGAAATATTTTATTAAATTCTTATAATTGGTGTAGTAGTAATATTTTGGGAAGTAGGCTTTCCTTGTAACACGATAGGCACCATCACGACCATGGTTAGATTTTGGGTCGTGACAAGTTGGTATTAGAGCCTAGGTTACATAGGTCTCACGAGTCATGAGCAGATTTAGTAGAGTCTTGCGGATCGATATAGAGACGTATGTACTTATCTTCGAGAGGCTGCAGAACCTTTAGGAAAATTTTACATTCTTGAATTATTTTTGTGCGGTATTGATTCAGCTTGAAGTGTAACTCTTTGAATTCCTTCCACGCATTCGTACGCGCACATGGGCGCTCGGTATCAGTTGTGCATCGACGGCTTGTGATTCCCTGGATAAGGTGCGAGATATGATTTTTGTGTGTTGATGTCGGTCCAGTCTAGAGGACATGAGGCGGGTTTTGAGTGTAGAGCACTGAGGTGGTGATTGTGTGAGCGCGTGCTTGTGGTACTTTTGGGGATATTTAAGAGAGTATTCAGCGGCTTATGAGCCTTAGGGCTGTGTGGTTTTATGTTTGGGTCTCGTATGGTGAGTCTGGGTTGAGGATTGTGGTCTTATGGCGGGGTGAAGTATCAATTTGAAGGTGATTCAGAAGGGACTCGGATAGATAGGACATCTTGGTAGTATGTTGGATCGACATGGTAATAGGTATGATTAGTTCTTTGGGTGTGTATAAGGTAATGAGTTCTACAATGTGTAGGTTGTAGGATTCTGATTTTATAAGAAATTTCAGATGAGTAAAAAAAATTGATTCCAAGGTTGGTGGGTTTGGTTGAATTGAGAAAATTTCACTTATGTTGTGTTATCGGACCTACATTGGAAATGGGTGGCATGGGATCACCCCCGGGTATGTGCAAGGTAAGGTTATGCGGTGGTCTGATGGTTTTGAGAACAACTCTTGGCTCGTTCGAGGATGAACATTTGTTTAAGAAAGCGAGGACGTAACGACCCGGCCTGTCGTTCCGAGAGTTGTAGCCCCGTTTTCCCCATTTCTACTTATTTATGTGTTGTTCAGCTGTGTTGAGTTGCATCGAGTTGGTAGGTTTGGATCCGGAGTAGTTTTGGAGAGAAATTTCACTTATGTTGTGTTATCGGACCTACATTGGAAATGGGTGGCATGGGATCACCCCCGGGTATGTGCAAGGTAAGGTTGAGTGATTTTAGACTTGGGAGTGTGTCCGGAATATAATTTGGAGGTTCGTGGTAGAATTAGGCTTGAATTGGCAAAAGTTAGAAAATTGGCGATTTTGGTCGGCGGTGGAAAATAAGGTATCGGGGTTGGAATGAAATTTCGGAAGTTGGAGTAGGTTCGTAGTGTCATTTGTGACGTGTGTTCAAAATTTGCGGTCATTCGGACGTGGTTTGATAGGTTTCGGCGTCGTTGGCGAATTTTGGAAGTTTAGAAGTTCTTAGGCTTGAATTCGAGGTTAATTCGGTGTTGTTTTGGGTGATCCGAAGGTTCAACTAAGTTCGTATGGGGTTATGTGACCTATTAGTGCAATTGGTTGAGGTCCCAAGGGCCTCGGGATGATTTCAGAAGATTAACAGGAAGTTTGAAGTTGGAAAATATAGCTGGTGCTGCTGTTCTAGTGTGGCCGCACATGCGGGTTGGGAACCACAGGTGCGAGTTTCGTAGGTGCACAGTTTAGTCGCAGGTGCGGAGTTTGCAAGCATGGGGTTTTATCGTAGAAGCGGGTGAGGGGTCTCACCTGCGAGACCGTATGTGTGAAGAGGTGATCGCAGGTGTGGTTTTAGGACCTTAAGTGACATCCGCAGATGCGGGCTTTTGGGCGCAGAAGTGGAGGCCGCAGGTGCGCTATTTGGACTGAAGATGCGGTTTTGCTGGGCAGAAAGGCATAAATTGAACCCTTCGCGAATGTTTGATCATTCTTCACAATTGCAACTCGATTTTTGGAGCTTTTGGAGGGTTTTGAAGAGGGATTCAAGGGGGTTTTATGGAGGTACGTTACTTGAGCCCTAATACTTGTATATATGGTAATTTTCCGTTATTTAATCGTTGTAATTAGTGAAAATGAGGGGTTAGGGCATGGGATTTTTGGAGAAGTAATTTAAGGATTTGAGAGATTTTGACGAATTTTATATGGTTAAACTCGGGAGAGGACGGTGTTTATTATTCTGCCATTTTTGACTGATTTCGAGACGTGGGCCCGGGGGTCGGGTTTTGGCCGGTTTTGGATTTTTGGCATATTTTGTAGTTTTTCTTGTGAAATTCATTCCATTAGCGTATATTGATGGTATTTTACTGATTGGGATTAGATTCGGAGCATTTGGAGACCGAGTCCAGAGACGAGGGCATCCCAGAGTAGGATTTTTACGCTGTTAAGGTAAGTAACAGTTTTAGCTCTGGCTTTGAAGGTATAAACCTGGAGATTTGACATCATGTGATTGTTTGGAAGTGATACCCACGCTAGGTGATGAGCGTGTGGGTGTGCACTGCGAGGGATTGAGACTTGGTCCGTCCCGTGAGGCTGTGAGGCCTAATGGCTATTATCTGTGGTTATGTGTTTATTTGTTGTTGAACTTGTTTGCCTTCATGTTAGAAATCATGCTTAGGCTTTATTCATGCCCACATTATTTGTACTTAGTCATAGAAATTATTGTACATGTTTACCTCAGTCTCTATTAATTGCTAATATGCGGTGATATTTGATGTGGGCTGCGTTCCCTTATTGTTGATGATGGTGAGGCTAGTGAGGTACATGATTGAGTGAGGCCGAGGGATTGGTTGTGAGGATATTAATACCATAGCGCGTGAGTTATTCGCGTATCACATGAGTTGACCGTGCAGGTCCAGGTATTGATAACATAGCACGTGAGTTGTCCGCGTAAAATGTGAGTTGATCGTGCGGATTTAAGTATTGATATTATGGCTCGTGAGTTGTCCGTGCAGCACGTGAGTTGTCCGTGCTTAGCGCTTGGGCTTTGGGAGCCCTCTCGGAGTCTGTACACACCCCCAGTGAGTGCAAAGTGTTGAGTGTTTTGAGTATTGAGTGCTGAGTGCGAGTGATGAGTGATGGAGTGACACTGCTGTGAGGTTGTATTTATTTGTGTTGTTGTTGCGTTTATCTGTTAAACTTTTTTGTAGCATTTACTGAGTTATGGAATTTACCTGTTTATTTCTATTTATTTTTAAATTGTGAAAATAAATAATTGGACTGATTTACTTAGCTCGTCACTATTGCTAAGTTCCTTGGTTATTTTTGTTACTTGCTGAGGTGGTTGTAATCATACTACACCCAGCACTTTATGTGCATATCCAAGTGACTTAGAGCGCGGCGATCGTTAAGTTCAGGCCGGCAATCTGTGGAGATTGCAAGGTAGCTGCTAGCATCCGTATGACCTTGTTACTCCTTTTATCATTTCTTCTTTTGGACTGTATTGACAGTTAGAAAGTTTTCATTTCATAGCTCATAGTTTAGACGCTTATGACTTAGTGACACCCCGATGTTTGGGGCTCGATTCCGTATTTCTAAAATTATATTTAGAGTTGATTTAGTTTATGAAAAATTTAAATGTTAAAATATTTTATTAAATTTTAATAATTGGTTTAGTAGTAATATTTTGGGAAGTAGGCTTGTCTTGTAACACGATAGGCGCCATCATGACCATGGTCAGATTTTGGATCGTGACAAGTTGGTATTAGAGCCTAGGTTACATAGGTATCACGAGTCATGAGCAGGTTTAGTAGAGTCTTGCGGATTAATACGGAGACGTCTGTACTTATCTTCGAGAGGCTGCAGAACCTTTAGGAAAATTTCACATTCTTGAATTTTTTTCGTGCAGTATTGATTCAGCTTGAAGTGTAACTCTTTGAATTTCTTCCACGCATTCGTATGCGCACATGGGCGCTCGGTATCAGTTGTGCATCGACGTCTTCTAATTCCCTACATGAGGCCGGGTTTTGACTGTAGCTTGAGCACTGAGGTGTTGATTATGTAAGCGCGTGCTTGTGGTACTTTTGGGGATATTTAAGAGAGTATTCAGCGGCTTATGAGCCTTAGGGCGGTGTGGTTTTATGCTTGGGTCTCATGTGGTGAGTCTTGGTTGAGGATTGTGGTGTTATGGCGGGGCGAAGTATCAATTTGAAGGTAATTCAGAAGGGACTCAGATAGATATGACATCTTGGTAGTATGTTGGATCGGCATGGTAATGGGTATGATTAGTTCTTTGGGTGTGTATGAGGTAATGAGTTCTACAGTGTGTAGGTTGCAGGATTCTGATTTTATAAGAAATTTCAGATGAGCAAAAAAAATTGATTCCAAGGCTGGTGGGTTTGGTTGAATTGAGAAGTTTCACTTATGTTGTGTTACCGGACCTATATTGGAAAGGGGTGGCATGGGATCACCCCCGGGTATGTGCAAGGTAAGGTTATGCGGTGGTTTGATAGTTTTGAGAACAACTCTTGGATCGTTCGAGGATGAACGTTTGTTTAAGAGAGGGAGGATGTAACGACCCGACTTGTCGTTCTGAGAGTTGTAGCCCCGTTTTCCCCATTTTTGCTTATTTATGTGTTGTTCAGCTGTGTTGAGTTGCATCGAGTTGGTAGGTTTGGGTCCGAAGTAGTTTTGGAGTGAAATGAACACTTAGTCTCGTAGTTAGAAAATTGGGTTAGAAAAGTCAACCAGAAGTTGACTTATGAGTAAACGAGTTAGAACTTGGATTTTTATGATTCAGTTAGCTTCGTTGAGTGATTTTAGACTTAGGAGTGTGTACGGAATGTAATTTGGAGGTTCGTGGTAGAATTAGGCTTGTATTGGCGAGAGTTAGAAAATTTATGATTTTGGTCGGCAGTGGAAAATTAGGTACCGGGGTCGGAATGAAATTTTGGAAGTTGGAGTAGGTTCGTAGTGTCATTTGTGACGTGTGTTCAAAATTTGAGGTCATTCGGACGTGGTTTGATAGGTTTCGACGTCGTGGGCGAATTTTGGAAGTTTTGAAATTCTTAGGCTTGAATCCTAGGTTAATTCGGTGTTTTGGTGTTATTTTGGGTGTTCCGAAGGTTCGACTAAGTTCGTATGTGGTTATGTGACCTATTAGTGCAATTGGTTGAGGTCCCAAGGGCCTCGGGATGATTTCAGAAGGTTAACAGGAAGTTTGAAGTTTGAAAATGTAGCTGGTGCTGCTGTTTTGGTGTGGCCGCACCTGCGGGTTGGGAACCACAGGTGCGAGTTTCGCAGGTGCGGAGTTTAGTCACTAGTGCGGAGTTTGCAAGCCTTGGGTTTTATCGCAGAAGCGAGTGAGGGGTCGCACCTGCAAGACCGCATGTGTGAAGAGGTGCTCGCAAGTGCGGTTTTAGGACCTTAAGTGACTTCAGTAGATGCGGGCTTTTGGGCACAGAAGCGGAGGCCGCAAGTGCGCTATTTGGACCGAAGATGCGGTTTTGGTGGGCAGAAAGGCATAAATTGAACCCTTCACGAATTTTTGGTCATTCTTCACAATTTCAACTCGAGTTTTGGAGCTTTTGGAGGGTTTTGAAGAGGGATTCAAGGGGGTTTCATGGAGGTACGTTACTTGAGCCCTAATACTTGTATATATGGTGATTTTCCGTTGTTTAATCATTGTAATTAGTGAAAATGAGGGGTTAGGGCTTGGGATTTTTGGAGAAGTAATTTAAGGATTTGAGAGATTTTGACAAATTTTATATGGTTAGACTCGGGAGAGGATGATGTTTATTATTCTGCCATTTTTTACTGATTTCGAGATGTGGGCCCGGGGGTCGGGTTTTGGCCGGTTACGGATTTTTTTGCATATTTTGTAGTTTTTCTTGTGGAATTCATTCCATTAGCGTATATTGATGGTATTTTAATGATTGGGATTAGATTCAGAGCATTTGGAGACCGAGTCCAGAGACGAGGGCATCCCGGAGTAGAATTTTTACGCTATTAAGGTAAGTAACAGTTTTAACTCTGGCTTTGAGGGTATAAACCCGGAGATTTGACATCACGTGATTGTTTGGAAGTGATACCCATGCTAGGTGACGAGCGTGTAGGTACGCACTGCGAGGGATTGAGACTTGGTCCGTCCCGTGAGGCTGTGAAGCCTAATGGCTATTATCTGTGGTTATGTATTTATTTGTTGTTGACCTTGTTTGTCTTCATGTTAGAGATCATGCTTAGGCTTTATTTATGCCCACATTATTTGGACTTAGTCATAGAAATTATTGTACATGTTTACCTCAGTCTCTATTAATTGCTAATATATGGTGATACTTGATGTGGGCTGTATTCCCTTATTGTTGATGATGGTGAGGCTAGTGAGGTACATGATTGAGTGAGGCCGTGGGCCTGGTCGTGCGTGAGTTATCCGCGTAGCACGTGAGTTGACCGTGCAGGTCCTGGTATTGATACCATAGCACGTGAGTTGTCCGCGTAGCACGTGAGTCGACCGTGCGGATTCAGGTATTGATATTATGGCACGTGAGTTGTCCGTGCTTAGCGCTGGGGCTTTGGGAGCCCCCCGGAGTCTGTACACACCTCCAGTGAGTGTAGAGTGTTTAGTGTTTTTAGTATTGAGTGCTGAGTGCGAGTGATGAGTGATGGAGTGATACTGCTGTGAGGTTGTATTTATTTGTGTTGTTGCTGCATTTATCTGTTAAACTTTTTTGTAGCATTTACTGACTTATGGAATTTACCTGTTTATTTCCGTTTATTTTTAAATTGTGAAAATAAATAATTGGACTGATTTACTTAGCTCGTCACTATTGCTCAGTTCCTTAGTTATTTTTGTTACTTGCTGAGGTGGTTGTACTCATACTACACCCTGCACTTTATGTGCAAATACATGTGAGTTAGAGCGCGACGATCGTTGAGTTCAGGCCGGCTATCTGTGGAGATTGCAAGGTAGCTGCTAGCGTCCGCAGGACCTTGTTACTCCTTTTATCGTTTCTTCTTTTGGACTGTATTGACAGTTAGAAAGTTTCCATTTCATAGCTCATAGATTTAGACGCTCATGATTTAGTGACACTCCGATGTTTGGGGCTCGTTTCCGTATTTCTAAAATTATATTTAGAGTTGATTTAGTTTATGAAAAATTTAAATGTTGAAATATTTTATTAAATTCTTATAATTGGTTTAGTAGTAATATTTTGGGAAGTAGGCTTGCCTTGTAATACGATAGGTGCCATCACGACCATGGTCAGATTTTAGGTCGTGACACGTGCCTTACTTGAAGTTGTTAGTATATGTTGCATCTTTTATTGTGAAGTTTGCTCCTTATCTTCTTAAATTGTTAATGGCAATTACTTTTTAAATTCATGCCTTATCCGTTACATGCCTTAATTGTTAATTGATTCTTTATAATTGTACCTTTATTGATGAATCGTCACTACTTGCTATTTGACTTTGTGAGTTATCCTGTAACTTCTTTATCCGTTGTGACTTCTTTGTGTAGCTTCGTTATTGCGTTAATTTTGTGATATGCCATAGTTGGTTATACTTTGGTTGTTTATTTCATATTGCTTGGGGAGCAGGTTGCACGCCGCAACGGTATTGATAATGATGAAATGGTGGAATAAGGGAGGATTATGACATTAATAAATAATGATACGGTGGGATCGGGTTGCGTGCTGCAACTGTTTGTTTCCTAACCATTGATATTAATAAATGATGATATTGTGGAATAAAGGAGGATTATGACATTGATAAATGATGATACAGTGGGATCGGGTTGCGCGCCACAACGGTTTGTGTACGTAATAATTGATATTGATAAATGATGATATGATAGAATAAAGTAGGATTATGACATTAATAAATGATGATACAGTGTGATCGGATTGCGCGCCGCAACGGATTGGAATAAGGGAGGATTATAATATCAATAAATGATGATATGGTAGGACCAGGTTGCGCACCACAATGGATTGTGTGTGTTATACTTGCTGCTGTTGTTATGCCTTGTGTGAGTCATGCATCCTATGTGAACTGTTGTATTACTTCAATGTATCAATCTGTGCTTCCGTAGTTACTTGGTGAATTGATTTTTAAGATGAATTTACTGCGCAGAGTCATTATCTTATACCCTACTGAGTTGTTGGTAACATAACGGTTTTAAATAAAAGAATTATTAACATGCTTACCTTATGTGATTCTTAAGTTAAAACTCGTCGTTTCATTCAGTACTTTACTATTCTTAATAGTTGTCATATTTCACTTTAATTGATTTCTCAACTTAAACTCCTTACCTTAACTGATGTTTTTACTTTACTTAAAAATTATTATTAAGTTTTAATTTAATAAATTTTATATTTAATTCAGTAGCTTATCCGATGCTTTATTTTATTTGAAAATATTATTTTCTTCACCCAAATAATTTCTAAAATAAACTCATTTTCTCATTTGATTCCCTACATTATTCAAGGTTTTTATTATGCCTTATCGTATATAAATAAATCTCTTGAACATTTTAATTAGAACTTGACACAAATACAATGTACATGGTGGCACATGGGTTTTGCCGTGTGAAAGTGATTTGAAACAATGTGGGCACAAGGTGCCATACGTGTAAGATTTAAAAGTTGTGACTTATGATTTGAGATTACGAGGAGTGGTACCTTAGATAATTCTTGTTGTAATTTGTGCATTAGGAATGATTTGATTGATTGAGTTGTCATCCGTTTCTTTATTACTCATTTATTTCTTATTTTTATTCGTGCTTCTATTATTTTCACCGTTGAATGTAAAATTGTGATCCTTCTGTTGTTGTCTTACATTGATGTTCTTTCCATTGTTAGCTTTAAGTTATATCCTGCAGAGGTTTACATGTCTGATAGGTGTCTTGACCTGACCTCATCACTACTTTACCAAGGTTAGGCTTGATACTTACTGGGTACCACCTGGTGTACTCATGCTACGCTTTTGCACATTTTTGTGCAGATCCAGGTACTTATAATCGAGTTGGTTTGGGACTTGTGTCTGCGCGGCTGGAGAATTCAAGGTATATATACCTGCTTGACGTTCGCAGGCTCTGAAGTCACCTTCTGTTGTATTTTATTTCCATTATTTAATATTATTCCGGGACAGTGATGTATTTGTTATTTCTAGTGACTCTTAGGCCTCATTTGTTTGCACTTAATGGAGATTTGAATCTTAATCAATCAGATCTTTGACATAAAATGCGTTTGTTTTTAAAGTCTGAATCTTAATTATTCAGATCTTAATCATTAAGTATGTTTTTTTTTTACTTCACAACCACTTAATGAGTCTGAATAGGTCTGTATGATTAAGATCCATAACATAGACTTAATTTCATTAAGATGCTATCATCCATATTCATTATTAGTTGTCGCTACCGCCTATCATTATCAACTGCCACCATGCCACCACCACCACCACCATATCCAACCACCATCATCCTCAATCATAGTCGCCACTATAATCGACTATCACCACCCGCCATTCGCACTACTCCCACCACCATCATTCTCAACCACAAACGCTCATCCACCTCAACTACCACAACTAACCACCTCATTACCATCAATAATCATAACCGTTACTACCCATCATTATAAACTACCACCACCCACCACCACCTTCTTCAATCACAACTACTACCACCACATGTCATTATTAACTATCACCACTCACCACCACCATCCTCAATCATAATCGCCACCACTACTAATTACCACTAGTTACTACCCTGAACCACCACCATCAACCAAACCTACCACCAACCACCGCCTCTAGTTGGCATTCACAAGCACCACTGTTAGCCATTACTATCATCAACTACTATATTTTAAAAAATTATATATTTTATTGATAAAATATTAGATTAATTAGTATTTCATTTGAATTTTATGTTTATTAATTTTCAAATAAAGATAAATTTTATACATTCAGATATTAAAAATCAAACAGTCTTAATCATTTAGTATTCAGATCTTAATACACATCTTAATATTCAGATGTGTATTCAGATTTAGATGTATTAATCTTAATACACATCTTGATATTTAGATGTGTATTCAGATTCACACGTCTTAATCTTAAAAAAAACAAATGAGGCCTTAGAAAAGCTTGACTTGTATTACCGGTTTTGGGGTTGTGTAACTGATGTTGTTTCATCTATGTTGTTACAAATATTATTTAATGTATTGCACTTAAGTTAGCTAAATTTTATTAAAAAATAACACGTGTTAGGCTTACCTAATTTTAAAGATTACATACCATCACGACGTCCTAAGGTGAGAAATTGGATCGTGACAAAAACTCACTTTGGAATTAGCATGTTCAAACGACAAACGATAGTATACTCACTTTGGAGCATATGAATACTAATAACAACAAGTTAATAGTGATACGTGCTTCAAATTGATTAAATTATGGATTAAAAGTTGGAATAACAGAAACGGAAGAAGTCGATGCACTCTTTTCCTTATTTAATATCTGTCGTCTTAAATTTTTCATGAAACGCACAACCTGAGAAAAACTTCACTTTTATCTAACGAAATATGCATTTTATTCATTTACGATTACACCTTTGATGGTTGGGTAATGCTCCATTTAAAGTGCCTTTTACTATTCCTTAATTATATACTACTTATTAGGTTATCTATGTGTCCGTGGTACCTTCAAAAATTATATTTTTTTGTTGACTTTGATTTTATTAATGGTTACAAAATGAGATTTTCTTTACCCAATATAACGAAATGCATTTGGTTACTTATATAAAATCATTACAGGTACACTCCTAATATAAGATCATTAAAGAAGATGCAACCTTTTAGTTTCTTTTCAAAAAACAGACAAAAACAACTAAATTTGGAGAAAACGTCAACGTGCAATTACAATATGTAAAGATCAATGATGCCTTTAATTCCATAAATCTATCAAATAATTACTACTATTAGACACAAATTCACCCTTTGAACTTTGAAGATACTATTGACCCATGATATTAAGCTATTAAATCATTATATTAAGAAGTAATGGAGGCACTTTTAATGTGGAAGAAACCAATAAATTTTTTTAAATTGTTTGTCTTGACCATTAAATTGCAATTAATTGATAATAAAGCCCCACACCACCAACTCTTTCAAGGGAGAGGGGAAGGGACGAATAGTAGACGTCGCATGATTTATGGTACAAAGATCTGCTTTTATTTTGGTTTGATTGTGTTTAGTGTTAAGTTTAAAAAGATAGGTGATATTTTAACTTGGTTTGGTATTTAAGTAAAAGAAAATTTGAATCGAATATAAATCAAATTAACAGTACACACACTTTTACAAAAATATGTATGTAAATATTAACTTTTGCAATAATTATATTAGATTATTAGTTGAGAAATATAGTATGTCTATTCAAATAATGTTTTGTAATAAGTAATGAAAATATATTTAGTAATTTAGTGAAAAATATTACTCTAAACTAAAGTACTTTTAGTAATTTAGTAATTTAGCAATTTTGCCAATGTTTTAAAAAAAATATTTTTGGTGAAAAGCAATTTGTGTTTGACCAATTAATTCAAAAAATACTTTTGAGTAACAATTCGTGTTTGTCCTAACTTTTAAAAAGTACTTCTACGTGTGTTTTTCTCAAAAATATATTTCAAAAAAGTATTTTTGAGAAAAGACTATTTTTATCTGTTTCTCAAAAAATGCTTTTACTTCTACTCAAAAGCCTTTTTTTCTTCTAGAAACTTGACCAAACACCTTAACTTTTAAAAAATACTTTTGTCAAAAAAGGAAAAAATACTTTTGACCAAAAAAGAAATTAGCCAAACAAGCTATTATTGGACTATAAAAGTAAAATCTTGAAAGGATAAAAGTAATTCATGTTATAATGTAGGAGTGTTCGTCGGTCAGTACGGTACGTTACGATACATTATTTAGATATTTTGGTTTGGTATTTTCGGTTTTCGATTTCTTAAAATCCTATACCAATACCGTACCTAATTAAATTCGGTATGGTTACATTTTTCTCTTTTCGGTTTCGGTTTATTCGGTTCGGTAATTTCGGTTTATTCGGTTTGAATACTAACTAGTGCATAGAGCCATAGACTCTAATATTCTTAATTAAAGTACTCAAAAATACAAAACTGAAAATGTTTCTTGACAAAAGTTTTGTCCAAAACCAGCAAATATCGACCCATAAAGAGAAAACTGTACATAAAAGAATAAATTTGATCATTAGAAATGTCTTGTTACTTATTTAGAGCTAATTGATGAACTTAGAGAATAAAAGAAAGTAAAATTTTACATTTTTTATATTTATGTTATAATTGATAATATGTGTTTTGTGTAATATAATATATATTTCGGTACGGTATCGATATTTCGGTATTAAAACTTAAACCAAATATCATACCAAATACTAAAATAATAAATACTAAAATTTTCGATTTCAATACGGTAATTCGGTTTTTACTACCTATTATAATGGAGCCAAAATTTATAAAAGGAGATTTACAAACACTAACAATCTACTAACACTAACAATCTACTTCTCTGTTCTGTTGTCCTGTTATATTTCCTACTCTGGTTAAATATGTGAAAAAACAAAACATCAGATCTTGGCAATCTAATGGTTAAATATGTGAAGAAACGTATCTAACAGTTTTTAACTTATTCATACATCTTACTTTGTTTTCAGAAAAGTTGTGACTCCATCTAATAATCTTCCCATAGATCTTAGCAATCTACTCTCTGTGCTTTATGAGCAAATAGACATACAAAAGCACAGAGAAGTAGCAAAGAAGCAATTCTGCTTCTGTTTCTCTCTTTAAAAAGACAAAGATTAGTAGCCATCATAAGAAACATGGGCTTAGAGGGTGGCTGGAATTTCTTTACGCTAATAAGTCTTTTTGTGCTTCTTTTTCACCATTCAAATGCACATCCACAGCAGAGCTGCAACTATTTTGAAGGAAGTTGGGTTGAAGATCAAACTTATCCTCTTTACAATTCAACACAATGTCCTTTCATTGAACATGAATTCAACTGCCAAAGGAATGGCCGTCCTGATCAAGATTACCTTAAGTACAGATGGCAACCCCATGGCTGCTCCTTAAAGAGGTAACTCTTTCTCCATTTCCTAGGGGTAAAGTTCGGAAGTGCAAAATTTAATATATACGTATAAATATAACTTTTGATATATACTCCCTATTAATCTGTTTGACTGAGCACAGAGTTTAAGAAAAAATGAATGACTTTTGAAATTTGTGGTCCTAAACAATTCAAAAAGGGACTCAGAGTATTTGTGTGATTATTAAAGTTTGTAAATTTAAGTAAAATTGTTTCCAAATTTAGAAAGTTGTCATTTTTTTTTGAACTGACCAAAAAGGAAATAGGTTCACATAAACTGGAACGGAGTTAGTATATATATAGCCTCTCTACTCCTACGGAGTAATATTAAGGTCTGCGTACATACTACCTTCTCCAGATTCCACTTATGAGATTTCAGTATATATATATATATATATATATATATATATATATATATATATGTTTTCTATGCAGCTGATTGAATTATTGTTTATGAATCGTTCTAAGCTAAAGATGTTAAATTACAATCTATGTGAAAATGAGTAATGTACAATGATTTCTGAAAGTGATGGGGGGCTTGAGGGTAGATTGAAAGAATTGATGGAGGTGATCATGTGAATAAATGTTTGTAAATTGTAAGGTGACCCGTGACCACCCCACAGAAAAGTGGCAGGTCTAAATCCTAATAATGATTTTTGAATGGAAATCTCGAAGGCCGTAATACAATCTTTGCGTTGCCAGTAATTGGCTTTTTCATTTCTCTGTTTCCGCCCCAAAAAGTGATCCTTTTCCCCCTTCCTTTTTAATTCATATTAGTCATTTTAGTATTGAATATATTTTTTTTAAAATAAGATGTCACTAATCACTCTTTTTTAAAAAAAAATTTCAATTAAAAATACAGATTAATTAAGACATTTAAGTGAGATATAATTGAGACTACATTTGATATACACGGCGGTTTCATTGTTTGCCAAAATCAAATGTCACCTTCTGTTCCAATATATTTCAATCATATATATTATTAGGGTTTTCTGCAGTAAATACTACATTCTTGATCTAAAATTGTACAATTTCCACAAAGGAAAAAAGAAAACACATTAAAAGACAGGGAATACCAATTAAAACACATTACTGTACTTTTTTTTTCTCCTGTTGTAGGGCCCCTCTCACTTCTTTTTCAGATTTCCAGTTGTAAGATAATCATTTTATTATGTTTGCTGAACTGTCACTATAAGCTTTGAGTAAAGAGCTGTCTTTAACCAACTTATGCAAATTCTTGACTTAGTTAGAAAAAGACAACTGTGTAGAAATACTTATGATCTTAGTCGGGTTAGACACATAATTTTTCTGTTCTAAAATACACAAAATCTTGTCAAAATTTGTTTACCCGAAAAATTGGATAAAGTTAAATTTATATATGGTTCTAAGGATATGTAATATAATTTGATACAAATCATATAGAGAAATAGAAATACGTGTATTCTTGACTATGAGAATGAGAATAGTGAGCAAGAAGAACGAATAAAATAAAGTGAAATAAACATAAGGGGATATCTTTCAATATGAGAAAAAATCTTTTGTTACAATGTGTGTCTCTGCTTACAATCCATCCCATCCTTATAGTAGAGAGTTCCTACTTTATATACAATAAAAAATACGTAGTGGAGAGCCCATGATGTATTGTCTTTTTCCTAATTCCCGCCAGGGATTCTCTCCCTTAGTGCGGTTGTAACGACATTGTCTGTGAGCTTAGATACTGACTCGAACTCGATATCGGGTCGAGCCATCGGCCTTGACTCGAGCTCGATCCTGACTCGGAGTCTTGATATTCGGGGTGGGTGTTGGTCGGTCTGTGCATCTCCGATAACCTTTTGCCTCGTGGTTCAATTTGGTCATGGACCCAATAATGATACCGAACTGATCCTTGATCGGACTTGGAGTTCGAATCCCGAAGCCCTTTCTTCGGACCTCGACCTGACCTTATGTAAATACCTTTCGATCGAAGTATTATTATCTCGACCAGTCCGTACGACTGACTTAATAGGTTTCGACCGCATACAGATAGTCCCCTCGTTTCTTAGAGAGGTTGTGACGAGAATCGACATGATTTTCCACGGTATGATTAGACATATATTGACATCAGTATCGAGTCTGACCATGACGTACGAGGTAGTTGTCCCGTCGGCTCAGCTTACCGAGGCATTTAATGCGTGTCAGTCGATGTCGGCCATTATGTGAGAATGAACTGCCTCAGTTTAGCCCATAAATAGCCCGTCTTAAATCAAACTTAAAAATGTTACCCTAATCAAACCTAAAAAAAACCCAAATTTTCTTACTCTTTCCGCCTCCATTTCAGCGTTAGTAGAGCCACCTCCATCAGCGTTTGACACCATAATCCTTTTATCTTCCTTTGCTTTTCTTTTACTTATACCTTATGGCAAAAACTTCAAAAACCATACCGCAGAAGGATAAAGCTTCCTCTTCCCGGCCATCCGGCGATAAGGCACCGGCGAAATCGCTTCCCCATGAGTATGTTCCTGGCCCGTGTATTCTAAAGGCTGATTTTAAGGTTGAGAATCCTTCGTCGGTTCCGGGCCGATGTGAGCATGTGTCGATGTATATGTGCTCGATAACAGAGGGCCATCTCGAGGCCGTGAGGAAGGACTGTAATTGGGGTCTCGAGGTTGTGCTGCAAATTCCTTCTCCCGAAGAAAGCATCATCACTCACGTGGAGGGTTTTTTAAGTGTTTACACTTACCCCTTCACGTTGGGTCCCGTCGATTCTGTGATTATCGATTTTGGCAGAAGATATCAGGTCACCCTCGGTCAAATTCATCCTTCTCTATGGCGTATAGTAATCTTACTTCGCTTCTACTCCAACAAGGCCGGGGAGCTAGATTTCACCCTAAAGCACCTCATACGATTGTATCGGCCTCAAATCTTTCGAGGACTAATCAGGCTCCATCATCGGGCATCGAAAGCTTTAATGTCGAGCATCGACAAAGACAAGGATCGGGGTTGGATGGGCCGTTATATTCGGGTGAGGACCCGTGACCTTATCCCGGAAGAGAAGATGTCGTTCCCTGAGGAATGGAATTTCGACCGTAAGCAATTTTCATAAGACGTTGCTTTTCGTACCTTTCTATGATTCTATATGATATCTTCCTCCGATTTACAACTGCCCCTTGGATGCCACAAACGGTACCCGACCTCGAGGATTGGGTTCGGAAGTTAGCCTCGACTTCCTCTTATGCCGAACGCGCTTGGCGTGATTTGGCGAAAGGTAGGTGGGTGGCCAAGAATCACGGTAAGGGTCACTTCTCATGTTTTTTGAAATGTTTTTCGTGCTCCATTCGTTACTGACTTCCTTTCATGCAGGTGTGACTAAGGATGCCGTTTTGAGGCCTTCAAGTGGTGAGGAAGGAACCAAGTCCCTGGTTCCGAAATCGGGGAAAGATAGAAAACGGAAAACTGCCTCTCAGTCCGAGGACCCTAAACCCAAAACTTGAAGTGTGAAGAAAAGGGTAAACGCTCTTACGATGGACTCGGTCCAACGACTGAGAGATGAAGAAGAAGAGTAAGAAGAGGAAGAAGCTTTGGCACTCGACGTCGTCAGACCTTCCGAGCCAATGACAGCTACATCGGACGGGGTCGGTTCTGATAGCTCGAGGGTCGATCAACGCGTCCCGAGCAATTTGCTCGGGACCATGACAGTGGGCCACTTGCCTTCTCTTCCGACCTTTTTCGAGGAGGCGCTAAGTGAAGCTCGAGAATTGAAGACCCCCGATATGGGCGGAGGCTCTAGTGTAGGGGACCCTTTTCGGGATTTCTTTGCTGGAGTCGATGATGCCTCCGATATTAATGACGCTTCTATTCTCCTAGAAGAGGCCCAACATTTCATTTCTCGGGTAATGATTTTACTGCACTTGGTTTCTTCGATCTTTTCTAAACCTGACTTGGATTTTTCCCCTTTTGTGTAGGCCCTTAGCAAGTTTCGAGCTGATCTCAGCCAGTGTGAGGCCGAGCTTTAAAAGGTCTCGGGGGAGAGAGATGCTCTGAAACTTCTTTGTGGCCAAAAGGAAGAGGTTATAAAGGACCTCCGAGCAGATTTGGCCAAGGCTCGTGAAGAAGAGGCCAAACTAAATAAACAGGCGAGCATCGTTCTTTTAGAGTATGGATTCGACCCATTTGTGGAAGCTAACCCTTCGTTATCTCAGCTGCAACAAAAGGTTGAGAAGATCGGGCTGCTTCGGGGAGAAGTCGATCAGATCAAGGCTGAGTGTGATCGGTGGAAGGCGACTATGGACAGCCTAGCTATAGAAAAAGAAACCATCTTGGCCAAACTATTATCGACCGATGTTCAACTTCGGGGTGTCAAGTAAAAAAGTTCGGCCCAGGCCAGGAGGATCGAGGAGCTTGAGACAGGGGCTTGCTGAGGCCAAGGTAAAGATCGAGTCGTCAAAAGTCATGGCGGACAAGTCTATTATTGTGTATCGGGCCGATGACGAGGCTGCTCAAATGCAGTTAAGAGAGGCTTCTAATCGGGAGCAACGAGTTACTGACTTGGCAAAGTGCCAATCTCGGAGGGAAACCCTCGAGGAAATCCACACTCAAGGTTTTGAACTTTTCGAGGAGATCGCCCGAGCTAAGGCGCTCGAAGCTAAAGCCAGGCAGCTTGTCTTTTTTGACGACGATGATGATGATGAAGAAGGTAGTCGGGGCGGGTCCGATGAAAAGCCTGAAGAAGAATCAGCTCCCGAAGGAGACATTGACACCGGCCGCAGTTAGGACTTAGTTTCTCTTTTGCAAACTTTTGACCGGTCTCTTTGTACATACCCCCTTTTGTTAATAATAGAGCTTCTTTTGAATGTCTTCTCATTTTCATGCTCGAACGTGTTTTTGCTTTTGTGAAGATTTTGTTATTGCTCGAACGAGTTATCTTAAATTTTGGAGTAATGGAACCCTTTTGGTCTGTTCTAAGCGAGAATAGAGCCTCAAACTCTCGCTGTGTTAGTCCCTAAGCTTAATAATTGTGTGAGTGATTATTTTTAGCTTGAAGTAAGATAGCCCTTAGGCTTAATGATTGAGTGAGTGATTGCTTCAAACTCGAACTCGATGTATCTTAGCCCGCAAGCCTTTTATGATCGAGTGAGTGGTTCGCTCGAACTCGATGTAAGATAGCCCTTAGGCTTAATGATTGAGTGAGTGTTTGCTTCGAACTCAAACTCAAAGTATCTTAGCCCGTAGGCTTTTTATGATCGGGTGAGCGGTTCGCTCAAACTCGATGTAAGATAGCCCTTAGGCTTAATGATTGAGTGAATGTTTGCTTCGAACTCGAACTCAAAGTATCTTAGCCCGTAGGCTTTTTATGATCGGGTGAGCGGTTCGTTCGAACTCAATATAAGATAGCCCTTAGGCTTAATGATTGAGTGAGTGTTTGCCTCGAACTCGAACTCAAAGTATCTTAGTCCGTAGGCTTTTTATGATCGGGTGAGCGGTTCGCTCGAACTCAATGTAAGATATCCCTTAGGCTTAATGATTGAGTGAGTGTTTGCTTCGAACTCGAACTCAAAGTATCTTAGCCCGTAGGCTTTTTATGATCGGGTGAGCGGTTCGCTCAAACTCGATGTAAGATAGCCCTTAGGCTTAATGATTGAGTGAGTGATTGCTTCGAACTCGAACTCAAAATATCGTAGCCCGTAGGCCTTTTAATGGTGGTTGGCCCTTAGGCCTGTTTGAATCATGAAGTAGGAAGATCTTTTCAAAGTAAGAGATATCTGAGAAGAAGAAGTTTTTCTTTATAAGTCATTATACATATGTTTGTATCTTGTGCCAGAGTTCGAGCAAAACTACATGGGCATGGTTCGTTTTGACTATTTGGCCCTTACACTTTTCTCTATCGAGATCCTGCCCGACATGAATTTGATATGAAATAACTTTCTTGTGTTGAACTTGATTTATTTGATGGTAGCCCCCTAGTATTCGGGGTTTATTATGAAGAAGCCTCGGATACTGTTGAATTGCCTTCAGGTAGCACATAATTGTTGCCTCGTTAAAAACCTTGCCGAAAAAACCCATTTGGGATAAAAGCCGAACTAAGGAAAAAAAGAGTACAATGCGTGCTTTAAAACCAGAGGTCTTGATATCTTTTGTCGAATTCCTTCAATGAGTTAGTGCCGAATATGAATATAGATGATAGAAAGGAGAAAATCATACCTTAACAATAATATCGTTTGAGGAGTGATATGTTCCAGTTGTTTGGTAACAGTTTTCCATCCATTGTTCCAAGTTTATAAGACCCTTTTCCGACTATATCGAGGACGTGATAAGGTCCTTCCCAATTCGGGCCGAGCTTCCCTTCATTAGGATCTCGAGTGTTGATGGTGACCTTCCTTAGGACCAAGTCCCCGGCCTCGAAATGGCGGAGTTTGGTTATTCTATTTTAGTACCTTTCGATTCATTATTTTTGTGCAGCCATTCAGACTAGTGCCATTTCTCATTTATCATCTAATAATTCGAGGCTAGTATTCATAGCCTCGTGGTTCGACTCTTCCGATGTATGTCGGAACCTTGCACTGGGTTCTCCGACTTTGACTGGAATTAAGGCTTCAGAGCCATATACTAAGAAAAACGGAGTTGCTCCAGTACTGGACTTCGATGTTGTTCGGTATGCCCATAGGACTTCAGGCATAATTTCTCTCCACTTCCCTTTGGCTTCGCTCAACCTTTTATTCAGGTTTTGGATGATAGTCTTGTTCGTTGATTTGGCCTGTCTGTTCCCGCTAGGATGATATGGTGTTGACAATATTCTTTTTATTTTTTGGTCTTTGAAGAATTTTGTCACTTTACCGTCGATAAATTGTTTACCATTGTCGCATGTTATTTCTGTTGGTATCCCAATCGACACACGATGTGGTCCCAGATGAAATCTATAACCTCTTTTTCTCTCACTTTTTCAAACGCCTGTGCTTCAACCCATTTAGAGAAATAGTCAGTCATAAAAAAATGAATTTAGCTTTACCTGGGACCGATGGTAGAGGGCTGACGATATCCATTCCCCATTTCATAAATGGCCATGGAGAAATGACCGAATGAAGCTGCTCTCCGGGTTGATGGATCATCGGTGCAAACCTTTGACATTTATCACATTTTCGAACGAACTCCTTAGTGTCTTTCTCCATGCTATCCCAGTAGTACTCTGCTCTGATGATTTTGCGAATTAATAGTTTGGCGTCGGAGTGGTTTCTACAAGTACCTTCATGGACCTCTCGTATAACATAATCGGTGTCTCCTAGTCCCAAACATACCGCCATTGGTCCGTCGAACGTCCTTCTGTATAATGTTCCATCTTCAACCAGCGTGAATCGAGCAGCCTTGGTTCATAGAACCCTCGATTCTTTAGGGTTCGATGGGAGTTTTCCGTTCTTTAAGTATTCAATATACTTGTTCCTCCAATCCCAGGTTAAGCTCGTGGAATTTATTTCGGCATGCCCCTTCTTGATTACAGATCTCGAGAGTTGAACGACAGTCCCCGAGTTGATCTTATCTTCCTCGATCGACGACCCTAAATTTGCGAGTGCGTCAGCCTCATAGTTTTGTTCTCGAGGCACATGTTGTAGGGTCCATTCTTTGAAACGGTGTAGAGTTACCTGTAATTTGTCCAAATACCTTTGCATCCTATCTTCTCGAACCTCGAAAGTTTTGTTTACTTGGTTCACCATTAGTAAAGAGTCATATTTGGCTTCAATGACTTTTGCTCCCAGGATTTTAGCTAGCTCGAGACCTGCAATCATGGCCTCATACTCGGCCTCATTGTTAGTTAATCTAGTGGTTTTGATGGATTGCCTAATAATGCCACCTGTGGGAGGTTTCAGTACGATGCCAAGCCCGAACCCCTTCACATTTGAAGCACCATCTGTGTAGAGTGTCCAAACCCCCGACGACGTACCCGATTTTAACAAGAGTTCCTTTTCAACTTCGGGTATGAGGGTTGGCGTGAAATCGGCCACGAAGTCCGCTAAAATTTAGAACTTGATGGTCGTACGAGGTTGATATTCGATATCGTACCCACTGAGTTCGACGACCCATTTGGCCAATTGACTCGATAAATCGGACTTGAGCAAACTATTACGAAGTGGGTAAGTGGTTAAAACGCATATAGGGTGACATTGAAAGTATGGTCTTAACTTTCTAGAGGTGCTTATTAGTGCAAGTGCTAATTTCTCTAAGTGAGGGTATCTAGTCTCTGCTTCTCCTAAGGTCCGACTTACATAATAAACAGAAAACTGTGTACCTTGCTCTTCTCGAATTAGGACGCTACTTAGCATGATTTTCGATACCGCCAAGTATAAGTACAGCTTCTCATCTGTCCTCGGAGTGTGAAGTAGTGGTGGGCTCGATAGGTACCGCTTCAATTGTTCTAGTGCCTGTTGGCATTCCTGGGTCCACGCGAAATCATTCTTCCTTTTGAGTAGAGAGAAGAATTTGTGGCTTCGATCTGATGACCTCGAAATGAATCGGCCTAAGGCAGCTATCCGCCTGGTTAGCCTTTGCACTGCTTTCACGCTATCCACGACGGTGATGTCTTCTATGGCCTTAATTTTGTCGGGGTTGATCTCGATTCCTCGATTCGATACCATGAAACCAAGGAACTTGCCCAATCCAACCCCGAAAGCACATTTCTCGGGGTTGAGTTTCATGTTGTATTTCCTTAAGATCTTGAACGTTTCTTGCAAATGAGTCAAATGGTCCTCTGCGCGCAGGGACTTAACTAGCATGTCACCAATGTAAACTTCCATCGACTTACCTATTTGTTCTTCGAACATTTTATTCACTAGGCGTTGGTAAGTAGCTCCTGCGTTTTTTAGCCTGAATGGCATTACATTATAGCAATAGGTTCCATACTTGGTGATAAATGAAGTCTTTTCCTGGTCCTCCGGGTTCATTCGAATTGGATTGTACCCGGAGTAGGGGTCGAGAAAAATAAGGATCTCGTGGCCGGCTGTGGCATCGATCATGCGATCGATGCTAGGCAGTGGAAAAGAATTTTTGGAGCATGCTTTGTTTAGATCTTTATAATCTACACAGATTCTAAGTTTGTTCTCCTTTTTAGGGACTACAACTACGTTGGCTAACCACTCAGGATATTTTACTTCCCGAATTGACCCTATTTTGAGAAGTTTAGTTACCTCATCCTTTACAAATGCGTGTTTTACCTCGGACTGAGGTTTTCTTTTTTGCTTCACCGGTTTGAACCTAGGGTCCAAGCTCAGCTGGTGCGTTGCTATCGACGGTGGGATCCCTGCTATGTCTAAATGGGACCAAGCAAAACAATCTATGTTATCGATAAGAAATAGAATAAGTTTTTCCCTGAGTTCGGGGGTCAATCCCGTTCCTAGGTATACCTTTCTCTCGGGCAGATATTCGATTAATATAACCTGCTCCAGTTCTTCGATCGTAGATTTGGTGGCGTCGGAGTCGTCGGGGATGATGAAAGCTCAAGGTGTCAGAAACTTTTCCTCGTCATCCTCTATTTCCTGTTCCACTGGTTCGGTCGAGACTGGTGGCTGTGATTGCTATTTGGTTTCTCGTCTATCTTTAGTGCTCGATATTTCCGAGCCCGATAGCGTTGGTATCAGTGTTACCTCATCGACCGCAAATATTTCCTTCGCAGCATGTTGCTCCCCATATACTGTTTTCATGCCATCCGACGTAGGAAATTTCATTACTTGGTGGAGGGTCGAAGGCACTGCCTTCATATTGTGGATCCAAGGCCTTCCGAGTAGGGCATTGTACCTCATATCTCCTTCAATTACGTGGAATTTGGTATTTTGGATGGTTCCAGCTACATTCACTGGTAGAGTAATCTCCCCTTTAGTCGTTTTACTGGCCATATTGAAGCCGTTCAAGACCCGAGCTTGCGGGCACGACTTGATTCTGCAAACCGAGCTGCTCTACTACCCGAGATCGGATGATATTCGCAGAGCTACCTGGATCCACTAAAACACGCTTAACTTGAGCTTTATTTAATATGATAGAAATTACCAGAGCGTCATTGTGAGGTTGAGAGATGCCCTTGGCTTCTTCAATTCCGAATGATAAAGTGCCCTCGGGTACATAACCTCGAGTTTGTTTTTCCCCTGTAGCCGGTATCTTTCCGTATTTGAGCACGGGTCCCTGTGGAGTATCAACCCCACCGATGATCATATGAATGTTATGCAGATGTTCCTCTTGTTTATCATTTTTCTTGGCGTCCCTTTCTCAGAAGTGATTCTTGGCTCGGTCACTGAGGAACTCTCGAAGGTGGCCCTCATCGAATAGGCAGGATACCTCTTTTCTTAATTGTCTGCAATCCTTGGTCCTATGGCCATGCGTACCATGATACTTGCACATCGAATTCGGTTTCCTTTGGGAAGGGTCGGTTTGCATGGGTCTGGGCCACCTAGTATCTTTGATTCTTCTGATCGCCATTACAATGCCCAATGCATTGACGCTGAAATTGTAGTCAGATAGCCGAGGTGCCTCTATAGGATCGGCATATTTATCGAAGCCACTCTTGCTCATAAGCCCCCAAGAATTTTATCTTCGATCACTCCTTTGATTGTTCCGGGAATTGCGCGCTGAACCGTTGTTCATTCGATCTGCGACGAACGATTGATAACGGTTTCTGTTCGACCTTTGCTCTCTTTCGATGTCCCTCTGGTTTTTAATAGCTGTCCTGTTCTGATGCATGGATCCGGAAGGAGCTCCCAACTGGTCGCCTTCGACCCTAATTTTTGACTGATATCGGTTGTGTACATTCGCCCAAGTTATTGCTGGATACTCGATCAAATTTTATTTCAGTCGACGTGATGCTATTGAACTTTGCTCGTTCAACCCTTGGGTGAAAGATTGGACGACCCAGTCATCTGTGACCGGTGGCAATTCCATACGTTCCATTTGAAATCGGGATACGAACTCCCTCAGCATTTCACTACCCCTTTGTTTTACTTTGAAGAGGTCCGATTTTCTTGCTGCGACCTTTATGGCACTAGCATGTGCCTTTACAAACGAATCCGCTAACATGGCAAAAAAATCAATGGAATTTGGTGGCAAATTATGATACCAAATCATCGCTCCCTTCGAGAGGGTCTCTCCAAATTTTTTCAATAATACAGATTCGATCTCATCGTCTTCCTAATCGTTACCCTTGATGGCACACGTGTAAGAGGTGACGTGTTCGTTGGGATCGGTCGTACCATTTTATTTGGGAATTTCGGGCATACGGAATTTTTTGGGGATTGGTTTTGGGGCTGCACTCGAGGGAAAAGGCTTTTGTACGATTTGTTTTCGAATCCAACCCTTTTATCATTGGCGGAGCTCCCGAGATCTGATCGACCCTGAAATTATATATTTCTACTTTTTTATCATTGGCTTCGACTCATTTTGTGAGTTCCTCGAGCAATTTAGTAATTTTGGGAGTAGTCCCCGATTCTTGCTCGTTTGACTTCACTATGGCTGGCTCCGTTCTGTGGGTGATTTCTCGAAGCGGATTGGGCTCCGGCCTGCTTTGTACCTGAGTTTGGCTCTGCAACTAAGCTATCGCTATTTGCTGGGCTTGTAACATTTCGAAAATCATGCGCAAGCTAACGCCGTTTTCCTCGACATTATAGGTATCTCAAACTGCAGACCGAGTGCCACCATGAATGTTATTTTCGGGTTCGGCATGTAGGTTCGCCTCAATAGCTATATGCGAATTGATATTTATCGGCACTCCGATTCGAGCTCCAACGGCATTTACAAGTGGTCTTTCGGTACTGGGTGTCAAGTTATTGTTCTCATCTTGAAGACCGGCTTCGTTGTCGATTGGTGAAGCCATTTGATTGGTAGTTAGTCGTTGTTAATCCGAAATCCAAGATATTTTCGGAAACAAGCACAAAACACAATGACGTATTTTTTTAGATTCGTATCAAATAACCACTGTTATCCTTAGCCCCACGGTGGGCGCCAAACTGTTTACCCGAAAAATTGGATAGAGTTAAATTTGTATATGGTTTTAAGGATATGTGATATAATTTGATACAAATCGTATAGAGAAATAGAAATACGTGTATTCTTGACTATGAGAATGAGAATAGTGAGCAAGAAGAACGAATAAGATAAAGTGAAATAAACAAAAGGGGATATCTTTCAATATGAGAAAAAATCTTTTGTTACAATGTGTGCCTCTGCTTACAATCCATCCCATCCTTATAGTAGAGAGTTCCTACTTTATATACAATAAAAAATACGTAGTGGAGAGCCCATGATGTATTGTCTTTTCCCTAATTCCCGCCAGGATTCTCTCCCTTAGTACGGCTATAACGGCCTTGTCTGTGAGCTTCGATACTGACTCGAAATCGATATCGGGTCGAGCCATCGGCCTTGACTCGAGCTCGATCCTGACTCGGAGTCTTGATATTCGTGGTGGGTGTTGGTCGGTCTGTGCATCTCCGACAACCTTTTGCCTCGTGGTTCGATTTGGTCATGGGCCCGATAATGATACCGAACTGATCCTTGATTGGACTTGCAGCTCGAATCCTGAAGCCCTTTCTTCGGACCTCGACCTGACCTTACGTAGATACCTTTTGATCGAAGTATTGTTATTTCGATCAGTCCGTACGACTGACTTAATAGGTTTCGACCGCATACAAAATTAAATGCATCTACGCTCTAGTCGCTGGGGTAGTCTAATATTCAATCCGAAAATTTAGGACAATAGGTGGAGTAAGATAATTTTGTTGCAAACCCTTACATTATATTCTTGTCTTTTCAAATTATCGATTACTAGTGGGTTAATCGAAAGACTTATCTGATATTTTTTTGTTGTTGTGTCAAATATATGCAGGTTTGATGGACGGTCATTCTTGCAGAAATTCAAAGGGAAAAGTATCATGTTCGTGGGAGATTCTCTCAGCAGAAACCAGTGGCAATCACTCATATGCCTTCTTTACACATCAGTTCCTAAGACCAATTACAACACAACTAGAGTTGGCGATGTCTCTATATTCACTTTCTTGGTAATGTTTCTTTATCATTTTCCCTGTATAGACATTTGCTCCTTAATACGTTCACGCAACATTATGAGGCAACTAAGGAAAATAATACTAGTAGGAAAGGAAACGAAATTTCAGGTTACAAGATTGCGCTGCCAGTTTGTCTGTTTTAGTGTTATCCTTCACATGTCACAATTTTTTTTTGCATAAAAGTACTTTTGACGAGAAATTTGACCAATCAATTCGAAAAATACTTCTGATCAACAATTAGTGTTTGACTAAGCTTTTAAAAAGTCCTACTTTTAGAAGAAATTATATTTTTCAGCTTCTTAAAAACAATTTCTATTTCTATTCAAAAATTCTTTTTTCTTCTGAAAGTTTAGCCAAACATTTTAACTTTAGAAAAAAAAAATACTTTTGACCGAAAAAAAATATACTTTTGTCAAAAAAAATAAAAAAAATAATCAAACAGGCTATAAGTTCACCTTCTAATAGGGAAGGATTTGGCTGTTTTGGTGGAAGTCGACGTATCTTAGCTAATAGAAGATGTATTCCTCGATTAAACATTAAGCAAGGGTTGGAGCAAATATGAACCTTCAACACATGCTACAAGTGCCAACGTCCAATCAAATTTAACTTTGTAACGTCACTTGTGATTGGCTTATTTGCCATGTCACTGTGTTTGAAAATCACGCACCTTCTTTTGTCGAGAAATTGTCAGTGAGATATTTAATCAGCACATTTTCAATTACCATAAGGTGTTCAATATGTCAAATCATTAGATAATAAGGTTCCTAAATAAAATATGTAGACAAGTTTGAAGCGCCTATATATTTGGCCTATTTAAAGATTATGCATCAGTACATAAATAATTTGACTGATCAAAACATCCTCTTGTGCAACCGCACCCGTTTTTCTGGTGCATCTACCGTGGTATGGACTTTCTTTTCTTCCATTTTCTACTTCAAATTAAACTTAAATTGTTAAGTAATAAACATATTGTGTTTTCAGGATTTTGGAATTGACGTGATGTTGGACCGGAGTGTGTATTTGGTGGACGTTGTGAGGGAAGAAAATGGCAGAATCTTAAAACTAGACTCAATTGAAGGTGGCAAGTTGTGGAAAGGAATTGACATGCTTATCTTCAACACTTGGCATTGGTGGAACCGCAGAGGAGCCACTCAGCCGTTAGCTCTCTTACTACTTTTGCTTATTGCTATTTTAGCACAACACAATTCAAATAAAAAACTTCACAGCCTTTATTTCTGTCACTTTTGTTTTGCAGATGGGATTTTATTGAAATAGGAGGCCAATACTATAGAGACATGGACCGTGTGGTTGCTTTTGAGAGAGCCCTGTATACATGGGCCAAGTGGATTGACACCAACATTGATCCTGAAAAAACTATGGTTTTCTTTCAAGGGATTTCCCCGTCACATTACAAGTAAGTGCTACAGAGTGAGTTTGACCAATTAAAGAACTATGTTGATAAATCATAGAAATAAAAACGACAAAAATATAAAATCTGATCCCAAATTACACAAATAGGCTGCCAGTTGTATAAAATTGACATGTAAGTATAGCCATGTCACAAGCACCATTTTAGAAGGAAGAAAAGGAAAGAATCAACGCATTTCTGACCTAACACCCGATTGCCTTTCACCATGTGGTAGATCATGAGTATTTTTTGTTTTTTTAAGTGGGCCCGAAAATGTTTTTTATTTATTTTTTGAAGTAGTATCAAGTGGATTATGTAAGTACGTTACGGAAGTGATGATATAGTTGTGTTTCTGGGACTGATCAATTTAGCAATTTTCAGCATTTTCTATTTTACTATGTGATATGTTGACATAGTTGAGTTAATTTTCCGACAAAAATTAGTTCACGACTTTAGTAAAATAACTTGAAAGTTGGAAGATAATCCTTGACATTACCCCTAATTTTCCCTACGATTGTTCTATGGTATAAATGTCAAAGATGAGCTATCTAATTCATTAGTCATGCAACAAATGAAATTGCTACTTGATCATTCTCACTATTTTTTTTTTCTTATTGAAAACAGTGGTACCGATTGGAATCAACCTGGCGTGAAAACTTGCTTAGGGCAGAGGCAACCGGTAAGTGGTTCGACATATCCAGGAGGCTTGCCACCGGCATTGACAGTGCTGAAGAATGTATTAAGCACAATTGAGAAGCCAGTGACATTGCTTGATGTCACAAACCTTTGCCTATTGCGTAAAGATGGCCATCCTTCAATTTATGGGCTGGGTGGAAGAACAGGAATGGATTGCAGCCATTGGTGTCTAGCTGGAGTTCCTGATACTTGGAACCAAATATTCTATAACCTTATTTCTTAATTGAATATTCAGTATTTTTCTCTCATTAATTGTTCAAATACTTCAGTTGTCACATACAACTGATAAGAGAAGAACTGGTCATTAACAGAGGATACGCTGCGAAATGTTGAGATTATTACAACAATTTCTTAGCATGTTTCTGTGGTGCTATCTGTAGAACAAATACAGTCATTAATCTTTTTTTTTAACACCAAAAGATGGTTGATGTTATTGTTCAAATAGAAAAGAGAACGAACAATTTGCCAATGGAGACTAGAGCAGGACTTATTGCAAGAAATACAATTTGAGTGAAAGGTGAAAATCCTATTAAATTGTTTATGACAATTAAATTATGCTGTTGTGGTTAGTATGATTTTTCTTAATATAATTGAAAATCATATCTACTTCTTGGTCTTCCATCGGAGCCATATTTTGAAAGATACTAGAGGATCAAGATTTAATTGATTTTGAGCCTCATTGATAATCTGTTGAACACTCTTCTCTATATTTATCATCATATATGCATCCATATTGTCCAAAAAAAAATCAAGATTGAGATTTTAACGTGACTTGTTGAATATGTTTTTGGTGACTGCATCATCTTGATAATTATCCTTATGGTCCACAAATATGTTGTCTATATTTTCAACAGCACCAAAAATATCAATCATTGTATTCTGAATAAACGAGTTCTCATGCGACATTACATTAATTAAAAGACCTTTCACTTGTTGAACCGTTGAGGTTTTGTTATTTCAGATGAAATAGTCTTAAAATGAGGGTGAATGGGAAATGGAGGGAAAATAAAAATTTTGAGTAAAATTTTAAGTTTTCCCCTCTTGACAATGAGACATTGTCCCATATTGAAAGAGGAAAAGATTTTTGGTGGGTATATATATAATTGCTCTTCTTGTAGCTCTTAAAGAGTTAAGAAGAAAGCAAGCCTCGCGCCGTCGTCGCTCGCTCGCTCTGCTCGGCTTCGGCTTTGGTCAAATGATTGATTGATTATTTTTTTGGACCAAATTTATTTGTTAATAGTAAATATTAACGTAAGATTATCCGCATTTATAACGGATATGTTTCAATCCGTGTATTGACTACCAGCTGCAATAGCAGCCGCCTAATGCTCTTCCCACCATGGCCAAGTGCTTGCTCCACAAACAAGCTAGTGCATGCTCCACCATGGAGGGTGGAGGGTCGTTCATCTTCAAAGCTGACTGCTATAAATATGTGCAGCAACTGTTGAAGAAAGACACCAAATTGAAAACGCTCAACTTTGGCTATACATTGCACTCCTTCCTCTCAGTATTTTCATACGATTTTTTGAGTTTCTACTCCTTTGTTCTGCATTGTTTTAACTTCAAACAAAGCAACTGTAAGTGTGATTTGCTACCGAACTTTGTGTTCGCTGAAACACTGGGGTTTGAAGTACCGCTACACCAGTGTGTGATTCGTTCTATCCTGGAAGGAAATAATCCATAACCTTGGGTACTATGAGGGGATTAAATTCCTTAAGGAAACATTGTGAATTCAGTGGGCTCGAATTAATTACTGTTTCATTATGATAACTTATATTTCCCAGAATTATTATTTACAAATACAGCAATATTGGCGGGACTAACAATCTTAAGGAATTTAATATTTATTTCTGTATTTGTGTTATTCTTATTATTCTGCAAACTAAAACCTTTGTGGTTTTGTGTACTCCCGTTTTGGAGAGTAAAGCCTTCGTGGCGTTTTGTTGGAGATTAAAATCTACGTGATTTTTACTCCAGTTTGAAAACGTTTGTTTGTGTCATTCTTTTACAGAAAAAATGACGACTGAAAGCGAAAACCAAGCTGTTCCTCCGACGGTGACTACCAACGCATCGACAAGCCGAACACCGGCGTTGGCACCGGCAGAAAAACCCGAAAAATTTTCCGGGATTAATTTCAAGCGCTGGCAGCAGAAGATGTTCTTCTACTTAACTACGTTATGTCTACAAAAGTTCATCAAGGAAGATGTTCCTGATCTGCCAGATAAAACTCCAGAGAATGAACGCTTTGTCGTGATTGAAGAGTGGAAGCATTCTGATTTTTTATGCAAGAATTATATTCTTAGCGGACTGGATGATAATCTGTATAATGTATACAGTGGCGTGGAGACGTTAAAAGAATTGTGGAATGCGCTTGAAAAGAAATATAAAACTGAAGATGCCGGGATGAAGAAATTCGTTGCCGCAAAATTTTTGGACTACAAAATGGTAGATAGCAAGTCTGTTATTACCCAAGTCCAGGAATTGCAAGTGATTGTTCATGATCTACTTGCTGAAGGTCTTGTCATCAATAAAGCATTCCAAGTGGCAACAATGATTGAGAAGTTGCCTCCGTTGTGGAAGAAATTCAAAAATTATTTGAAACACAAACGAAAGAAAATGTCCCTTGAAGATCTCATTATTCGGTTGAGAATCGAAGAGGACAATAAAGCTGCTGAAAGGAGAGGCCATGAAAATTCAACAATAATGGGAGCAAATATTGTTAAAGATAATAAAAAGAGGAAGAATGGTTCTGTTCCGAAATACAACCCAAGCAAGAAGCGGTTCAGTAGAAACTGCTACAACTGTGGAAAAATCGAACACAAATCTACGGAGTGTCATGCTCCGAAGAAAGACAAGAAAAGGGGTCAAGCAAACATGGTAGTAAAGCATGATGATGTTGATAACTTGTGTGCCATGCTTTCTGAATATAACTTGGTGGGAAATCCGAAACAGTGGTGGTTTGATTCTGGAGCCACTCGCCATGTTTGTGCAGTTAGAGAAGCTTTTGCTACTTATGCTCCTGCTGGACCCGGAGAGACAGTTTATATGGGAAATGCTTCAACAACAAAAGTTGAAGGATATGGGAAGATATTTCTGAAAATGACTTCTGGCAAGGTCATGACTTTGAACAATGTCCTTCATGTTCCCGAAATAAGAAAGAATTTAGTCTCTACTGGACTTCTTGTTAAGCACGGTTTTAAGTGCGTTTTTGTGTCCGACAAGGTTGTCATAAGTAAGAATGAAATATTTGTAGGAAAAGGTTACCTCACCGAGGGCCTTTTCAATCTGAATGTAATGGTTGTGGAAAACAATAATAATATTTCAGCTTCTTCTTACTTACTTGAGTCAAATGATTTATGGCATGTACGTTTGGGTCATGTCAATTATAAAACCTTGCGAAAAATAATTAACTTGGAAGTACTGCCTAAGTTTGAATGCGAAAAATTAAAATGTCAAACATGTGTGGAATCAAAGTATGTTAAATATCCTTATAAGTCAGTTGAAAGGAATTCAAATCCTTTAGACTTAATTCACACAGATATTTGTGACATGAAGTCAATACCATCTCGCGGTGGAAAGAAGTATTTCATAACTTTTATTGACGATGGTACTCGATATTGCTATATTTACTTACTGAATAGTAAAGATGAAGGAATAGACGCATTCAAGCAATACAAAAATGAAGTTGAAACGCAACTTAACAAGAAAGTAAAAATGATAAGAAGTGATAGGGGTGGTGAATATGAATCTCTTTTTGAAGAAATATATTTAGAATATGGAATTATTCATCAAACAACAGCCCCTTACACGCCCCAATCTAATGGGATTGCGGAAAGAAAGAATCGCACATTAAAGGAGATGATGAATGCGTTGTTGATAAGTTCTGGTTTGCCACAGAACTTGTGGGGGGAAGCCATTCTTACGGCTAATCGAATATTAAATCGAGTGCCCCATAGCAAAACACAATCCATTCCATATGAAAAATGGAAAGGAAGGAAGCCCAACTTGAATTATTTTAAAGTGTGGGGGTGTTTGGCAAAAGTGCAAGTTCCTAAACCCAAAAGGGTAAAGATAGGACCGAAAACCGTTGATTGTATTTTCATAGGATATGCGACAAATAGTAAAGCATATCGATTTCTGGTTCATAAATCAGAAAATCCCGACATTCATAATAATACAGTTATAGAATCAGATAATGCTGAGTTCTTTGAAAATATATATCCGTATAAAAAGGAATGTGAATCGTTTGGTGAAGGATCTAAATGACCTCGGGAAGAAACAAAAGAAAGTACATGTAATCAGGAGGATCCAAGACGTAGTAAACGTCAAAGAACGTCTACTTCATTTGGACCAGATTTTGTGACTTTCTTATTGGAGAATGAGCCTCAAACATTTAAAGAAGCTATGACTTCTTCGGAATCATTGTTTTGGAAAGAGGCAGTCAATAGTGAAATAGAATCCATATTGAACAACCATACATGGGAATTGGTTGATCTTCCTCCTGGAAATAAACCTTTGGGTTCTAAATGGATTTTTAAGAGAAAAATCAAAGATGATGGCACTATTGATAAATTCAAGGCAAGACTCGTAGTCAAAGGGTATAGACAACGAGAAGGTCTAGACTACTTTGATACATACTCTCCAGTTACAAGAATTACGTCCATACGGATGTTAGTAGCATTAGCTGCAGTGTATGGTCTTGAAATTCATCAAATGGATGTTAAGACGACCTTCTTAAATGGAGAGTTGGAGGAAGAAATTTACATGGAACAACCTGAAGGGTTTGTGGTTCCAGGTAAAGAAAAGAAGGTATGTAGACTTGTTAAGTCTCTTTACGGACTAAAACAAGCACCCAAACAATGGCATGCGAAATTTGACCAAACAATGTTGTCAAATGGTTTTAAGATAAATGAATGTGATAAATGTGTGTACATTAAAAATGTTCCAAATCACATAGTCATTGTTTGCCTATATATGGATGATATGCTGATAATGAGTAATGACACTGCCAACATAAATGCTACTAAGCGTATGCTCAATAGCAAGTTTGATATGAAAGACTTGGGAGTTGTTGATTTAATTCTGGGAATTAAGATCCATAAGACTCCTCAAGGTCTGACATTGTCACAATCTCATTATATTAAGACAGTACTTGAAAAATTCAAGCACTTGAGCTTTAAAGTTGCAAAGACTCCAATTGACGTGAATCTTGCATTAGCAACGGATAAAGGCCAAAGCATATCACAATTGTATTATGCTCGTGTGTTGGGATGCTTAATATATATCATGAATTGTACACGACCAGATATAGCTTGTGCTATAAGTAAACTGAGTCGATATACGAGCAATCCAGGCCAATCTCATTGGATGGCAATGAAATGAGTTTTGGGATATTTAGAACATACCGAGAACTTTGACTTGCACTACAGTAAATTCCCTGCGGTGATTGAGGGATACTGTGATGCAAATTGGATCACCGGTTCAACTGATTCTAAGTCCACGAGTGGATATGTATTCACTATTGCTGGAGGAGCGGTATCTTGAAAGTCGTCCAAACAAACATGTATTGCCCGCTCTACAATGGAGGCTGAATTCATAGCCTTAGATAAAGCCGGTGAAGAAGCTGAATGGCTCCGGAATTTCTTGGAAGACATTCCATTTTGGCCCAAACCGTTGGCACCAATATGCATACATTGTGATAGTCAAGCGGCAATTGGAAGGGCTGGGAGCGTTATGTATAACGGTAAATCTCGTCATATACGACGAAGACATAAAACTGTTAGGCAATTACTCTCTAGAGGAATTATCACGATTGACTATGTAAAGTCAAGTGATAATGTGTCGGATCTACTTACAAAAGGCCTAACTAGAGAGGTAGTTGAGAAATCATCAAGGGGAATGGGGCTATGGCCGAGAACAAGTCATTGTGGCGGTAACTCTACCTAGAAGACTGGAGATCCCAAGATCTAGGTTCAAGGAGATCAAACAAAGTCATTAATGACGGTTCAACATTGTCAAATAAAATTTTAGTCCGTTCTCGTGATGAGACAATGTTCAGTACCAAGGATAAAGCATTAAGGCTTTTTAATGATTTCTAAATTTGATACGGGGTATATCAAATAGTGTATCTACAGGATGGCACGTTTAGGAATCACCTATGTAAGTGTGAAGTGTTAGCCACTTCAAGGAGAACTTTTAAGGCCAGTTCTCTATGCACTTATGAAACCAGGCGGTGTTCATGGCTGAAACGAACACAACAATGAGAACCAAAGACAGTTAAGGATTAATTGTGTGACTTATGGTTGTCTAGGTATACACCAAAGATCGACGGTTCAAAGATATCAAATCTACCGATTGACCGAGTATATCCGACATAAGTTCACTACGGAAAGTTCAAAGGGAAACCTACTTATCCAGATGCGATTAATCCTTGCTTGCAAATCACACAGTTTTTCCATGCATACTTCCATGATATAGCCATTCCTCATTCATGTGGGGGATTGTTGAGATTTTTGTTATTTAAGATGAAATAGTCTTAAAATGAGGGTGAATGAGAAATGGAGGGAAAATGAAATTTTTGAGTAAAATTTTAAGTTTTTCCCTCTTGACAATGAGACATTGTCCCATATTGGAAGAGGAAAAGATTTTTGGTGGGTATATATATAATTACTCTTCTTGTAGCTCTTAAAGAGTTAAGAAGAAAGCAAGCCTCGCGCCGTCGTCGTCGCTCGCTCTGCTCGGCTTGGCTTCGGCTTCGGCTTCGGCTTCGGATTCGGATTTGGATTTGGATTTGGATTTGGTCAAATGATCGATTGATTGATTAATTTTTTGGACCAAATTTATTTGTTAATAGTAAATATTAACGTAAGATTATCCGCATTTATAACTGATATGTTCCAATCCGTGTATTGACTACCAGCTGCAATAGCAGCCGCCTAATGCTCTTCCCACCATAGCCAAGTGCTTGCTCCACAAACAAGCTAGTGCATGCTCCACCATGGAGGGTGGAGGGTCGTTCATCTTCAATGCTGACTGCTATAAATATGTGCAACAGCTGTTGAAGAAAGACACCAAACTGAAAACGCTCAACTTTGGCTATACATTGCACTCCTTCCTCTCAGCATTTTCATACGATTTTTTGAGTTTCTACTCCTTTGTTCTACATTGTTTTAACTTCAAACAAAGCAACTGTAAGTGTGATTTGCTACCGAACTTTGTGTTCGCTGAAACACTGAGGTTTGAAGTATCGCTACACCAGTGTGTGATTCGTTCTATCCTGGGAGGAAATAATCCATAACCTTGGGTACTAGGAGGGGATTCAATTCCTTAAGGAAACACTGTGAATTCAGTGTGCTCGAATTAATTACTGTTTCATTACGATAACTTATATTTCCCAAAATTATTATTTACAAATACAACAATATTGGCGGGACTAACATGAACTAGTAATCAGAGGACTTGGGTTAGTCATAATGGGTGGCTCATAATGGGTGGCTCACATGTACTTGCCAAGTTTGGGATAAATGGAACTGCCATAGTATTCCTCAATGGAATATATGTAAGCACCTGAGCATGGTGGTCATAGTACCCTCAAGAAACTCAATATTCTTCTGATCATAATAATAAAAAAAAATCATGTAGACATGTAGTGTACCAGTCCAAAATTTATAGAAGAATTAACCCAAATATCCGTCTATCTAACTACTTAAACTAAAAATAACCGGTGGAGGTATAATGTACGCATAATTTATATATTATATGTGTATAAAAAATGTATAATCTATGTATATGACTAGAAAAAGTAAACAATAAATATGGCCGGCTATTTGTGTAAAGATCCCAAATTTATATGCCAAAACTGTATATTGGGAGCTTGTATTATTGGTTTCCAAAGCACACACACGTATACATAGTCCACCATTAATATAGTACTCGAAAGTCGAATGCAGAACCCATAGAGATTTAGATTAATTATTAACTAAGTAAACTAGAATAAATTATCTGTTCAAGGTGATCAAAGAGTGATGATTTTCATTAAAACTACTATTACTGAAATTAAGCAAGTAATTAACTTAGCTAACAAAAATGCAAGTGATTGTGATTAAGGTTTAATCAATGGAGATGAAGATTTCAGGGGTATGATCGATTTATTAATCCTATTGAGGTCGTAATCCCACGTGTCCATTGTCCATTGCCCTTAGTTTATTTTTTTGCAAACCTGCCAACCCCCTTTTCCTCGTCCACTGCTCTTGCAACACAAAGCTTTGGACACGCTAACTTCAATTTTCTTTTCTCGTTTCCTCATGTCTTGTTTCGCACCAAATCGCCTTATTTTCTTTCATTATCGTTCTAATTTTTCCTACACAAGAAAAACACATAATGAGTGTAAACTCATCTAATATTCATGCAGTCTTTAGCAAATCACATAAACTTGGGACACAAAGACACCTAAAAATAATGACTTTTTGCCAATTATCACCATCTCACGCTTAAGTTTTTGTTCGTTCCTGAGCATCTTTCGCAAATTATGTGCCTTCACCAATAAACCAAAGAGAGATTAAGTCCATGTAATCTCATATATATATATATATATATATATATATATATGTATGTGTGTGTACAGTCAAAACCGATTTTCAGTCATAAAGACCGGTCGAGACAATGACGTTTCAATCGAAGGGTATTCACATGACAAGCTCGGACGAATTTCGAAGTAGGGATGTCGAGCTTCGAGCTATAAGACCAATCAACGGTAAAACTCGATATCATTATCGAGCCCGTATCCGAATCGGACTACGGGGCAATACCGATCGACACAGGCCCTGAATATCGATGCCCCAAGGCAGAACCGAGCTCGAACCAAGACTGGGGATTCGATCTAACACCGAGCTCGAGCCAGTGCCGAGCTCGCAGACAAGAGTCGTTACAACCGCACCGAGGGAGAGAATCTTGGCGAGAATCAAGGAAGATACAAACCATCATATGTCAATCTTGGCGAGAATCAAGGAAGATACAAACCATCATGTGTCCTCCACTAAATGTATTATTTTATTATATTGTTATAGATAAAACAGTGACCCTCTACTATAAAAAGGGGGATAGACTGCAATAGACGCTGGTCCTCCAAGATACATTAAGATTTCATTGTGCTTGTTTTTCTAACTCATTTCAGTCTTCCCGTCCATCATTCCCATTTTATAGCAAAAAATACCTGTATTGTCATTTTGTATCAAAGCAATTTGCATACCCTTAGAACCATATCTAAATTTAACGTTATCCGATTTTTCGGGTAAACAGTTTGGCACCCACCGTGGGACTAAGGGTAACAGTGATTGTTTGATATAAATCTACAGTACACTCCAGCTTACAACTTCAAATCAGCAATGGCTCTACCTATCGACCTCGAAGCCGGCTTTCAAGATGAAACCAACAACTTGGCGCCCGGGGCCGGAAGGCTACCTGACGACGGCAACGAGGCTCGAATCGAAGAACCCGAAATTCGAGCCGAAGTACCATTGGATATCAATTCACAAATAGCTCTAGAAGCAAATCAGCATTCTGAACCGGAAAGAAGCATTCAGGGCAGTGCTCGACCCATAGCCCGAGACACCTACATCACGGGGGAAATTGGGGTAAACTTGCGTATGATTTTCGAAATGTTACAAGCCCAACAAGCAGTGATAGCTTAGTTGCAGAGCCGAACTCATATGCAAAGTGGGCCGAACTCCAATCTGCTTCTTCGAGAAGTCACCCCCAGAACGGAGCCCGCCGTAGTGAAATCAAACGAGCAAGAATCGGGGACCGCTCTTGAAATTGCTAAATTGCTCGAGGAACTCACAAAACGAGTCGAAGCCAACGACAAAAAATGAAAACGTATAACGCTAGGGTCAATCAAATTATGGGGACTCCGCCAATGATAAAAGGGCTCGATTCGAAAAAATTCATACAAAAGCCTTTTCCCTCGAGCGCGGCCCCAAAACCAATCCCCAAAAAATTTCGTATGCCCGAAATTCCCAAATATAACGGTACGACCGATCCTAACGAACACGTCACCTCCTACACATGTGCCATCAAAGGCAACGATTTGGAGGATGATGAGATCGAATCCGTGTTGTTGAAAAAGTTCGGAGAGACCATCGCAAAGGGAGCAATGATCTGGTATCACAATTTACCACCAAATTCCATTGATTCTTTTGCCATGTTAGCAGATTCGTTCGTAAAAGCACATGCTGGTGCCACAAAGGTTGCAAAAAGGAAATCAGACCTCTTCAAAGTAAAACAAAGGGGTAACGAAATGCTGAGGGAATTCCTATCCCGATTTCAAATGGAACGTATGGACTTGCCACCGTCACAGATAAGTGGGACGTACAAGCTTTCACCCAAGGACTGAATGGGCTAAGTTCGATAGCATCACGTCGGCTGAAACAAAATTTGATCGAGTACCCAGCAATAACTTGGGCAGATGTATACAACCGGTACCAATCAAAAATCAGGGTCGAAGATGATCAATTGGGAGCTCCGTATGGGCCCGTACGCCAGAACCATACAACCACTAAAAATCAGAGGGAAATCAACAGAGAACAAAGGTCGAACAGAGACCGATACCAACCGTACGACACAGATCGGATGAACAACTGTTCAGCACGTGATACGGTTTGGAACAACCGAAGGATTGATCGGGGGCAAAATTCTCGGGGACTTATGAGCAAGAGCGGCTTTGATAAATATGCCAATCCTATAGAAGTCCCTCGATTATTGGAGTATAACTTCAACATTGGTACATCCGCCATCGTATCGGCCATCGGACGCATCAAAGACACCAGATGGCCTCGATCCATGCAGACCGATCCTGCCCAAAGTAATCCCAATCAAATGTGCGAATATCATGGCACTCATGGCCACAGAACGGAAGATTGCAGGCAACTAAGAGAGGAAGTGGCCCGCTTATTTAATAAAGGACACCTTCGGGAATTTCTGAGTGATAGGGCGAAGAACCATTTTAGGGACAAGGAATTCGACAAGCAAAACAAGCTAGAAGAACCGCAACACGTCATTCACATGATCATCGGCGACGTCGATTCCCCTCAGGGACCGATGCTTAAACGCTCTAAAACATCGATTGTGAGGGAAAAGTGATCTCGGACTCAAGATTATACACCCATAGGGACTTTGTCCTTCAGTGATGAAGATACAGAGGGAATCATCTAACCCCATAATGATGCACTGGTAATATCCGTACTCATGAATAAAACTAAGATTAAGCGTGTGTTAATTGATCCAGGTAGCTCGACCAATATCATCAGATCGAGGGTCGTAGAACAGCTCGACCTGCAAGACCAGGTCGTACCCGCAACTCTAGTTCTAAACGGATTTAATATGGCATGTGAAACCACCAAGGGCGAGATTACCCTACCGATAAACATGGCTGGAACCATCCAGGAAATAAAGTTTCACGTGATCGAAGGTGATATGAGATATAACGCCCTTTTTGAAAGGCCGTAGATCCACAGCATGAGAGCCGTACCCTTGACCCTACACCAGGTCCTCAAATTCCCAATATCGGGCGGTGTCAAAATAGTGTATGGAGAACAACCGGCCGCAAAGGAAATGTTCTCCGTCGAAGAAGCAAAATCAATATCCTCGTCTTCGTCGATAAAAGGATCAGGTTCAGAAGGAGACACAATTGGAGAGCAGAGCGCCAAATAGCAATCACAGACATCGGCTTCGACCCAGCCAGGTAAGCAGAACATTGAAGAAGATGATGATGATCGATGGATCCCTCGATCCTTCGTAACCCCCGATGATTTTGATGCCACCAAATCAACAATTGAGGAACTGGAGCAAATCATACTGATCGAACATTGGCCCGAACGAAAGGTATACCTGGGAACGGGTTTGAGCCCCTAACTCAGAAAGAAACTCATTCAATTTTTTATCAATAACATCGACTGTTTTGCCTGGTCCCATCTAGATATAACAGGGATCCCGCCGGACATAACGGCGCACCAGCTAAGCTTGAACCCTAGGTTCAGACCGGTGAAGCAAAAAAGAAGGCCCCAGTCCGAGGAAAAGCACGCATTCATAAAGGACGAGGTAACCAAACTTCTCAAGATAGGGTCCATTCGGGAGGTAAAATACCCCGAATGGTTAGCCAATATGGTTGTAGTACCTAAAAAAGGGAACAAACTTAGAATGTGTGTCGACTATAAAGATTTGAACAAATCATGCCCCAAAGATTCTCCACTGCCCAACATCGATCGCATGATCGATGCCACGGTCGGCCACGAGATCCTCACCTTTCTCGACGCCTATTCCTGGTATAATCAAATTCAGATGAACCCAGACGACCGGGAAAAGACTTCATTTGTGACCCGATATGGAACATATTGTTATAACGTAATGCCCTTCGGGCTAAAAAATGCAGGAGCTACTTATCAACGCCTAGTAAACAGAATGTTTGAAGAACAAATAGGTAAAACAATGGAAGTCTATATTGATGACATGCTAGTTAAGTCCCTGCGCGCAGAGGACCATTTGGCCCATTTGCAGGAAACGTTCGAGATTCTGAGAAAATACAACATAAAGCTCAACCCCAAAAAATGTGCTTGCGGGGTCGGTTCGGGCAAGTTCCTCGGCTTCATGGTGTCAAATTGGGGAATTGAGATCAACCCCGACAAAATTAAGGCCATTAAAGACATTACCATCGTGGACAGCGTGAAAGCTGTACAAAGGTTAACGGGAAGAATTGCAGCCTTAGGCTGGTTCATTTCAAGATCATCAGATCAAAGTCACAAATTTTTCTCCCTACTCAAAAAGAAGAACGACTTCGCCTGGACACCGGAATGCCAACACGCATTACAGGAATTGAAATGATATCTATCGAGCCCACCACTGCTTCACACTCCAAAAATCGACAAAAAACTATACTTGTACTTGGCAGTATCAGAAGTCGCCGTAAGCAGTGTCCTAGTTCGAGAAGAGCAAGGTACGCAATTTCCTGTTTATTACGTAAGTCGGACCTTAGGAGAAATGGAAACTAGGTATCCGCACTTAGAAAAATTGACACTTGCGCTGGTAAGCGCATCTAAAAAGTTAAGGCCGTACTTTCAATTTCACCCCATAAGCGTATTAACCACCTGCCCACTACGTAATATTTTACATAGGCCTGAACTATCAGGCCGATTGGCCAAATGGGCCATCGAACTCAGTGGGTACGATATCAAATATCAACCCCGTACGGCCATCAAGTCTCAAATTTTGGCAGACTTCGTGGTCGACTTCACGCCAACCCTCAAACCCGAAGTCGAAAAGGAACTCTTTTTGAAATCAGGTATATCGTCCGGGGTATGGATCCTTTTTACGGACGGTGCTTCGAATATAAAGGGGTCCATGTTAGGCATAGTTTTGAAACCCCCCATGGGTAACATTATTAGGCAAGCTATTAAAACTATCAGGTTAACTAACAATGAGGCCGAGTATGAAGCCATGATTGCAGGTCTCGAACTAGCTAGAAACTTGGGAGCAGAAGTTATTGAGGCGCATTGTGACTCTTTGCTGGTGGTGAATCATGTAAACAAAACCTTCGAAGTCCGAGAAGGTAGGATGCAAAGGTATTTGGACAAACTGCTTATCACTTTACACCATTTCAAATAATGGACCCTACGGCATGTTCCACGAGAACGGAATAATGAGGCCGGTGCTCTTACAAATTTGGGATCGTCGGTCGAGGTAGATGATTTGAGCTCGGGGACTGTCGTTCAACTTTCAATATCGGTAATCGAAGATGGGCATACCGAAATAAATTTTACTAGCTTAACCTGGGATTGGAGAAACAAGTATATTGAATACTTAAAAAACGGAAAGCTCCCTTCAGACCCTAAAGATTCCAGGGCCATACGGACTAAAGCTGCTCGATTTACGTTGGTTGCGGACGGAACACTATATCGAAGAACATTCGATGGACCGATGGCAGTATGCATGGGTCCGGGAGATACCAATTACATCCTTCGGGAAGTACACGAGGGCACTTGTGGAAATCACTCCGGTGCCGACACATTAGTTCGAAAAGTGATCAGAGCGGGGTATTATTGGATCGATATGGGTAAAGATGTGAAAGAATTTGTTCGTAAATGTGATAAATGTCAAAGGTTTGCGCCAATGATCCATCAACCAGGAGAGCAACTTCACTCGATCCTATCCCCATGGCCATTCATGAAATGGGGAATGAACATCGTCGGCCCTTTGCCATCTACCCCAGGTAAAGCCGAATTTATTTTATTTATGACTGACTATATTTCTAAGTGGGTTGAAGCGCAGGCGTTCGAGAAAATAAGAGAGAAAGAAGTTATAGACTTTATTTGGGATCATATCATATGCCGATTCGAGATACTCGCCGAAATAGTATGCGACAATGGGAAGTAATTCGTTGGCAGCAAAATCACAAAATTCTTCGAAGATCACAAAATAAGAAGGATATTATCAACACCATACCACCCCAGTGGGAACGGTCAGGCCGAATCAACGAACAAGACTATTCTTCAAAACCTAAAGAAGAGATTGAACGACGCGAAGGGAAAATGGAGAGAAATCCTGCCCGAAGTCCTTTGGGCATACCGAACAACGTCAAAATCCAGTACGGGGGCGAACCCATTCTCCTTAGTATATGGTTCCGAAGCATTGATACCAGTCGAAGTCGGTGAATCTAGTCCTAGATTTCGATTCATGATAGAAGAATCAAATAACGAGGCTATGAACACCAGCCTTGAATTATCAGACGAAGGACGAGAAGCTGCCCTCAACTGATTGGCCGCCCAAAAGCAACAAATCGAAAGGTATTATAATCGAAGAACTAAACTTCGCCATTTCAAGCCCGGGGACTTAGTGTTAAGAAAAGTCACCATCAATACTCGAAATCCAAACGAAGGAAAATTAGGACCAAATTGGGAAAGACCATACCAGGTGCTCGAGAACGTTGGAAAAGGATCACACAGGCTCGACATCATAAACGGCAAACAGCTATCAAGCAGTTGGAATGTATCACATCTAAAACGGTACTACTGCTAAGGTACGACCTTTCCATATTCATCTAACTGACCCATGTTGAAGTCCGAACAAGAGCTGAAGAAGAGCTTTCGATTAAAAGCACGCATTGCACTCTTTTTTCCTTAGACCGATTTTCTCCTAAATGGTTTTTTCGGCAAGGTTTTTAATAAGGCAACCATCGATCATGCTGCACTTTTAACAATATCCGAGGCCTCTTTCCGACCGACCTCGAATACCGGACCGGGGGGGCATCAGGGCCCTCAAATACATCGAGTTCAGATGCAAGAAAGTCATCTCACAACAATAGGGTTCCAACAGGAAAAATTGTAAGAGCCAAATGGTCAAAATGAACCATGCTCATATAGATTGGCCCGAACATAAACACATGTGCAATGACTTGAGATTTATTGTGCAACCATAATTAAGATTCACTTAACTATTAAGCCTACGGGCTACTTACATTCCGAGTTCGAAATAATCACTCGAATATTAAGCCTACGGGCTACTGTTATTCCGAGTTCGAGCAAGCACTCACTCGACCATTAAGCCTACGGGCCACATTATCTCGAGTTCGAAACATTCATTCGACTATTAAGCCTACGGGCTACTGTTATTCCGAGTTCGAGCAAGCACTCACTTGAACATTAAGCCTACGGGCTACTTACATTCCGAGTTCGAAATAATCACTCGAATATTAAGCCTACGGGCTACTTATATTCCGAGTTCGAAATAATCACTCGAATATTAAGACTACAGGCTACTTTCATTCCGAGTTCAAAATAATCACTCGAATATTAAGCCTACGGGCTACCTTTATCTCGACTTCGAAACACTCATTCGACCATTGCGCCTACGGGCCACATTATCTTGAGTTCTTCACTCGACTATTAAGCCTACGTGCCACGTTATCTCGAGTTCGAAACATTCAATCGACTATTAAGCCTACGGGCTACTATTATTCCGAGTTCGAGCAAGCACTCACTCGACCATTACACCTACGGGCTATGATATTTCAAGTTTGGAACAATCATTCGACTATTAAGCCTATGGGCTACCTTTGTCTCGAGTTTGAAACACTCACTCGACCATTGTGCCTACGAGCCACATTATCTCGAGTTCGAAACATTCACTCTACTATTAAGCCTACGGGCCACATTATCTCGAGTTCGAAACATTCACTCGACTATTAAGCCTACGGGCTACTGTTATTCCGGGTTCGAGCAAGCACTCACTCGACCATTACGCCTATGGGCTACAATATTTCAAGTTCAAAACATTCACTCGACGGCTAATAAGCTACTTTTACTCTGAGTTTACATTAACTCAACCATTACATTACACCTACGGATTATGTTACTTCAAAGTTTGAATCATCGACTCAACAAGCAAACCCAGGGGCTACAAATCTGATCGATCAGAGAGACTACAAGGTCAATATTCGATTAAAAGTCTTCACAAAACAAAAATAAGTCGACCTGATTATACATATATATACAAAAGTTGCCTACGTGATTAATGTACAAACATGAATAATTAGAAAATAAGCTTCCTGGTCGGGCTATTCCCCGTCCTCAGATCCGCTTTTGCTACCATCATCATCATCATCTTCTTAGCTTGAACCAATCCCTTTTGCTTGACACTTCGAAGTTGAACGTTGGCCGATAATAATTTTGTTAAGATGGTTTCTTTTTCTGCTGCCAGGCGGTCGAGGGTCTTCTTCCACTGATTGCATTCAGCTCGGATTTGATCGACTTCTTCTCAAAGTAACCCGATCTTTTTGATCTTTTGCTGCAACTGAGACAACGAAGGGTTAGCTTTCACGGTTGAGTCAGACCCATACTTTAATAGAACGAGGCTCACCTTCTTATCGAGCTCGACCCCTTCTTTACGGACTTTAGCCAAATCCGCTTGGAGGTCCTTTATAGCCTCTTCCTTTTGGTTGCAAAGAAGCCGCAGGGCATCTCTCTCACCTAAGACCTTCCGGAGCTCAGCCTCACACTGGCTAAGATTGACTTGAAACCTACTAATGGCCTGCACAATAAGAAACACGAGTCAAGTATGGAAAAGAACAAAGAAACCAAGTATGGAAGAATCATTACCCGAGTAATGAAACACTGAGCCTCCTCTAATAAAAGAGAAGCATCACCAATATCGAAACCATCGTCGACTCCGGTAAAACAATCCCTAAAAGGATCCCCTGTACCAGAGCGTGTGCCGATATCGGTAGTCTTCAACTCTCGAGCTTCCTTCAACGCCTCCTCAGAAAAAGATGGAAAAGAAGGCGAATGACCCATTGTCATAGCCCTGAGAAAATCACTCGGAGTACTCCGGTTGAGACTCAGGTCTTTGGAAACAACCCCGACAGGCACAACCTCCATCGGCTAGGGAGCTCTGGAAACCTCGATGGCCTCCGTAGATCGGACTACCAAAGCCGAGGAGCTATTTTCTTATTCTTCTTCTTTTTCTCCAAGTCGTTGGACCGAGTCAATCTAAAGGGCAATTGCTTTTCTCCTCACCTTTCGAGTTTTGGGCTTGGGGTCCTCTGACCGAGAGGAAGCTCTTCGCTTCTTATCTTCCCCCTGTTTAGGGACTAGGGACTTGTTTCCTTCTTCACCGCTCGAAGGCCTCAAAGCGGCATCCCTGGTTATGCCTGCACAAAAGGAAATCGGTAACGAATAGAATGCAAAGAATACTTCAAAGGAAACAAGAAGCAAACGTCACCATGGTTCTTGGCCTCCCATCTGCCTTTTGCCAAATCACGCCAAGCGCGCTCGGCGTAAGAGGAGGTCAAGGCTAACTTCCGAACCCAGTCCTCGAGGTCAGGCACCACTTGCGGCATCCAAGGGGCAGCTGAACATCAGGGAAGGATATCAGAAAAAATTGGAAAAGGACATGAAAAGTGAACAAAAATCACTTACGGTCAAAATTCCATTCTTCAGGGAAAGGCATCTTCTCCTCCGGAATGAGATCACGGGTCCTCACTCGAATATAACGACCCATCCAACCCCGATCCTTGTCATCATCGATGCTCGACATCAAAGCCTTCGATGCCCGACGATGAAGTCTGATTAGTCCTCGAAAGATCTGGGGCCGATATAGTCGTATGAGGTGGTTCAGAGAAAAATCCAACCCCCGGCTTTGATAGAGAAGAAGTGCAATAAGATCACTATACGCCATAAAGAGGGATGAATTTGGCCAAGGGTGACTTGATACCTTTTGCAGAAATCAATAATCATAGGGTGGACAGGTCCCAGTGTGAAGGGATAAGTATAAATACTTAAGAACCCCTCCACGTAAGTGGTAACACTCTCATCGGAAGATGGAATTTGCAACACGACCTCGGAACCCCAGTTGTAGTCTTTTCTGACAGCCTCGAGGTGATCCTCCGTTATAGAGCACGTATACATCGATACGTGTTCACATCAACCCGGAACGGAGGAAGGATTCTCCACTATAAAATCGGTCTTCAAAATGCACGGGCCAGGAACATAGTCATGAACTGACGGCTCCACCGGCGCCTTATCATCAGACGGCCGTGAGGAAGAAGCTTTCTCCTTCTGAGGTACGGTTTTGGAAGTTTTTGCCATTGATATGAAAGGAAAGAGTGAAAAATAAGGTGAAGAAATAGACAACACCAAAATTCTGGTATGGACGGCCCCGTAGCAGCCAAATAGAGAGGATAAATAAAAAACGTTTGGAAGAAGAGAAGGCGCAAAATTGGTAAAGGTTGTATGGAAAGACTATTTATAGACTAAGGCATGACGGTTTGGTATCAGCAGTGGCCGACCACCGTGTGACACATATTAAATGCTTCGATAAAACCGAGCCGATGGGACAGCGATCACATACGTCAAGATCGGGTTTGATAGAAACATCAGCATAAATTTGATCGAGCCGCAGGGAAATCATATCATTCCTCACAACATCCTTTCCGAGAAACGAGGGGACTATCTGTGTGCGGTCAAAACCAATTCTCAGTCATAAAGACCGGTCGAGACAATACAGTTTCAATCGAAGGGTATCCATATGACAAGCTCGGACGAATTCCGAAGTAGGGACGTCGAGTTTCGAGCTATAAGACCAATCAACGGCAAAACTCGATATCATTATCGAGCCCGTATCCGAATCGGACTACGAGGCAACACCGATCGACACAGGCCCTGAATATCGATGCCCCAAGGCAGAACCGAGCTCGAACCAAGATTGGGGTTCGATCTAACACCGAGCTCGAGCCAGTGCCGAGCTCGCAGACAAGAGTCGTTATAACCGCACCGAGGGAGAGAATCTTGGCGAGAATAAAGGAAGATACAAACCATCATGGGTCCTCCACTATATATATTATTTTATTATGTTGTTATAGATAAAATAGTGACCCTCTACTATAAAAAGGGGGATAGACTGCAATAGACGCTGGTCCTCCAAGATACATTAAGATTTCATTGTGCTTGTTTTTCTAACTCATTTCAGTCTTCCCGTCCATCATTCTCATTTTATAGCAAAAAATACCTGTATTGTTATTTTGTATCAAAGGAATTTGCATACCCTTAGAACCATATCTAAATTTATCGTTATCCGATGTATCTAAATATATACTTCATATATCGAAAAATTCACTCACTCTCTCATTGAGATTCACATGTCACCCAAGTTCATTGTAACGACCCGATAGGTCATTTTGAGTACTAGCTCCCTTTTCTATATTCCGAGACCTCCCGTAGCTTTATTTGATATTTTTGACTTGTGGGCGTGGTCTGTGTCATTTTTCGAAAAGCTCATATATGAAATTTTAAAGAAAAAATAATTTTTGGCTTTAAAAATGAGTCAACGTTTATGGTAAATGACCTCAGATCGGTATTTTGACAATTCCGATAAATTTGTATGATATTTTTGGATTTGAACATGTGTTTGGTTGGGGCCCCGGGTGACCCAAGGTCGTTTCGGCGCATAATGTGAAAAGTTGGAAAAATGAGTTTTTAAGTTGAAAATCTTGAGTTTTGATGATCGATTCTTAATATTTGATGTTATTTTGATGATTTGAGCTAGCAAGCGAGTTTGTATGATGTTGTTATACTTGTGTGGGTATTCGGATTAGAGCCCAGAGGGTTTGGGTGAGTTTCAGATTCGTTTTAGATAATTCTTAGCCTTGTAGAGTTAGCTAGTTTTCTGGTGTATCTCAGTGCTTCGCGATCGTGCAGCCCCTACTGCAATTGCGAAGGAAAAATTTGGGGCAGGGGCATGTTACTCTACACGAACGCTATGGCTTGGGGGAACTGGCCTTCGCGAACGCGGCATCCCTCACGCGAACGCGTGGGCTTGGGATATTTAGGGAAGGAAAATAAGGCCTTCATCACGAACGTGACCTCGTGAACACGAACGCGGAGGCTTGGTTGGGGTGATGCCTTCGTGAACGCGGTGAGGACATCATGAATGCGAAGACCATTTGGCCTGTGTACTTCGCGAATGCGGCAGGTGCTCCGCGAACATGAAGAGCACCTAGCGCCCAGTTATATTAAAAGCTGAAAATTGGGATTTGACCATCTTTCACCATTTTTGAGACCTAGATCACGGATTGGAGAGATATTTGAAGATATTTTCATCCCAATTTCATTGGTTAGTGCTTTACATCTTGTTTTGATTGATTTTCATAAACACCCATAGATTGTTATCCTTAAATGTAGTAGTTCAAAGGTAGAAATAGGTTTTTTTTTGTAGAATTTAATTTTTTTGTTAAATTAGGATTTAGACCTCAAATTGAAGTCGGATTTTAAAATAAATCACATATCCAGGTTTAGGAGTGAATGGATAATTAGTATTTGGTCCTATTTTTGGATTTCGACCACGTGGGCCCGGGTTGACTTATTGTTGACTTTTTCAATTTAGTTAAAGATTGAACCTTTTCATTTGTGGGTAGTTTCTAAAGCATGTTTTGAATTGTTTGAACGATATTTGGCTAGTTTTGATTTGTTTGGAGGCTTGTTCTAAAGAAAAATCCATGGTTGATTGTTAGTTGTGTTCCAGAAAGAGGTAAGTGTCGTGGTTAACTTTGACTTGAGGGAATTAGGACTTGATTGGTCTATTTGCTACTTGATTTATGTGTGGGAACGACGTATATGCAATGTGACAAGTATATATGTGTTGTCGTGAGTTTAAGCATGCGAGGTGGGCTATTTAATTGCACGTTTCAATTATATCTTCTTTTATTACAAGTTATTACTCGTTTCATACTTTAATTGCTACATGTCTCTACTTGTCAAATACATGTCTTCACTTGTTATATGCCTCTATTTTCTACATGTTTCATGTATACATGCCTTAATTATTGTCCATTTTTACTTGTTCTATGCTCTACATATTATTAGATAGATGCTATTACTTGTCTCATACCTTTACTCGTTTATTTGCCTTTACTTTCTTTCTATTTCACTTTAAGTCGTTATATTGGATTTTTTAGAGAATTTATATGTTTTGGTTCCATTTATGTACGTGGTGAGATACGCCGTAATTTGTTGTAGTATATATACATATATGTGGATCGGGTTGCACGCCGTATATTATAGATATATGGATCGAATTGCACACTGTAACAATATATTATATATATGTGGATCGGATTGCATGTCGCAATGATATTATACTGATATGTGGATCGGGTTGCACGCCGCAACAGTATTAGTATTATATATGTGGATCGGGTTGTGAGCCGCAACAGAGAAGTTATATTATGATTATTCTTGGCTATTGGTTCCTTTACCGTATTGTGTTTTGAAACTGAGAAGTGATGATATTTTGGGGCCCTTTGTTATGTATTTCTTATTTTCGGTTGTCATGTTAATTAGTTGTTTCTCTATTCCGTTATTGTTATCTACTTATACTCGCACATATTTACAATGAGTCTCTTGTCACAGCCTCATCACTACTTCGTCAAGGTTAGGCTTGGTCCCAGCGACGCGTAGAAAATATTGCTTGGACCCGTCCTTTTCAGGAGACTTGACGTAGAGCTGCACAACGTTCGCAGACCCTGAAGTCCCCTTTCTATCTATTTTACTGTTCATTTTGTTTCAGACAATTGTATTTTATTTCAGACTATGTTTATAGTATTTTAGCAGCTCATGCATTTGTAATACCAATTTCTGGGATTAGTCTAAACAGTGATGCTTATGGATTCTATTGTATATTTCAAGCATTTCAGTCTTGTTTTCTTAATAATTTGCTTTTAAAACTGTTAAATTGATTAATTTTTTAGCTAATGTTGGCTTGTCTAGCAAGAGGATGTTAGGCGTCATCACGGCCCCGTGATTAAGATTTTGGGTCGTGATAAATTGGTATCAGAGTACTAGGTTGCCTAGGTCTCATGAGTAATGAGCAAGCTTAGTAGAGTCTTGAAGATGGGTACGGAGATGTCTGTTCTTATCATTTCTCCTTACCAGAACACCACGATCCTTATCCAAAGCTGACCGCAAGAGATCCTAGCATGAAATCACGTCGTCTTAAAGTCCATAAGCCACTGCATTCCCTATTGAGCACCCAAAATACCACATCCGTGTTACCCACCATGAAGAGACCTTATGTGAATCTAAAGACGTTTCCTTTACATTCTTGATACTGAAATGTAGAACCCATATTGATATAGAAATACTGCGAGTCGACACCATCCAATGCAAGTCTCAAATTTTAGCCATATACAAATCCGGAGAAAAAGTCCCAAACGCTACATATGAACCTTGAATCCATTAAAACCTTCTCGAGAGTCATCCAACATATTATAATCTCAAATGTACCTAAACAAGTCGAACGACTTGTGCCCAATTAGCACAACAACACCCAAAAAGTAATCCACACCTCTAAGCAACCGAGTGAATTCCTACTCCATGTACACTACATCCGTCATGAATAACAACTCAAATCATTCCATGATTTTCATATACCCATAAAGTGTAATATAACCAGTATCAAGAAAGTTTCCATAAATGATTTGCAAGTATGCTCCAACCCACACTAATACAACACATAGCCATACAATCAAATTGCCGATGGCAAACTCCCCTACTTGGCTCAAAGCCATAGAACAAAACACCCGATAACTCACAATACCCATACTCTATTACTGCCATAATCCCGTGAGATTCAACTAAATCCTTCACAAGCTCCTGCAACACAACCCATAAAATACCTCAAATCATTCGCTAAGCCCGCATTCATCCTCGTGATAGTCAGGTCAACTTTCTCAACCGATCCAAACTCAAATCACATCACATATATCCCACTGGTAGAAAGAAACTCTCCACACAACATCATAAGGATCACACATTTGTAGACCACCCCGCAAGAGATAACCCACCTTCTTAGCCTCAAATTGGCATTTCACTATGCCCTACCATGGCCACAACCATCATGCAATCACTTAACCTTCCTGAGTCTAAACTCGTCAACAAGACACAAGAATCTACTTCATCTCATAACTGGACAACATGAAAGATCCCTCAACTCGATCATACCTCGAGACTGTGAAACACAGCAAGACAGAAATCAAGCATCCAATAGTCCTTTTCATATCCCAAGAAACCCACCTCGTCACATCAAGCCATCTGAACACATCTCGTAGTCACAACATAATTATCATATAGCCATCCAACCACTCACCGAGCCATAAATTTCACTCATAGGGACACTACCGGACATATAATTCCAAAAGAACATGCTCACACAACTGAAACTACCGAGCCTAAGATACGATCTAAACCTGGCTTCAAGTCCTCCAAATTGGCCCATCACCAAAACACAGAAAATACATCTCGCACCTCATCTATAGAATCACAAGCCGTCAATGCACAACTGATACCATCTCACATACGCATACGAGTGAGTGGACGGGATTCAAAGAGACATGCTTCAAGCTGAATCAATACCGCACGATTAGGAATGAAAGATGGAAAGTTTATCCTATATGCCCTGTAGCCCCTCGAAGATAGGTATGGACGTTATCATACCGATCCACAAAACTCTACTAGACACTTGCTCATGACTCGTAGAACCTATGAACATGGCTCTGATACCAACTTGTCACGACCTAAATTTCAACTAGTCGTGATGGCACCTAACCCAACCAGCTAGGTAAGCCAATTAACAATAATCCAATTCAAAAGAGATTTACTAAGAAAACTAATGATGAAATAACCGATCTTTTGTATAAAAATCCCAAGGATTGCTAGTACAAGTCATGAACTTCTAAGACTTAGTGTTTACAAAGCTGGTATGAAATAAATACATCATCTGTTCTAAATGTACATAAACAGATTTATAAATCTAAAGTTACCAAGAACAAGAGGCAACTATAACCGGAACGAAGGTACATCTTCAATGCCAGCTTCCGCCACATGCAGCAACTTCAACTCTAAAATCTGCACGCAAGGTGCAGAAGTATAGTATGAGTACAACTGACCCCATGTACTCAATAAGTAACAAACCTAACGCTAGGTCAAAGAAGTGACGAGCTCAGAAAATGGTCAGAGTCCAACACCAATAGTCAAGAACAACACGTAACAATATAATAAATGCAGTACAATTAATAACTCAAAGATATTATGCTCAGCTCGTTCACAGTTACGAAAAATAGGTATGCTTTTCAGGTATAACAATAAAACCCAAATCTTTTACCGAAATCACCAAAATATGAGGGTATATCAGAAAACTGTGATTTTTTCCAAACCTTCAACAATAAATAAGATGTTTCATTATCACATAACATGAGGAAAGTACATTTCTATGCTTACATGTCAATATGCATGTCAAGTCATCAATTATCATATACCGTCTAGCATGAGTAATATACATCTCAATGGCTACATGTCAAATGTACATGTCGAATCATAAATGTCATAATACTTATAGCATGAGAAAAATACATCTCTATGCCTACATGCCAAGTATGCATGTCAAATGAATGATTTTACGGTGATATTCCCTGACACTCACATTCTCAGAGTACTCACTCTTCACACACAATCACTCAGCACCGTACGGTACCTATGCTCACTATTGGTATGTCAGACTCCGGAGGGGTGGATCCTGCCCAAGCCCTGATATAAAGCCTATAAGGCCTGCTGAAGCGTGCAGCCCGATCAATAATAATAATAAAGCCAATAAGTCCTGCTGCATCGTGCAACCCGATCCATAATAATAATAAAGCCAATAAGGCCTGCTGCGGCGTGCAACCCGATGCATAAATTCACTCACAACACGGCTCTTAGGCCCATTCAATCATCAATCTCTCAAGTCTCAAGGGCTCACAATCTCGTACCACTCAGCCCCAACCATGATAACATGCGATGTAACAATGAATGATAAATATAGACTAAGATATGATATGCAAATGATGAACCACGACTGACTATATAATTGCAGTTAAAACAAATAACTCAAAACAATAAAAATAACCTCATTAGGTCTCAATCAAATAAGCACATAGCCTAGACATGATTTCTAGCATGAATCACAGCTCAATTACTCTAACAATTAGGAATTTGATAGATAAAGCAAGAATGGATAGCAACTCCGCACAGAAATCGACCCAGTTCATGTTTACTATGGTGCACGCCACGTGCCCATCACCTAGCATATGAGTCACCCCGTGTCGCGACCCAAAATCCCACCACAGGCGTCGTGATGGCACCTAGTCTCTAAGACTAGGTAAGCCGATTTTCATTACATTTCGAAGTCATTTTTTTAAATAGAATCTGAATCAAATAGATAATCAAAACTAACAGCGGAACAAATATGAATATAACAACCTCCCAAGACTGGTAGTACCGAGTCACGAACTCTAACTGAATACATGAAATGATCTCAAGGATCGAATATTCAATAATGTTTGATTAATAATTAACAGTACAATAAAATGAAAAGACTTCAAGGGACTGCGACGACCAAGCAGCTCTACCTTGAATCCTTGCGATCACACTTTAACCTTGTCCGAGTCCGATGGCTCCAATACCTGGCTCTGCACAAAAATATGCAGAAGTGTAGTATGAGTACACCACGGTCGGTACCCAGTAAGTATCAAGACTAACCTCAGTAGAGTAGAGACGAGGTACAATCAAGACACTCACTAGTCTAATAGTCTGTGCAACAAGATATACAAAATAATAGGAAACAAATAACAATAAGTGCAACAAGAACACCATTAATAACGCTCAACAATTTATAAATATAAGTACACCCAATTAAATTAAGTATTTCAAATAAATATCTTTCACATATAATTCTTCCGAATAAATCTTTTTCAAATATAATTCCTTCAAATAAATATCTTTTAAATATACTTCCTTTAAATAAATCTCTCTCAAATATAATTTCTTCAAATAAATACCTTTCGAATGTAATTCTTTCAAATAAATCTTTTTGAATAAACGTCCTTCCAAATAAATAATTTGAATATAATTCTTTCAATTAAAAAGTCACCATGTGACACTTCATTTCACAATCATACAACTACGGGTCTCAGCCCATTTTCATATTTTTCATAAACACGGCTCTCAGCCCACTTTCATATTTCCACGGCACTTCGTGCCTATAATTAAATCATCATATTTTTCCAGCACCTCATGCCCTCATTTTATATCACAACTACACGGACAATTCACGTGCCAATATCATCATTATTTACTCATGACACCTCGTGCCCACATTTCATATCATAATCCGCCTGGCAATGGCTACAGACCCCAATTTCAACATAAATCAAACTATTACCAATTTACCAACAACAAGACCAATTGCACAAGATATAAAAATAAACACAATGAAAATCACAACATCACATAAAAATTTCTAACGCAACAACCCCACATCATCACATATCATCCCTGACAACAGCCACCTTTATCTCTCCTATAGCCACCCTTATCACTCATATAATTGCCTCCCTTTTTCCTCTGCCCTAACAATATCAATAGCCACCCTTATCGCTCCTATAGCCACTCTTATCGCTCCTATATCCACTCTTATTGCTCCGGCCAAACAATACCTCAACAAAAATAATAATAGTGAAATGCCTCCCTTATGCCACATAATATCAACAGTGAGATGCCACCCTTATATCCTCAAAATGATAACTCAATTAACACAATAATTTACACGGAATATTATCACGGCAACGTAACAAAAATCAATTCATATCATAATTTTTCCAATGGCCACAACCAATTCCAAGGATATAACAAAATCAATTAATTTCACAACAAATAACTCAAGGCTCCACACAATGTATATAAAACCACAAAAACAATCAACAGAGATTGAAAAATAATGGCGAAATACATAAACGACCCCTTTAAATTATCCTCAACGACCATCTGAACACCTCAACTGAACCTATTTTTAGCTAGACATTTCAAGCCTTTAATAAAGTAGTCAACAAAATACAAGAGACCAACAAACCTCACGCGTGTATCACAATTGTGGATGACATGTCAAACAGACAAACCATTAAATGACACGTGTATTTGTTTTAAAAAAAGATTATGTATTAACTTTCTCTTCCCAAAGAACATCTGCCAATCCCAATTATTTGGTCACCGTCGCCGGCCAAACCCCCTCCATTCTTTTTCATTTTTCTTTCTCAAAACCAAATCAAAAATCGTCCTAACCCACTTAATTGAAGATTTTCACCAACGAAGAACCAATAACCAAATTCAATTGTAGTGAAATTGGAAGGTTTTAGATGAATTTGTTTCTCAAATTTGGGGTAAAGGGAGATGAAGGAGGTGATAGTGGTTCTTTGGTGGTATAATATTGCTGGAGATGATATGCAGGACATCAAGGTCATTGATGTTTTGTTCTGTGAGTGATTGGTGTTTAGTCTAATGAAACATGGTGAGAAGAATGTGTTACGGTAGATTGGTGTATATGACAGTGTATAATTAAATTGAGGCTATGGACATGGCAGTGGAATTAGCTGTCAGATTTGATATTTTTAGATTTGTTCAGTGAGGTGGACGGTGGTTGTGATGGTGATGGAAATTCTGTCCGCGATGTATATTTTTCATAATAGTTGGTGATTTGTTCAATGGTAGAATTTTGATCACCGTCATCTCTGCAATGATTTCCAATTATTATCATAATAGTTGTTTTAGCAATCAAATACTAACACTCTGCCGAACTAAAAACTGTTTTAGTAAAGTTTTCATAGAAAAACATTGGAGAAGAAAGGTCTGGTGTGCATAGAATGGCGGAGGAAAAAATTGGAGAAGAAAGAGGTGGGGTCCACATTAAATTTAGAAAAAAGGAAGGATAAAGTTAATTCTAAAATTTTGCCATGTCAGCATAAAGAGAAATATTTCTACTTAGCAGAAAGTATTTATTTGGTCATTAGCATTTTTGAGGTGTTCAGATGATCGTTGATGCCAACTTAAAGGGGCTGTTTATGTATTTCGTCAAAAAATAATCAATATAGGGTACACCTTCATTAATCCAAATTTAGATAATTATATTAACACTTATTCTTAAGCTTGCTTAATTAATTATTTGCATAAGAAAAATTCATAATGAAATCAAATTCCAAGAAATATCAAACCATCAAACTCACGGAAATCACATAACTATACAAGTAATAATTACATCGAATTGTCATATAAAAACAAGTTCAATAATTGTGATTTGAGGCATGACAATTAGATGATTAAATATATACCAACAATTATCCAATTTACTACACAATATGCCCAAGACTTTAACTCAATAAATTTTACACATATAAGCCCGGGTACGTACTCGTCACCTCGCGTACACGGCTTTTCACATTTCACAAATGGCACATAAAACTCGATGCCAAAGGGGTAATTCCTCCACTCGAGGTTAAGCAAGACACTTGCCTTTTTGAAGTTAGGTCGATATTCCAAAATAGCCTTCTTGCTTGAATTAATCTTCGGACAACTCAAATCTATCAAAATTAATTGTATAACTTCATTAAAATTCATCGAAAATAATTCCGGATAATAAAACGTCGACTTGAAAATTTATTTCTAAAAAGTCAACAAAAGTCAACGCGGGCCCATCTCTCGGAACCCGACATAATTTTTACGAAATTCGAACACCCATTCCGATACGAGTTCAACCATTCCGATTTTATCAAATTCCGATAACAACTCGACCTCCAAATCTTAAATTTTCGTTTTTGAATTTTTTTTGCAAAAATCTTGATTTTTCTTCCATAAATTCACGGATTCATGATGTAAATGAGTATGGAATCATGAAATATAATCAATATTGGATAAGGAACACTTGCCCCAATGTTTTCCCGTGAAAATCGCAAAACAATCTCCTAAGAACCGTGCTCCAAAAATCCAAAACAAAATGAAGGAAATGACCATTTTTGGTCCTTTAAGTTTCTGCCCATCCGTCACTAAAAGTCCATTTTCCGTCACTAAAAGTCCGCACCAGAACTTGCTTGCACCAGCCTTTATTCAATCGATCATAACTTTATGTACAAATATAAAAAAGATGAATGGTTTAACTTTCTGGAAACTAGAATTAAAAGACTACAATGTTTATGTTTTGATAATATTCTGATTCCTTATGAATTGCGAGATAAAAGCTTCCAAATTCGGCTCCACGCATCAGAAATTTCTGGCAAAACTGCTCTACCAGCCTTCATTCAATCCATCATAACCTTCAGTACAAATGTCCAAATAAATAATTGTTTAACTTTCTGGAAACTAGAATTAAAAGGCTACAACTTTGACGTTTTAAAAATTTTCAGATTCCTTATAGATTGTGAGATATAAGCTTCTAAAATTGGCTCCATGCATCAGAAATTTCTGGCGAACAGCTCTGCAACAGAAATTTCTAGCAACCCTCTTTGTCCGAAATCCATTTCGTTTACCTTTCGAAATCCACTCGTGGCCCTCGGGACCTTAACCAATTATACCAACATGTCCCAAAATACAATACGTACTTAGTAGAGGCTTCAAACCACATCAAACAATATCAAAATGACGAATCGCACCTCAAATCAAAATCTATGAACTTTGAACATTCAAATTCTATATCTTGTGCTGAAACACATCAAATCAATTTGGAATGACTTCAAATTTTTCACACAAGTCATAAATGATATTATGGACCTATTTCAATTTCCAGAATCGGATTCCGACATCGATATCAAAAAGTCAATCCCAGTCAAACTTTCCAAAAATTTAACTTTCGGCATTTCAAGCCTAATTCCAAATAATTTTTCGGACATGCTCCTAAGTCTAAAATCACCATACGGAGCTATTGACCTCATCAAAATTCCATTCCGGAGTCGTTTACTCAAAAGTCAACCCTCCGGTCAACTCTTTCCATTTAAGTTTCTAATTAAGGATTGTTTCTTTTAATTAATTCCCAATCTTCCAAAAAATCAAACTCGACCACACCCGCGTGTCATAATACTTATTACGAAGTTGCTCGATACCTTAAGTCGCTGAACGGGGTGTTAATTCTTAAAATGATAAGTCGGATCGTTACACCCCAACACAACACCAACACCACGTTTCACAAGGGTAAATACCCTCAATTCTAAATTTAGAAGTATTACTTACCTCGAACAAGCCAAATAAAATACCAAGCAAGCCAAATAATACTCTAGAAATGCCATCCCGCACGTAATAATCTCCGAACGTCTTGAAACTAATCAAAAGCAACTCAAATACATCAAATAATGCTGAGAGAAACAACCCCAAATAATAAAGGCTGAATCGTTACACATTTACTAAAAGTCAACCAAAAAGTCAAATCTAGGACCGCACCTCGAAACCCGACAAAACTCATAAAATCCGACCACCCATTCAATTACGAGTCCAACCATACTAATTTGACTCAAATCCGACTCCGAATAGATATTCAAAACCCAAAACCTTAGGAAAGTTTAGATTGAAACCCCCAATTTCTCTTTAAAATTCATAATTCAAATGCCAAACTCGAAGATAGATTCATGAAATATAATTAAAATCGAGAAGAAAATACTTACCCCAATTCATGTGGTGAAAATTGCCTCCAAAATCGCCCAAATCCGAGCTCCATAACCCAAAATATGATAAAATGACCAAGACCTTCGAAATAAAGTACTTTATACACTGTTCTAGAGACACCCTTCGCGATCGCGGTCACCAACCTCGCGATCGCGATTCAAAAATTTCCAGCCCATATTTTATCGCAATCGCGGCCATTTCCCCGCGATCGCGATGAACAAATTTCCATTACCCTTTCCAAACTCTTCTCAAACAGCCTATAGTGTATCCATAATAACCTTTTGTAAAAAATTCCATATGGCAAATAGTTTGATTTTCTGAAAACTAGACACAAAGAGCTACAACTTGAATTTTTGGATCATCTCAAAATTCCTTATAGATTGCAAGATATAAGCTTCCAAAGTCGGGTCAGTGAAATCAGAATTTTCTTCTACGCGATCGCGAAAGGGCTTCTGCGATCACGATTCACAGCGCCCAAAACAACAATTTTCTCTTCTTGAATGTGACCCAAAGTCCGCTGTCGCGATGCACACCCTTGTGACCAAAAACCAACAACTAAAAATGGCTTAAAAATGGTCTGAAACCATCCCGAAACTCACCCGAGCCCCTCGGGTCCCCGTCCGAACACACCAACAAGTCTCAAAACATATTACGGACCTACTCAAGGCCTCAAATCACACATATTAACATCAAAACCACAAATCACCAATCAAGATCAATCTCTTAAGTTCATAAACTTCAAACTTCGAACCAAGCGTCCGATTTAAGCCTAACCAATCCAGAATGAATCCAAATTTTGCATACAAGTTCTAAATGACATAATGAACCTATTCCAACTCCCGGAACAACAATTCAAACCCAATAATATCGAAGTAAACTCCCGATTAAACTTATGAATATTCCAAACCTTCAAATTTCCAACTTTAGCTAAAAGTGCCGAAACTTTCTAGAAACACCCCGAATGCAAATCCGGGCATACGCCCAAGTACAAAATCGCCATCCGAACCTAACAGAACTATTAAAACTCCATTACGGGGTCAAGTATATAAAAGTCAAACTTGGTTAGCTCTTCCAAATTAAAGCTTCAAACATGAAATTCATTCTTTCAAACTAATTCAGAATCACCCGAAAACCGAAACTGATGATATACACAAGTCATAATACATCATACGAAGCTACTCATGTCCTCAAACTACCGAGCGAAGTGCAAATGGTTAAAACGATCGATCGGGTAGCTACAAGGAAATATGACAATGTTTGGGTTATTGTGGGCCGATTGACAAAGTCCGCACACTTTATTCCGGGGATGACTTCCTATTCTTCAGAGTGTTTGGCTCAGATTTACATTTAGGATATTATCCGTCTGCACGGCGTGCCTATTTCTCTCATTTTTGACCAGGGCACGCAGTTCACGTCACACTTTTGGAGAGTTGTGCAGCATGAGTTGGGCACGCATGGCGAGCTGAGTACCGCATTTCATCCTCACACGGATGGACAATCTAAGCTTACTATTCATATTTTGGAGGACATGTTGCGGGCATGCTCTATGTATTTCAGGGGTCAGTAGGACCAATTTTTACCTTTAGCATAATTTGCCTAAAACAATAGCTATCAGTCGAGCATCCAAATGGCTTCGTATGAGGCCTTATATGACAGTCAATGGTGTTCTATAGCTGGTTGGTTTGAGCTTAGTGAGGCTAGATTTCTGTGCACCAATTTGGTCCGTGATGCTCTGGAAAAAGGTTAAGTTGATTTAGGAGAGACTTGATACAACTCAGTCCAAGTAAAAGAGTTATGCGGACCGGAAGGTTCGAGATGTGGCTTACATGGAAGGTGAGAAGGTTCTTCTCTGAGTGTCGCCTATGAAGGGAATGATGCAATTTGGGAAGAAAGGAAACTTGAATTTGAGGTTTATTTGCCTGTTTTAGTTCTTGGAGAGAGTTGGGAAGGTTCCTTATAGGGTTACAATACCTCCTAGCCTAGCAGGGGTACATTCGGTATTTCATATTTCTATGCTTTGAAAGTACCATGAGGATAGGTGACATGTTTTAGTCTTCAGCACGGTGATCTTAATGCGAATTTGACTTATGAGGAAGAGCCGGTGGCTATTCTAGACCGGCAGGTTTGAAAGTTGAGATCAAGACTTTTCCTTCTATGAAAGTGCATTGGAGAGGTCATCCGATTGAGGCGGCTACATGGGAGTCTGACTCCGATATGAGGAGTAGATACTCGCCTCTTTTTGCCAGTCCAGGTGCATTTCTATGTTTGTTCGAAAACGAATATATCTTTCAGAAGTGGAGAATCTGACGACCCGATAAGGCATTTTGAGTACAAGCGCCTTTTTTTGTGTTACGAGACCCTCCGTACCTTTATTTGATGATTTATGACTTGCGTGCATAGTTCGTATCGATTTTAGAAAAGATTATATGTGAAATTTTAAAGAAAATGTGATTTTTAGCTTTAAAATGACTAGAGTTGACCACAATCAATGTTTTTGGTAAATGACCTCGGATCGGTATTTTAAAATTTTCAGTAGGTTTGTATGATACTTTTGGACTTGTACGTATGTTTGGTTGGAGTCTCGGGTGACCCCAGTCCATTTCGGCGCATTATGTGAAAAGTTGGAAAAATGAGTTTTTAAGTTGAAAATCTTGAGTTTGATGATCGATTCCTTATATTTAATGTTATATTGATGATTTGAGCTAGAGAGAGAGTTTGTATGATATTATTACACTTGTGTGGGTGTTCGTATTGGATCCTGTGAGTCTCAAGTTAGTTTCAGATTGATTTCGGATCATTTTTAGCCGTGTAGAGTTAATTGGTTTTCTGGTGTATCTCAGTGCTTCGCGGTCGCGAATCCCTTATCACGACCGTAGAAGGAAAATTTGGGACAGTGGCAGATTACTCTACGCAAATGTGAGGTAAAGCTCCCGAAAGCGAAGGCTTGGGGGGAAATGGCCTTCGCGAACGCGGCAGGCCTCACGCGAACGCTTAGGCTTGGGATCTTTGGGGAAGACATATGAGGTCCTCATCGAACGCGACCTCGTGGACGTGAACGCGGAGGCTTGGCCGGGCTGATGCCTTCGAGAACACGAAGGCTATTTCACCTGTGTACTTTGCGAATGCGGTATGTGCTCCGCGAACGCGAAGAGCACCTGATGCCTAGTTATATTAAAAGCTGAAAATCGGGATTTGACCATCTTTCACTATTTTTGAGAACTAGATCACAGATTGGAGAGATTTTTGAAGAGATTTTCATCCCAACTTCATTGGTTAGTGCTTTACATCTAGTTTTTATCGATTTCCATAAAAACCCATATATTTTTATACTTAAATTTAGTAGTTTAAAGGTAGTAATTAGGGGTTTTAGTTCAATTTATGGATTTTATTAAATTGATATTTAGACCATAAATTTAGGCCAGATTTCGAAACAAATCACATATCCGAGCTCGAGGGTGAATGAGTAATCGGGATTTGGTCCTAATTTCAGATTTCGACCGTGTGGGTCTGGGTTGACCTTTTGTTGACCTTTTCAATTTAGTTAAAAATTGAACCTTTTTCATTCGTGGGTAGTTTCTAAAGCCTGTTTTGAATTATTAGAATATTGGGCTAGATTCGATTGGTTTGGAGACTCGTTCTATAGGAAAAGTCGTGGTTGATTGGTGATTGTAATCCGGAAAGAGGTAAGTATCGTGGTTAAATTTGACTTGAGGGAATTATGACTTGATTGATATTTGCTACTTGATCTATGTGTGGGAATGATATATATGCAAGGTGACGACTGTATACGCATTGTCATAGATTTAAGCATGCGGGGTGGACTATTTAATTGCATGTTTCAATTATATTATGTCTTCTTTTATTCCAAGTTATTACTCGCTTCATGCTTTAATGGCTATATATCTCTACTTGTTAAATACGTGTTTTCACTTATTACATGCCTCTATTTGCTACATGTTTCACATATCCATGCCTTTATTTATTATCCGCTTTTACTTATTCTATGCTCTACATGTTCTTAGATAGATGCTATTACTAGACTCATACCTTTACCCGTTTATTTGTCTTTACTTGCTTTCTATTTCACTTTAAGTCATTATATTGGATTGTTTTAGAGAATTGATATATTTTGGTTCCTTTTATGTATGTGGTGAGATACACCGTAGTTGGTTGTAGTATATATACACACACACACACACATATATATATATATATATATATATATATATATATATATATATATATATATATATATGTGGATTGGGTTGCACGCCACAATGGTATATTATATATATGTGGATCGCATTGCACGCCGCACTGTATTATTATTATATATGAACCGAGTTGCACACCGCAATATTATTATTATTATTATTACTATTATTATTATTATTATTATTATTATTATTATTATTATTATTATTATTATTATTATTATTATTATTATTATTATTATTATTATATATGGATCGGATTGCACGTGTGTGTGTGTTATATATATATATATATATATATATATATATATATATATATATATATATATATATATATATATATATATATATGTGGATTGGGTTGTACGCCGCAATGGTATTATACTATGTAGATCGGGTTGCGCGTCACAACAGAGAAGTTGTATTATGGTTATTTTTGGCTGTTGGTTCCATTATCGTATTGTGTTTTGAAATTGAGAAGTGATGATATTCTGGGATCCTCTGTTATGTATTTATTATTTCAATTGTCATGTTAATTAGTTGTTTCTCTATTCCGTTATTGTTATCTACTTATACTCGGTTTACCGTGAGTGTCTTGTCGTAGCCTCGTCACTACTTCGTCGAGGTTAGGTTCAGCAGTTACAGATTATATGGGGTCGGTTGTGCTCATACTACACTTTTTCACTTCTTGTGCAGATCCCGGTGTTGGTTCAAACGGTGCGTAGCTGAGATTGCTCGGGCCTGTCTTTTTCAGGAGACTAGAGGTGGAGCTGCATATTAATCGCAGACCCTGAAGTTCCCTTCCTATCTATTTTACTATTTATTTCATTTCAGAGAGTTGTATTTTATTTCAGATTTTGTTTGTAGTATTCTAGCAGCTCATGCACTTGTGACACCAGTTTCTGAGATTAGACTAGACAACGATGTTTATGGATTCTATTGTATATTTCAAGTATTTCAATCTTGTTTTCTTAATAATTTACTTTTAAAACTATTAAATTGATTAATTATTTAGCTAATGTTGGCTTGTCTAGCAAGCAGATGTTAGGTGCCATTATGACCCCGTGGTTGGGATTTTGGGCCGTGATATTTATACCATAGGCTTGCCCGTAGTGTATATTTCTACTAATATAAGCTTGCAAAGTCTAGGATCAATTATGTCTTTACAGGTTATAATGTAGGCTAAGAGACAGGAAGGATATATTTAGGTATTAGTGACTAACCCTCCTAAGTACTTATAATATAATACACTTTAATTTTTAAGCACATACTCTTCATGAGCAATTCAAATGCATTTCCCAGAAATCATATAAAATTTGGCCCTTTTTATTTAAGCACATCTATGCATTCACTAGCCTAGATCAAAATAAATGGGAGGTGTATTTTTTATTTTTAGTCTTTTTTGTATTTTCTTTTGTTCTTTATTTTTTCAAATTCTTTTCAACACTCTCCATGAATTGGTATTTCTGGGTAGTAGCTCTCACATACGTACACTTTTTGTCCTTTGTATGGTTCTATTCAAAAGATCCCATACTTTTCTTTGCTCTTCTAGTGACTTACGTGCTTTCGGAGATAAAAGTTTAATAAGATCTAGTAAAGAATAAAAATGGAATTCGACTTGTAATGTAGGTGCCAAAGAAAAGGTTTACACACACATATAGACTAACTAAGGATAATTTTAATATTGGTACGCAAAATAGCTCAAAGTTCAATCAAAGAAGTGTCTATGTCATCTCCTAGACTCTCAAAATTTAATTATTTCGCTTCGACTAACACACGGGAAAGTGTAGACTAGAATGGGCTGACATATAGAATAACATTCTAAACCTCAATTCACTTAATGTTATCACGACCCAAATCCCACCAAAGGGTCGTGATGACACCTATCCTTCAAGACTAGGTAAACCAATTACATTAATAACCTTAAATCATCAGAACATGATATAATAAGTCTAAATTATCATAGACAATAGAATTAGTGATAAACATAAGCCAAAACGATAATGCACAGTACAACTTCCAAAATCAGGTAGTATAGACTCATGAGCTCAAAATCGAATACATGAGAAATCTCAAAAGTGCAATATTGTCTAAAAGTAATACAACAATATAAAAATAAGAGAATGGGACTCCAAGGGTCTGCGGCGTCCATGCAGCACTAACTTGAATCCTCTCAAACAGACAAAAGCTCTTTCTCGAAATGCGTTATCTCCAACACCTAGATCTGCACAAAATATACAGAAGTATATTATGAGTACCGGATAACATGTACTCAGTAAGTGACAAGACTAACCTCAGTGAAGTAGTGACGAGGTTGAAGTTATGTGATACTCACTAATCAAAGAATTTATGCAATATATCCAATAACTAGCAACAAGAATATAACAAGGTGCAATACCGAAGCTCAACAAAATAGGAGATATCAACTCAACATAGGTAAAACCATCTTGACTTTTAAATCTTCAAATAATAAAAGAGGAATAGGATATCATGTTAAATACAATGTGGAAACATGTTTAAATGCATGACAAAACATAAAGAATACATGTGCATGAACAAGAATTCGACCCTTATTGTGCCACATGAATATCAATAGTGAAATGTCACCCTTATACTCCACACATCAACAACAGTGAAATATCATACTTATATCCCACACAACATCAATAGTGAAATACTATCCTTATACTCCAAACATCATAACCAATCACAACAATTATGGTACAACAATCCGCGTGTACGCCATCAAGAGAGAAACATGAAAGGGTGACTTTAGGGGGATGGATCCGTATCCACACGGTACACGGCAACAACATCATGCATAACAGTATCCACAATCGCACAACAAATACCTCATGCCACAATATCATCACAATCGCATGGCAAACACCTTGCGCCACAATATTATCACAATCACATGACAACGATCTCGTGCCACAATATCATCACAATCATACGCCAAAGACCTCGTGCCAACACCCATCAATCTGCCCAACATGTCTATCTGTGCCATGATCATAACAATTAAATATGATAAATTATCATCAAAAGACATATGCTCATAATTCATCAATAAGCTGCACAAGGACATGATAATAATAAAATGCGAATGAACGTTCAACAAATAGAGCATTACTTTAGCTAAATCAATTGTAGCAACTAAATTCATGTAGTCATATAATGATTAAGCCTATTTCATATAAAGCATGTCATCAAAATAAAGCATATTAGAAGCCTAAGGTATAATCCGGTCAAAACCACACATAGCACCCGTGTACATGTTCGTCACCTCACGTATACGTAACTTTGCACATAGCACAATTAGGAAAATAAGGACAAATCCTAAGAGTTATTCCATCACACAAATTTAGGCAAGACACTTACCTCAATATGCCCCATATCAACCCTCAAAAATATCCTTTTCCTTAAACTATCACCTCCTTCCGGCTCAAATCTAGCAAAAAATAACTCAACAACTTTAAACAATGCTATAGGAATAAATTTAAAACAATAAGGTTCCAATCTTTACCCAATTCCCAAAAGGTCAATAAAAGTTAACCCTAGGCTAGATGGTCAAAACCCGAGTCAAGGGTGTAAGGTCTCGTAAAGTTCACCTAGAACCTGGGATTTCGTGGTGCCGAGGTAGGCTTATATGTTTGAGGTTTGTAGAACAGGGTTTAAGGCCCCGTAAATTTCACCTCGTTGCGGTATGGACTTTTTGGATTGTACAATGCGTCAGGGAGTTGGAAGAAAACTTTTGTAGAACAGGGCCTTTCTGCGGTCCACTATGCGGCCGCAGAATCACTTTGCAGACCGTAGATCCGCCGCAGAATGCAACAAGGCCCAAGCCAAAATTTGAAGAGAAATTTGTGGTCAATTATGCGGCTACATAATCATTTAGCGGGTCGCACAATCCTTCGCATAGCCAGCAAGAAGAATTCTGGATGGAGACTTCGCGGTGCGTTATGCGACTACATAATTGTTATGTGGACCGTAGACTTGGCCAGGCCAAGCCCAATTCTAGGACTGCATAACTGTTCTGTGGGCTGCGTACTCATTTTGCGGTCCGATCTGCCACCGCAGACCCGATTTCGTAGACTTAAGTTTTAGAAATTTTTACCTAACCATATTTAGATAAATAGACTTAAGGGACCATTTTTAAAGGGGAATTCCGATATTTTAAGAGAGAGGAGAGGAACTAGAGAGATAAGTATGAGCTCCAACACCTCCCACTTCAATTACTTTCTCAAGCGTTGTAGAATTCACAAAGAAATCTTTCAAAATTGTCAACTAAAGAGGTAATGTTCTAGCCCTAGCCTTCAATTTCGAAATTTGGGTTGGGAATAGGTAATGGGGAAAATGGTTTGAGAATAAGGGTTGGTTTAGGATGCATGCATGTGCCAATGAAGGTGGTAGGGAGGTTTTGGAGTATGTATGGGTGACCTATTGAAGTGGGATTGCTTGTGGGGTGAAGGAACATCACCATAGGACTCTATAGTCGAATATGCCCACATAGTGTTTGATGAAATGCTTAAAATGAGCTGAACCCACAAATATCTTCCAAATTATGGTTCAATTTTGCTATGTCTCTAAATAGATTGAAGTTTCTAGGATTTTCAAGACATTGTAGTTATTTAAGGAAGTTAAAAGCGAGGTATGTCTGCTAAACTTCTCTCCTAGAATTGAATCCCTCGGTGTTCTCGTAAGTTTCAAGTATGAAGGGCCAAACTCTTATTTCTCATGTTTCAAGTTATTCCTTATAAATTTAACTATTACAAATAAGCTTTATGTCGAAAGATATGTGTTCAAAATATGTTCCGAATGCACCTATCACATTATGTTATCCTCCGGGAATGTGTTTAAGTATGGTGTATATTGAAATATTATGACTTCAATCATGTCACAATTGCAAAGATATTTGTTCAAAATATGTTCTGAATGCACCTATCACATTATATTATCCTCCGAGAATGTGTTCAAGTATGGTGTGTATTGAAATATTATGACTTCAATCATGTTTCAATTGCAAGTTATCATGCCAAATTATGGAGGAAAGCTCAATGTGCTTAAGACTCTTATTTGCCCATATGTATACTTAAAGTCTTTATTAGAAATGCCTTGTTGTTGATAATCAATGATGATGTTTGAAAGTGAAATAAGTGAATATGAGATATAAAAATGTTGCCATCGTGCCAAGAATGAGAAATTACATTTGTGGCCACTAGCACCAATGAAATAAAAAGTTGTGTGAAAGATTATGGAATGAGCTGAAAACCTTTATATATTAAATGTTTTGGGAGTATCGTTTAGTCACTGAGGAAGGGTAGGTTGAAATAACCTAACCCCAAAACTACACGTGCCAGTGTAGGAGTGATTGAGGGGTAAATACCCGTAATGATGTGTTGAGATTATTCCCCTTAAATAGGATGAGATTGATGTGTTGAGATTATTCCCTTTATTTGGGATGAAATGATTGCTAGCGGAATGTGATGTGATATCAACCCAAACGGCATTATGGTGAGACGGCTTAGCCGATCGGGCTGAGATCGGACGCTATGCCGCGAACATGGTGGTGTTGTGATTGGATATATTTGGGTGATATGGCTTAGCCGATCAGGCCGTGATTGGACTCCGTGCTAAAACACAGTGGTATATCGGTACTAAAGATCTCCAACCTAAAACATTGTTATTTACTTGAAATTTATCCTTCTGTTAAGTTGGCACTCTAATATTGTTTGAGGCTCTCAGTGATTCCATGTTTCTTTCTCATTGTACTGCTACTCTTTCTATTGAGAGGGTGTTTAGTCTTACATACTAGTACTATTTCATATGTACTAACGTCCCTTTTGCCGGGGGCACTGCATCTTTAATGGATGCAGGTGGTTCCACATCAGTCGGCATTGATCAATGATAGCAGTACATCCTTTCCTCAGTTGAATTGGTGTGCCCCACTTCATATCAGGGTCTTGCATCTTTTGTCCTTTATGTATAACATTTTGACGTATTGCTGGAGCCTTGTTGTCGGCACCATCATACTGCTCTTTTGTATCCATAGAGGATCCGTAGATATAGTGTGGGTTGTATCTTGGTTGGGAAAGTCAATCTAATGATGTTGTATTTGTATCACATGTTTCTACTTCTAAACAATGAATGTGTAATGCAATATTTTGGGAAATCTTGCATGAAGTCTAACGGTAATGAAATGGGCGTTGTCGATGTAATCTTCTCATTGTCTAATTAGTGGAATATATCTTCACTTTATTCTTGGGTAAGGTCGGGTAGACAACATCAAGTAGGCTTGCTTGACCGGGGTATCTCGGTTAAACGCCGGTCGCTTTCCCCGAGGTCGGGGCATGACAAAGGGGTAGATCCCGACTACCCATAACACCATGAGTCCAAATATACTAGATTTTAAATCTGAGTCCAAATCGACTCTCAAATCCCAAATTTTTATTTTCTTAAGTTGTAGGTAAAATCCCTAAATTTTCCCTCAAAGTTTCTTGTTTGGGTGTTAATAATCTATGTAGATTCTTGAAATAATAATAGAAATGTGTAGAAATTACTTACCCTAAAGCCTTTTGTGAAAATCCTCTTCTAAAATCGCACCGCTCCAAGTCTAGGGTTAGAAATATGAGATATGAGGTCTAAATCCCGAACTTGGATCATTAAAACTAGCTGCAGATGTCGCATTTTCGAATAGGGGTTCGCAAATGCGAGCCTCGCAACTGCGAACAAGCTCCCTCAGCATCATTCTTCTCAAAGGCGGCCTGGAGAGTCGCAAATGTGATATTCCCTCCGCAAATGCAGATGTCGCAACTGCAACTCCAGCTTTGCAAATTCAAAGCTGACCTTCTTAACCAACCATTGAAAAAGAGATCAAAAGTCCACAAATGCGAGTAGACCATTGCAAATGCGAGGTCTGCAGCACCAGAAAATCCTCAACTTCCCGAAACCAATCCGAAACTCACCCGAGGCCCTTGGGCCCCATACAAAATATCCACACAAGTATATAAACCTCATACAAACTCAGGCGTAAGTTCAAAAAATTAAAATAACATCCACAACAAAAAATCAAATACCAAAACACACCATGCAAGCCTTCAAGTTCAAGAACTTCAAATTCACAACCAAGCGTCCGATTCATACCAAACCAAACTTGGAATGAAACACAACATTGCACAGAAGTTCCAAATAAAAAAACAGACCTATTCCAAGTCCCAAAACAACAATCCAAACCGATAACCTTAAAGTTAACTCACAGTCAAACTTATGAACTTTTCAAACTTTCAAATTGCCAACTTTCTGCAAATATATCTAAATCATTCTACGAACCTCCAAATACAAATTCGGCCATATGCCTAAGTCCAAAATCACCGTTAAAATCTATTGAAACCATTAAATCATGAATATCGGGTCATTTACTCTGAAGTCAAATCTTAGTTAACTCTTACAACTTAAGCTTTCAACAACGGAACTAAGTGTTCCAATGTACTCCAAAACTTCCCCAGGAACCAAACCAACCGTCCCCACAAGTCATTAAACAACAACCAATCATACAAGAAGAATCAAATGGGGAATAGAGGATCAACACAAAATGACCGGCTAGGTCGTTATATTTTCCCTCTCTTAAACAAACATTCATTCTCGAACGTGTTTAGAGTCATTCCTGAGATGCCAAAAAGGTGAGTATATATGCTCCGTATATCATGCTCAGTACCCTAAGTCGCCTCCTCAACTAGTTGACCTCTCCACTGCACCTTCACTGATGTGATCTCCTTAGACCCGAGCTTTCAAACCTGTTAATCTAAAATGGCCACCGGCTCTTCCTTAGAAGCCAGATTTCCATCCAACTACATTGTGTTTAAGTCCATCACATGGGACTTATCTTCATAATACATCTGAAGCATAGAAATATGGAGCACCAGACGAACTCCCGAAAGACTAGGAGGCAAAGCAAGTCTATAAGTAACCTCGCCAAATCTCTCCAATACCTCAAAAGGACCAAGAAACCACGGGCTCAGCTTCCCCGTCTTCCCAAAACTCATTACACCCTTTAAGGTCGAAACTCTAAGAAGAACCTTATCATCTTCCATGAAAGCTACATCACGAACCTTCCAATTCGCGTAACTCTTCTTCCTGGATTGGGTCGTCCGAAGCCTCTCCTGAATCAACTTCACCTTTTCCAAAGCATCACGAATCAAGTTTTTTCCCAATAACCTAGCTCCATCGGTCTCAAACCAACCAACCAGAGAATGACATCGCCTCCCATATAAGGCCTCATACGGAACCATCTGGATACTAGACTGGTATATGTTGTTGTAGGAAAACTCTAGTAAAGGTAGAAACTGGTCCCACTTACCTCTAAAATCAATGGTGCATGCCCTCAACATATCCTACAATATCTGAATGGTCCACTTGGACAGCCCGTCTGTCTGAGGATAAAGTGCAGTCTCAACTCAATGTACGTGCTGAACTCACGCTAGATCACCATCTAAAGGTGTGATCCACACAACATCAAAAGTTGCACATCATAATCAATTACAACAATCATGGTACCATAATCCACGTGTATGCCATCAAGAAATAAAAATAAAAGGGTGACCTTAGAGGGATGGATCCATATCCACACGCTGCCCGCCAACAACCTCATGTATAATAATAATCACAATCACACGGCAAAGGCCTAATGCAAAAATATTATTACAATCATACCTCGTGCCAAAATATCATCACAATCGCATGGCAAAGACCTCGTGCCACAATATCATCACAATCGCACGAAAAAGACCTCGTGCCAACACCCAATCAATCCGTCCAATGTGTCCACATGTGCCATGATCATAATAATGCAATATGCCAAATTATCAACATAATGTAGTTGACCTCTCCACTGCACCTTCACTGATGTGATCTCCTTAGACCGAGCTTTCGAACCTGCCAATCTAAAATGGCCACCGGCTCTTCCTCAAAAGCTAGATTTCCATCCAACTCATTGTGTTGAAGTCCATCACATGGGACTTATCTTTATAATACATCTGAAGCATAGAAATATGGAACACCAGACAAACTCCCGAAAGTCTAGGAGGCAAAGAAAGTCTATAAGCAACCTCGCCAAATCTCTCTAATACCTCAAAAGGACCAAGAAACCACGGGCTCAGCTTACCCTTCTTCCCAAAACTCATTACACCCTTTAAGGTCGAAACTCTAAGAAGAACCTTCTCATCTCCATGAAAGCTACATCACAAACCTTCCAATCCGCATAACTCTTCTGCCTGGATTGGGTTGTCCGAAGCCTTTCCTGAATCAACTTCACCTTTTCCAAAGCATCAGGAATCAAGTTTGTTCCCAATAACCTAACCCCACCGGTCTCAAACCAACCAACCAGAGAATGATATCGCCTCCAATATAAGGCCTCATACAGAGCTATCTGGATACTAGACTGGTATCTGTTGTTGTATGCAAACTCTAGTAAAGGTAGAAACTGGTCCCACTCACCTCTAAAATCAATGGTGCATGCCCTCAACATATCCTACAATATCTGAATGGTCCACTCGGACAACCTGTCTGTCTGAGGATGAAGTGCAGTTACAACTCAACGTACGTGCTCAACTCACGCTAGATCACCATCTAAAAGTGTGACATAAACTAAGAATCACGGTCTGAGATGATAGAAATAGGCACACCATGCAGGCGAACAATCTCCATGATGTAGATCCTAGCCAATTGCTCCGAAGTGTATGAAGTTATGACCGGAATGAAATGTGCTGACTTGGTAAACCGATCAACAATGACCCAAATGGCATCAAACTTCCTCAAAGTCTGTGGAAACCCTACCACAAAGTCCATAGTAATGCAAAAGCATAACAACGGTCCTTGCATCCCACTCTAGGATGACCTCTATCCCCTTATCCCCCACCTATAGCTGGTTGTGCATGTAGTGTAGCATCTAGAGCGGGAATCATAGCATGAGTACCCTGCTGAGGTACACTCATCTCAAGCCTGGGACAATCTCTTACCATGTCCCTAGTATCACCACACTCAAACCAACCTCTCTGCGGACGTGACTGCTAGAATTGAGTCTTCCTTGGACGACTGGAATAATCATTGTAAGAACCCCGTGCAAGAGGTGCACTGAAGGATGACTGTCTGGTACGAGTGCCCTAAGATCCATGGCTAGCTAGAGTACTACGTGAAACCTGAAGTGCATACTAAACTGGTTGACTGAACAATCATCTACCATGACAAACCTTGCCCCCAATGTAGGAGCCACAAAATCCTACAAAACCACGAGGTTTCTTGACCTCTTTATCCTCCCTCTCCTTCTTACGGATACACTCTATCCTCCTAGAATTTTCCACGGTCTAATGAAATGCATACTTAGTCTCCATATTTCGTACCATCCCAAACCTGAGGCTGTACGTGAGTCCCTCAACAAATCTACAGACCATCTCCCCCTCTCAGTAGAAACCAAAGGAGGTGCATAGTGTGATAACTCTGTAAACCTCATAGCATACTAGGTCTCAGTCATACCCTGCTAGCACAAATGCTCAAACTCACTACGCAAGTCGTCCCTACAGGTCTGTGGGATAAACTCCCCTTAGAAAAGGTCTAAGAACTGGGACCATGTAACTGGTGTTGCGCTAGCTTGCCTATTTGCCTCATAAGTCTTCCACCATCTGTATGTCGGCCCCATCATCTGGAAAGTAGTAACGTTGATCCCATTCAACTCCACCAAACCCAAGTTACGTAGAATCCGATGACACTGATCCAAGAAAACCTATGCATCCTTCGAAGCCCCTTTAGTAAAATAGGGAGGATGAAGTCTCTGAAACCTCTCCAACCTCATCTGCTCCTCAGCAGACATGATTGTCACTACCTCGTGCTGAACTGCAACTATTGGATGCACCAGCATAACACTTGGTGTCTGATAAACATGAGCCAACTGCTCTAGTGTACGTGCAGCGTGAGTCTGGGCTCCTCCCCAGCTTATGAAGTATCTGGTGCAACCGGAATCAACCCTGCCTAATCGAAGCTCTCAGAAAAACTCATAAAGTGAGCCAAAGTCTCCTAAAGTCCAAGGGTAGCAATAAGCCCCTCAGGTGCCCGAACGGGTCCCATCTGCTTAACATGATTGGGCTCCTACTCCTTAATTGGATCTAGTGGTGGCTCCAAAATTGCTACCCTAGTAGGTTATCTAGTTGCGGCGCGTGACCCACATCGGCTTCTACCTTGGCCTCGGCCTCTCCCGGCTCTGACAGGGAGCACAAGTGTCTGCTCAGCTGATCCCACAGAAAGTGTCCTCACTATCTGTGACATAATAGAAAGGTAAAAGTTCAACTTTAGAATAAACAAATCCGCACGATAAAGAATGAAAGGAAGCGAAGTTTTCCTAACAGTCTGGTAGCCTCTCAAAGATAAGTACAGACGTCTCCGTACCGATCCGCTATACTCTACTAAACTTGCTCATGACTCGTAGTATCTATGAACATAGGGCTCTGATACCAATTTGTCATGACCCAAAGCACACCAAAGAGTCGTGATGAAACCTTTAAGACTAGGTAAGCCAATCATATTAATAACCTTAAATCATCAGAACATGATATAATAAGTCTAAATTATCATAAACAAGAGAATTAGTGAAAAACATGAGCCAAAATAGAAATACATAATAGAACTCCCAAAATTAGGTAGTATAGAGTCATGATCTCTAGACCTAATACATAAGATATCTCAAAACTACAATACTGTCTGAAAGTAATACAACAGTATAAAAATAAGTGAAGGGGATTCCAAGGGTCTGCGAAGTCCATGCAACACTATCTTGAATCCTCTCGAACAAAGAAAACCTCACTCTCGAAGTCCTCTACCTCCAGCACCAGACGTGCACAAAATATGCAGAAGTATGGTATGAGTATAGGACAACATGTACTCAGTAAGTATCAAGACTAGCCTCGCTGAAGTAGTGACGAGGTTCAAGTCATGTGGTACTCACAAATCAGAGAACTTGTACAACATATCCAATGGATGGCAACAAGAATATAACAAGGTGCAATATCGAAGCTCAACAAAACAGGAGATATCAACTCAACATAAGTAAGTAAAACCATCCTGAATTTCAAATCTTCAAATGGTAACAGAGGCATATGATAGCATGTTAACTACAACATGAAAACATGTTTAAATGAATGACAAAACATTAAAAATTGCATGTTCATAAACAAGAATGCCACCCTTATTCCGCCACATAAACATCAATAGTGAAATGCCACCCTTATACTCCACACATTAATAACAGTGAAATACCACCCTTATAATCCACACAACATCAAAAGTGATATGCCACCCTTATACATTGCACATCATAATCAATTACAACAATCATGGTACCATAATCCACGTGCACGCCATCAAGAAATAAAAATGAAAGAGTGACCCTAGGGGGATGGATCCGTATCCACGCGCTGCCCGGCAACAACCTTGTGTATAATAAAAATCACAATCACACGGCAAAGGCCTCATTCAAAAATATTATTACAATCACATCTCATTCCATAATATCATCACAATCGTATGGCAAAGACCTCGTGCCACAATATCATCACAATTGCACGAAAATGACCTCGTGCCAACACCAAATCAATCCGTCCAATGTGTCCACATGTGCCATGATCATAATAATGCAATATGCCAAATTATCATCAGACAAGGTGCATAAGGACATGATAATTATAAAATATGGATGAGCGTTCAACATATAAAGCATGACTTCAGCTTAATCAGTCGTTGCAACTAAGTTCATGTAGTCATAGAATGATTAAGCACATTTTATATAAATCATGTCATCAAAATAAGGAATATTAGAATCCTATGGTCTAATCCAGTCAAAACCACACAAAGAACCTATGTATAAGCTCTTCATCTCGTGTTCATGTTGCTTAACACATAACTTAATTAGGCAAATAAGGCAAAATCCAAAGGGTTATTCCGTCACACAAAGTTAGGCTAGACACTTACCTTAATAATTCCCAAATTAACCCTAAAGAATAGCCTTTCCCTTAAAAATCACCTTCGTCTGGCTCAATCTAGTAAAAACTAATATCAAATAATGCTATAAGATGCAATTTCAAATAATAAAATTTCAATCTTTTCTCAAATCCTAAAAAGTCAATTAAAGTCAACCCTGGGTACACACGGTCAGAACCTGAGTCAAGGGGTAGATCTCTACTATCCATAACCCTAAGAGTCAAAACATGTTATTAGATTCCAAATACGAGTCCAAATCAACTCCCAAATCACCAATTTTCATTTTCTTAAGTTGTAAGAAAAATTCCCAAATTTTCCTTTAAAATTTCATGTTTGGGAGTTAATAAGCCATATGATTCTTGAAATAATAATAGAAATATTTAGAAATCACTTGCCCCAAAGCCTTTTTATGAAAATCCTTTTAAAACATCGCCCCTCTCCAAGTCTAGGGTTCAACATATGAAATAATGGGTCCAAGTCCCAAAATTGGCTCACTATAACCAACTGCAAATATCGCATTTGTGACCAGGGGTTCGCAAATGTGAGGATTAGCTCGCAAATTCGAACAAACTCCCTTAGTGTCATTCCTCGCAAATGCGACCAGGAGAGTCGCAAATGCGAATAAGTGTCACAAATGTGAACAAGTGTCACAAATACAATACTCCCTTCGTAATTGTGACACCAGCTGGCCTTCTCACATTCAAACTTATAATCTTTCTAAACCTTCAAATGGCCAACTTTCGGTAACTAGGGCTAAATCAATCTAGGAACCTCTAAATACAAATTCGGACATACACCTAAGTCCAAAATTATAATATGAACATATTATAACCATTAAATTATGAATCCGGGGTCGTTTACATAAAATTTAAATCTTGGTCAACTCTTACAACTTGAGCTTCCAACTAAATTTTACAATTTAGTCTAAAACCTTCCCAGAACAAATCCAACCATCTACGAAAGTCATAAAATAATAACCAATCATACAATAATAATCAAATGGTGAATCATGGATCAAATGCACAAAACAACCATCGAATGGCTCACTCAAGATGGTTCTAACCCAACTCCTTAGTTAAAGCAATTAAGCTCAATCACATACAGTTCAAACATATAGAAAGTAATTACATGATTCAAGAAACGAGCTCACACGTAAAAAAGATTAGTCACAAATATTCTCAAGACACATATTTCAAAGAAAATCCATAAAGAAAGTAATCAGCTCACATGCTTTCGACCTAAGCCCCAACATACAACACGCCAAGTAGTAATGGCACTCTAGTTCTTCCATTCTTATTTGTTAGTCCCAAAAGAAAAGGTAAATCTTTTTGTTTTTTTAGACTTAAACCCTCAAGAAGCCTGTTTAGGAAATCCTTCATCAAAAATATTTTAAAAATTTTGAAAAAGGTAAAAAAATCTACCCAAAAGCACTCGGTTCATTAAAAGTTGGCACCCTTGGGAAAGACCTATGGTATAAAAAATATCGGGGATTAAGCCAACAAAATAAATACTCTAGTGTTATACAATTACATGGCCTCAAGTCATGATCATCACAAAAAGTAATTAAAGTACATGCCCAAAAATATCCGACACCCCACCCCACACTTATGTTGTGCATTATCCTCAGTGATACGCTATCACAAAAAAGATATAACGCTCAAAAGTAGAGTGAGTGACAGAAACTCCCTTAAGTTATCTCTAGATTTGGTAGGGACTCACCTTAAACCGTGGTTCCCTGTGTTACTGGATCCTTGATTATAACACCTAATGCATCTATAGCCTGTATCAGCTTGCCTTCCCTAGTAGGAACAATAGTCTTTAAAGCCTCATCGCTAACCTCCAAAGGATCCTTAGTAGGAACAACCATTTCCGATTTATCAATAATAATGCTATCAGTAGCACTAGAATCCATCTTCTGTAGCTCCCCTAGGTCAGTCGGAACCCCAACCAACTTTGTCGGCAGCGTCTTCCTAAAGACAACTATCACATAGTCAAATTGGGACTAGATCCATTGGTCCCGAATCTCTGCTACATCCAATAATGCACGATCATGTGCATCCAAATTGACTCTCAACTGCCTAAGCTCACTTTCGATTGCAGTCATCCACTATCCCTACCCTTTTTCTATATATTATCTTTATTCGAGTCCTGGACATTGCATATTTCATGCAGTTCCTTATATTGCCTATCTATCAACATATCTCCTTCCTCATGTAGCTTGTACTTCTCCAGCAAGGCAATTAAGGTGTGTACAAAGTAAAGTCCATATTGCATGTTCTTGAAGGTCTTCACCATTTGACTCCTCATCTTCTCACTATTATTCACATAAACTCGTGTCATAAAAGTATAGATTAGAAATACTCACTCCCATATCACAATGGTCTTATGAGTAGTTGGCATCCATCTGTTGCATATCCAATTGAGCTAGGCTCGGGCCTCCTTGTTCATGAAAGCCTTCACCAACCCATTCCTTTTGCTCCATCTAGCAATACTCAGATTCTCCCACAAAGTTTGAAGCATATGTACTAAGTTTGGTCTTTGCTCTTTCCTCCAATAGTCTACCATAGGCTTCCAAGATATCCTGTAGTACATGTTAATTGCCTCAAGAGAGATATCAACATCCACACCTCGTAGTCTCACAATGTCACCTTTAGTCGGGTCCTAGTTGTCATACAATTCTCTGATAAGAGTAAAGTTATCATTGCCCTTTGGTCCTTGCGCAAAGCGTAACCATCCTCGTTCTTCTATCTCTGTCACTCTATTGTTGAAAGCATCTTTAGTGATATCTAGATTAAATACCTTTTCTAACAGTTAAGGGAGTGACTTCTTCATTACAATATTGGAATGTATCCTCCAAGCAGGCTCGCTCATGATATTATCCTCCTATAAAGAATTTGGAACTGGAGCACTTAGCTCCCCTTCACCCTCGGGCAATGAAATATCTACATCATCATCAAATAATCATACTCATACTCTGACTCTATTACCTTCTTTGCTTTCCCTTTGCCTTTCACCTCAATCATCTTTCAATTTTTAGCCGGAGCTGGCTTAGAAGTTCCTTCTCTAATTTGGACCGGAACCTCTCTTGTCCTAGATGACCATGACCGTGTCTTTTGTTGTGTTTGTGCAGGTGGTTCACTACTCAGAGGTGGCTTCATTATCCACCTCATAAGTTTTGTCATCTGAGCTTTCATATCTTAGCTTAGTGCGCTTCTCTGTTTTTTAAATAATGCTTGTGCATCCTTTTCATTGGATGTCCTTTTTGGGAGAGATTTACCATCTCCTCCCACTAAATGACAGTGAATAGGTGTCCTAGAAACTACCATAAGAACATTAAAATAACAAAGAATCGATGTTAATTCAATCTCATATCGACAAGTTAGGGTAGTGCGAGATGCAGCCGCACTCAGCGTGTGAGCGTAAGCATGCATACGGGTCATAAGAGACTGACTTAACACAATAGTGTTCATTCAAAACTAGTTTTCATAATTGAAGTTCAAGTGAGCGCAAACGACACACGAGTTGTGCCTAAGTCAGTCGCGCGGTGATACTCGTCAAAAAAGAATGCAAATTTAAGTTCTTGAATCCCAAACGACCACCATACACTTAGGAGTACTCATTAATGCCATTTAAAGTTGGCTCGCTAGTCAAAATTTTCAAAGCCTATAAAAAAATTTGTTTGGCCATTTTAGTGAACACCTTATGTGCACAGAATTTTCCTCATTGTTTTCATGCTTTTAGTTCATGTATACCCTCCCAATTTTGAGTGAGGTGGTGGGAATTATAGTTTCCCACGTCACTTTATTCAATCGAGACAACCAATACCATGCAAAACTTCACAATTCAAACCTTCACTATGAACTAGAAGGGGGAAAATCAAAAAAAGAAAAAGAAAAAGAAAATCTATATAGGGTTCGGGGATGGGGAAGTGTATTTATGTGTGTGAGAGAGAGGAAGAACAAAAGGAAAAGAGAAGAGAGAGAGAGAAGTGCATACCTGGTTAATGTGAGATGGAATAGTAGAGAAAATTGGCGATCATGAGAGGAAAGAAGAAGAGCGGAATAACAAGAAATATTTTTGTTCTGTTTGAAGGAAATAATGGGGCTGCATGGTTTTATTTAATTTGGTCTTACCTAGCCCCATTCACTTCTCTTGCATCATGCGACATTTAGACACGAAAAAATACTCGCGAGCTCGTTCTCATCCTGCCCCCTCAGTTTACTGGTTTCCAATTTAGGACAACATGCTTGGCTCATTCATGGGCCTCGCGATACGAGGAACCCTAATGAGGCCAAGTTGGCCAATTTTTTTATTTTGTATTTTTGGTCAATTTTGGCCACTTTTCTTGATTTTCTTACCCCTAGACATGTTCTTTTGCATTATTTTATACTTACATTACTCACAAACATGTCAAACTTCATAAATTCAAAATAAAAGAATGAAAATAAAGTAAGCAAAAAGTTAAGTTTCCTCACAACAAGCGCCTAATTAACGTCGCAGCATGATAATCTACACTTCCACCATGGGTTGCCTCCCATGAAGGGCCTAATTTAACCTCACGTGGCGATGTAGACTCTCACCTAATCATCAGTGAGTATCACCTTAACTTGTGATAATTGAAGTCACCTCCAAAATAGTGCTTTACTATTTGACCATTCACTAAGAACATCCTTTCATCATTTAGAACTCGCAACTCAATTGTACCATGTGGAGTGACTCTCACCACCTTGAATGGACCTGATAAATATGATACGATATTTCCTAGAAAAAGCCTCAACCTCGAGTTGAACATGAGAACCAATTGACCTGACTCGAACTCTCAATGTTGAATATGCTTATCAAGCCACTGCTTGGTCTTTTATTTGTATAGTTAGAATTTTTATATGCGTGCAACCGAATCTCATCAAGCTCGTTCAATTGCAATATTCTATTTTCACCCACTAATTCCACATCAAACTTCAACTTATTGCATTCCTAATAGGCCTAGTGTTCAAATTCCATCTGCAAGTAACCTGCTTTCCTATGAATCCGCTTTTAAGGAGAGGCTGCAATTAGAGTTTTGTAAGTAGTCTGGTACGCCCATAAAGCATTATCATGCTTTGCAGCCCAATCCTTTCTACTTACACTCACTGTTTTCTCAAGAATCTGCTTTATCTCTCTATTTGACACCTCAACCTGGTCACTTGTTTGAGGATGATCGGTAGTTGCAACCATGTGCTTGACTCCTTATTTTGCTAAGAGATTATTTAGTAGCATGTTACAAAAGCGTGTGCCTCCGTCACTTATCAACACTTGCATGGTCCCAAACCTTGTAAAAATGTATTGTTTCACAAAGTTTACTAGAACTTTTGCATCATTAGTACAAAGAGCAATGGCCTCCACCCACTTAGACTGTTACACACTATATTTTCGTACGTAAAAGTGCATCGTAAGTAAACTAATCTAGGACCAAAAATGAGATAATATTTGAAAGTATATAAAGTAAGTTAATCATGTTACCTCATACGTTACAAATATTGAAGATCATGAACAACAAGTATAAATAGGGTTAGAAGGTTCAGAAGCTAAAGGAATTGAAAAAAATAATGTTTTGTCGAAAGTCAACAAGTTGGGAATGTTATAACATGTACTTTTGGGGTGAGACTAGGGTGCTTAACATGATAAAGAGATTATGTTATGATTTATATTAGTCTTATGACAGGCATGTGTTATATTTTGAAGTCAAGCGAGTTGTGGAACAAAAGTCGATGAAAGTCATCACAAGTTACGTTCATAAGTTTTACTAAACATTTTGATCAAATGTAACTGTTCTTTTCTCCAAATATACTTAGAGTTACGGGGTGTTCCACCCATAAAATTGAATATTTATGAGTCTACTTTCTAACGCATTAAATTATTTGTCAATACGACATCGAAGTAGAGAGATATGGGCATTTTGCGAGACTGTGCAGGTTGCTAGGTGACAAGTAGGTGTGTCACCTACTTGCTTAAATGAGAGCCCAAAAATGGGCCATTTTGGGTCGTCCAAAGAGGCCTTTTAAAGGCCTATTTTCTTCATATATTAGACTGCAAATAGGGCATAATAACCAGATATAAGCTCTGCAAAAATCCTCCCAAATATTTTCCGAATATAGGGCATAATAACCAGACATAAGCTCTACAAAAATCCTCCCAAAACTTTCCCACAAACCGTAATTGATTTTCTCTCCCTTTCAAGTTCTAATTGGAGGTAAAACCTAGAGTTTGAAGACCTCAGATAGGAGCTGAGTTATCCAAAAAATAAGGTGAGTTTAATTCTCTCTTTCATCCATTTTTTCTGCTGTAAATTCATGGCAAGTCATTCTATAATTGTAAGAACTCACGGGACGGTGATCGGAAGCCGTGAGTTCGAGTTATTCACTTGTAGCAGACTATTTTGTGGACTATTTTGTGTTGCTATTGGGCTGCATGTTTTACTACTATTTTGTGGGGTTTTGGAGAAGGAAGGGGGTGGAGAAACACCATATAAATGTAGGGTGATGGCCTGGTCGTTCGTCGTAACATTTCCGGGTCGTTTGACACTGCTACGGTGGTCGTTTTGTGTATGAAGAGATTGAGGTGTACTGGGCTGTATTGTAGTATTTGATGGTATATATAAGGCTGGAAAATAATGTATATATGTTGTTATTGTTGTGTTCTTGTGTTGTTGGTGTTATCTTGAATTTGGAGGAAGTAAGGATTATTGGGGAGATGCTGCCCGTTTTAATACAAAATAAGCTTGTCGTTCGTTGTGCAATAGTTGTACCTTTCATAACTTAATAATAGTCTTATTATCGTTGTTCTACATTAAGGTGTGAAGAGGTGAGTTCAACTTGGTGATTGGAAATATTCTGATAAGGTATGTTAAGGCTAAGACCTTCCTTCATTTTGGCATGATCTCGTAATTACATATGTTTGATAATGAGGCATAAAGAGAAGTTCATACTCCCGAATTTATATACACTATCCTAGTCTCCTAAGTTACAGTATTCTCCCTTATCGGGACTTCATATTCAGTTTAGTTTTGTCTTTATTCAGTCAAGAGAGCAGAGGGTCTATATATATACAGTATTACAGTATTTTCACCACCAGCAAGCTATAATTGGTGGGCAGGCCCTTATTGGGAAACCTCTGATCAGATGGTAAGTTATATACCAAGCCTATTGTGGCCGAGCGCCTATGAGCGAGTCTACTATGGAGGAGCAGTTACACGTTTCGAGCCTTATAGGACCAGACATTTATTTTACTTACTATATTGAGAGAGTTGAGTCAGTAACAGCAGGTTAGTATATCTCTAGATCATGTTTGACTCCCAGTTACTTTCAGTTATCATATTATCAGTTCAGTTTCAGCTTTCAGTTATTTTATTTCCTTAAATACTCGGTACATTATTTTGTATCGACGTCCCTTTTCTGGGGGCGCTACATTTCATGCGTGCAGGTTCAGACAGTCAGGCGGGTAGACCTCCTCAGTAGGTGTTGCCCGAGTTCAGTTTGATCGGTAAGCTCCACGTCCTTCGGAGTTGCCGGGCCTAGAGTTTTGTGTATATCTTATGTATATCTGTATATATGTTATAGGTAGGTCGGGTCCCTGTTCCAATCACAGTACATCCATCAGTAGAGGCTTGTAGACATATCTTGTCAATTAATGTAGTATGTTGGGCTTGTAGTCCTTGTATGTATATTTTGTTGGTTTCAGTTGTTGTAGTTATGATGACCTTGTCGGCCCAGTGTTATATTGATGTTTAGTCAGCGTTAGTTTTCGTTCAGTTTTATATTTTGCTTCGCAAATTGTCTTGCAATGTGGCCCCATGGACAAAGTATAACATTATATGTTCAGAGTCCCTTAGTCGCAAGTTGGTACGCAAGGTTAGGTGAGGCACTGGGTACCGGTCTCGCCCCCCAGGTTCGGGGCGTGACAAAGTTGGTATCAGAGCAGTTATGTCCTAGGGAGTCTACAAGCCGTGTGTAGTAGGGTCTTGTTTATAGATGTGTTGTGCACCACATTATATAAGCAGGGAACTACAGGGCATTTAGGAGTTGGTTACCCTTTTTCCAAATCTAAATCGTGTTGTAGAACTGAGTTATAGGAAATTTGAGTTAAACTTACATGTTGGTGTTTGCATAAACATATGACAATGACTAGGAAGACTATGGCTAGCAAGAGGAGAGATACAACAGTAGGTGAGGGGACTAGCAGAGTATCCCCAGTAGAAGGGGCCCAGTCTGAGGCCCAAGGCGAGACCCCTACTCAGCCATTACCGGCTCCTCCACCACCTGAAGAGATTCTTAGGGATACCGCACATCCAGTTCCCCATCCACTTCCATCAGATCATAACTTGAGGAGTGCGGTGCATTTGTTGAAACAGTTGGTATCTACCCAACAACAGGCTAGGGCATCAGCTAGTGCATGATCTTCTGAGGGGTCTGGGAGTTCAAGGGTCCGAGAGTTTATTGCTTTGAGTCCCCAGAGTTCACAGGGACAGATCAAGGGAGGACCCAAAGGATTTCATAGATCAGCTTCGCAGGATCTTTCGGGTTATGCATGCCACAGAGAAAGAGGCAGTTGAGCTAGCAGCTTTTCGACTCCGAGATATAGCTATCCTTTGGTATGAGGGATGGGAGAGGTCCAGGGGACGTGATGCACCTCCAGCTATTTGGGAGAATTTTTTTGATGCCTTTCTTGACCAGTACGTGCCGCAGGAGATCTGACAAGCTCAGTTTGATCAGTTTCTAGCCCTCAAGCAGGGCAATATGAGTGTTTGAGAGTATAGTCTCTGTTTTGACTCATTGGACAAATAATACACCATCCATAGTTGCTACTGTGCGGGACAAGATCCACATGTTTATAGTAGGGTTTTCCCCAGAAATGACCGAGGCATGTGCCACCGCTGCATTGCAGGATAGTATGGATATCTCTCGAATTCAGGCATTCGCCTAGAATATAGAAAGGGGTAGGCGTCGGCAGCAGGGTACAGAGAGGGTTGAGCAAGTGCAACGTAAGAGGATGAGATTTCCCAGGTCTCAGGAGAAATAACAGGGTAGTTATAGGCCTAGTACTTCGGACGGCCACCTAGGCCTCCGCCACCTCAGTTATAGGGTTACAGGTATGATCGCTATACTCAGTCAGGATGAGGTGAGAGCTCACGGGCGTCGGGTTTGCAACGACATCGAGGTTCAAGGAAGACATGGTCATTTTAGCCACGATGTGACATATGTGGTAGATGACACTTGGGCCAATGCCGAACAGGTTCTGATGCTTGTTATACATGTAGGCGTCTGGGGCATATGATGCGAGATTGCCCAAATAGAGATTCTGGGGGAATGGCATAACTAACGAGTTCAGCAACAGGATCATCTATGGTTGTGCGTCCTTCAGGGCGCGAGTCTCAGTCTTCGGCTGGTAGAGGTCGAGGAAGAGGAAGAGGTTCCAGTTCAGGTGGTAATCAGAACTGTATCTATGCTTTAGCAGGCCGACAGGACCATGAGTCTTCACCAGACGTTGTGATAGATATATTGGCCATTTTCTCTCATGATGCTTATGCCTTGATAGACGCAGGATCTACTTTATCGTATATTACCCCATTTGTCGCGGGGAAGTTTGGTATAGTGACTGAAATACTAAATGATTCTTTTGCGGTATCTACACCGGTCGGAGAATCGATTATTGCTAGACGGGTTTACCGAGGTTGTACGGTGACAGTTTGTAGTTGTCAGACCTCAGCTGACCTAGTTGAGCTAGAGATGATGGATTTTGATGATATTATGGGCATGGACTGGTTGGCAACTTGCTATGCCACAGTTGATTGCCGAGTAAAGGCAGCCAGATTTTATTTTCCGGGTAACCCAGTCCTTTAATGGGTAGGTAATACAGCGACACCCAGAGGTAATTTATTTCCTATCTGAAGGCGAGGAAAATGATCGCAAAATGGTGCATTTATGATATTGTGCGAGTTAGAGATGCAGATGATGAGATACCTACAGTTCAGTCTATTCCCGTAGTCAAAGAGTTTGCTGATGTGTTTCCATATGAGCTTTCAGGTATTCATCCAGAGCGAGAGATTGATGTTAGCATCGATTTGCTTCCAGGAACTCAACCAATATCCGTCCCTCCATATAGAATGGCACCTGCCGAATTGAAAGAGTTAAAGGAGCAGTTAAAAGATTTGCTGGAGAAAGGTTTCATCAGGCCCGGTACCTCAACTTGGGGTGTACCGGTACTGTTTTTGTGGAAGAAAGACGGCTCGCTAAGGATGTGTATCGATTATAGGTAGCTGGACAAGGTATCTATTAAGAATAAATATCCATTTCCAAGGATCGATTACTTGTTTGCTCAGTTGTAGGGGGCTAGATGCTTTTCAAAGATAGATTTTAGGTCGGGGTACCACCAGGTCTGAATTCGGGAAAAAGATAATCCGAAGACAGCCTTCAGGACCCGATATGGCCACTTCAAGTTCCTTGTCATGTCCTTCGAGTTGACGAATGCACCCGCCGTATTTATGGACTTGATGAATAACTTATTCCGGCCATTTTAGAATCTGTTCATGATAGTATTATTTATGATATTCTGGTTTATTCCCGTTCAGAGGATGAGCATACGGACCACCTACGAACGGTACTCCAAACCCTCTATGATCGTAAGTTGTATGCTAAGTTTTCTAAATGTGAGTTCTAATTGAATTCTGTAGCATTCTTGGGGCATATTGTATCAGATGAAGGTATAAAGGTAGACACTCAGAAGATTGAGGCCGTGAAATCTTGGCCTAGACCTACCACTCTGACAGAGGTTCATAGCTTTCTAGGCTTAGCAGGATACTATCGGAGGTTCGTAGAGGGATTTTCTTCCCTTTCGGCACCATTGACGAAGTTGACGCAGAAAGCAACTAAGTTTCAATGGACGGAGGCATGCGAGCGGAGTTTCCAAGAGCTTAAGAACATGTTGACCTTAGCGCCAGTTCTAACATTTCCAGAGGGTCCAGAGGGTTATGCCATGTATTGTGATGCCTCATGTGTTGGGTTAGGATGTGTCCTGATGCAACATGGGAAGGTAATTGCGTATGCTTCAAGGCAGTTGAGGAAGCACAAGAGGAATTATCCGACCCACGATCGGGAGTTAGATACAGTTGTCTATGCACTTATGATATGGCGACATTATTTATATGGTGTTCATGTTGATGTATTTACAGATCATAAAAGCCTACAATATATCTTCAATCAGAAAGAGTTGAATTTGCGACAGAGACGATGGCTTGAGTTATAGAAAGATAATGATGTTAACATTCTCTACCATCCAGGGAAAGCTAATGTTGTAGCAGATGCCTTAAGTCGCCGATCTATGGGTAGCTTAGCACATGTAGAGGCTGAGAAAAGACAATTAACTAGAGAGATTCATCAATTGGCTTATTTGAGGGTTCGGTTAGTAGATTCTGACGATGGTGGAGTTGTACTCCAAAACACTGCAAAATCATCTCTCATAGCTGAAGTTAAGGAAAGGCAGTACGAGGACCCAGAGTTTGTCGAGTTGAGAGAGCGAGTTCCGCAGCAGAAGAAGCCATTGTTAGAGTTCAAGGGAGATGGGGTTCTCAGATACAGGGGTCTTCTGTGAATTCCAGATGTAGCAGGGCTACGATATAGGATTATGTCAGAGGCACATTATTCGTGGGACTCCATCCATCCTGGGTCGACAAAGATTTATCATGACATTAAGGATGTGTACTGGTGGAATGATATGGAGAAGAACATTGCTAAGTTTGTCACCCAATGTCCTAGTTTCCAGCAAGTGTAAGTAGAGCACCAGAAGCCCGGAGGGCTAATGCAGACTATAGAGATCCCGACATGGAAATGGGAGGCAATAAACATGGACTTTATCACGGGTTTACCTTGTTCTAATCATAAGTTCGATTCCATATGGGTGATAGTCGACAGGCTCACAAAATCAGATCATTTTCTACCGGTCAAATCTACATATACAGCAGAAGATTATGCAAAGTTATATATTAAGGAGATAGTGCTGCTACACAGAGTACCAGTTTCTATTATATCTGACCGTGGGGCTCAGTTTACAGCACATTTTTGGAGGTCATTTCAGAGAGGTCTAGGGACTCAGGTGATTCTCAGCACAACGTTTCATCCATAGACTGATGGACAAGCCGAGCGCACAATTCTGACATTCGAGGATATGTTACGAGCATGTGTGTTGGATTTTAAAAGAAGTTGGGATGAACATCTACCTCTTATCGAGTTTGCATATAATAACAGTTACCACTCCAGTATCCAGATGGCTCCGTACGAGGCTTTGTATGGGCGTAAGTGCATATCTCCTATAGGGTGGTTTGATGTTGGAGAATTTGGGTTACATGGGCCAGACCTGGTTCATCAGGCCATAGAGAAAGCAAAGCTTATCCAGGAGTGACTGTTGACAGCTTAGAGTCGTCAGAAGTCATATTCTGATGTGCGGCGAAGAGACTTAGAGTTTAAGGTTAATGACTGGGTATTCTTAAAGGTATCACCTATGAAGGGCATGATGAGGTTTGGCAAGAAAGGCAAGCTTAGCCCACGGTATATTGGGCCATATAGGATCATTTAGAGAGTGGGCCAAGTATCATCTGAGTTAGAGTTGCCCTCAGAATTGGAGTCTGTCCATCTAGGTTTTCACGTATCTATGCTACGGAAGTGCATTGGCGATCCTACCCGAATGGTGCCCACAGATGATGTACAAATTACAAAGGGCTTGTCATACGAGGATTTCCAGTTGACATCCTAGACCGACAAATCCGCAAGCTACGAAATAAGGAGGTAGCCTCCGTGAAGGTTTTATGAAGGAGCAAGAATGTAGAAGAGATGACGTGGGAATCAGAGGAAGAAATGAAGTCTAAATACCCCCACCTTTTTCAAACTGAAGATATGGCTCGAAATGGGATGCTACAACACAGTTCTATTCAGGCTAGCAGGTCATCAGGTAAGCTTTTATTTTTGACTTCCAGTATTTATGATTTTCGGTCGGTGAGGCAAAGTGTTGCTATTTATAAACATTGGCCATGTGTGGCATGCATAGTATATTTTCTGGCTGCGTGCAGGTTGGTCTTTGTCTAGTTTACGAAGGAGACTCTGGCAAAATTTTCCAAAGTCTCTAAGAGTAAACATTCGAGGACGAATGCTCCCAAGGGGGGAATGATGTTACACCCTATATTTTCGTACGTAAAAGTGCATCATAAGCAAATTAATGTAGGACCAAAAATGAGATAATATTTGAAAGTATATAAAGTAAGTTAATCATGTTACCTCAAAGGTTACAAATATTGAAGATCATGAACAACAAGTACAAAGAGGTTTGGAAGGTTCAGAAGCTAAAAGAATTGAAGAAAACAATGTTTCATCTAAAGTCGACAAGTTGGGAGTGTTATAACATGTACCTTTGGGGTGCGATTAGGGTGCTTAACATGATAATAATATTATGTTATGATTTATATTAGTTGTATGACAGCCGTGTGTTATGTTTTGAAGTCAAGCGAGTTGTGGAACAAAAGTCGATGAAAGTCATCACAAGTTACGTTCATAAGTTTTACTGAAAATTTTGGTCAAATATAACTGCGATTTTCTCCCAATATGATTAGAGTTATAGGATGTTCCACCCATAAAATTGAATATCTATGAGTCTACTTTCTAAATCATTAAACCGTTTGTCAATACGACATCAGAGTAGAGAGATATGGGCATTTTTGCGAGACTGCGTAGGCTGCTAGGTGACAAGTAGGTGTGTCACCTACTTGCTTAAATGAGAGCCCAAAAATGGGCAATTTCAGGTCGTCTAAAGAGGACTTTTAAAGGCCTATTTTATTCATATATTACACTGAAAATAGAGCATAATAACCAGACATAATCTCGGCAAAACTCTTCCCAAACATTTCCCACAAACCCTAATTGATTTTCTCTCCCTTTCAAGTTCTAATTGGAGGTAAAACCTAGAGTTTGAAGAACCAAGATAGGAGCTGAGTTATCCAACAAATAAGGTTTGTTTACTACTATATTTCATCCATTTTTATGCTGTATATTCATGGTAAGTCGTTCTATACTTGTAAGGACTAACGGGACGGTGATCGGAAGCCGTGAGTTCGAGTTATTCACTTGTAGCGGACTGTTTTGTGGACTGTTTTGTGTTGCTGTTGGGCTGCGTGTTTTACTTCTATTTTGTGTAGTTTTGGAGGAGGAAGGGGGTGGAAAAACACTATATAAATGTAAGGTCATGGGCTGTTCGTTCGTCGTAACACTTCCGGGTCGTTTGACACTACTACGGTAGTCGTTTTGTGTATGAAGAGACTGGGGTGTGTTGGGCTGTATTGTAGCATTTGATGGTGTATATAAGGCTGGAAAATAATGTATATATGTTATTATTGTTGTGTTCTTATATTGTTGGTGTTATCTTGAATTTGGAGGAAGTAAGGATTATTGGGGAGATGCTGCCCGTTTTAATACAAAATAAGCTTGTCGTTCGTTGTGCAATAGTTGTGCCTTTCATAACTTAATGATAGTCTTATTATCGTTGTTCTACATTAAGGTGTGAAGAGGTGAGTTCAACTTGGTGATTGGAAATATTCTGATAAGGTATGTTAAGGCTAAGCCCTTCCTTCATATTGTCATGATCTCGTAATTACATGTGTTTGATAACGAGGCATAAAGAGAAGTTCATACTCCCGAATTTATATACACTATCCTAGTCTCATAAGTTACAGTATTCTCCCTTATCAGGACTTCATATTAAGTTTAGTTTTGTCTTTATTCAGTCAAGATAGCAGAAGGTCTATATATATATATATATATATATATATATATATATATATATATATATATATACAGTATTACAGTATTTTCACAACCATCGAGCTATAATCGGTGGGTAGGCCCCTATTGGGCAACCTCTAATCAGATGGTAAGTTATATACCAAGCTTACTATGTCCGAGCGCCTATGAGCGAGCCCAGAATGACCAAGATACAGAGCCTATTATGGCCGAGCGCCTATGAGGGAGCCTAATACGGCGGAGCAGTTACACGTTACGAGCCTTATAGGGCCGGACATTTATTTTACTTACTATATTGAGAAATATAAGTCAGTATCAGCTGGTAAGTATATCTCTAGATCATGTTTGATTCCCAGTTACTTTCAGTTATCATATTATCAGTTCAGTTTAAGCTTTCAGTTATTTTATTGCCTTACATACTCGGTACATTATTTTATATTGACGTCCCTTTTTTGGGGGCGCTGCATTTCATGCGTGCAGGTTCATGCAGACTGACAGGTAGACTTCCTCAGTAGGTGTTGCCCGAGTTCAGCCTGATCTGTAAGCTCTACGTCCTTCGGAATTGCCGAGTCTAGAGTTTTATGTACATCTTATGTATATCTGTATATATGTTATGGGTAGGTCGGGGCCCTGTTCCTATCACAGTACATCCATTATTAGAGGCTTGTAGACATATCCTGTCAGTTAGTGTAGTATGTTGAGCTTGTAGGCCTTGTATGTATATTTTGTTGGTTTGTTAGCTGTAGTAGTTATGACAGACTTGTCGGCCCAACATTATATTGATGTTTAGTCAGCATTAGTTTTCGTCCAGTTTTATATTTTGCTTCACAAATTGTCTTGCAATGTGGCCCCATGGCCAAAGTATAACATTATATGTTCAGAGTTCCTTAATCGCAAGTTGGTACGCAAGGTTAGGTGAGGCATCGGGTGCCGGTCTCGCCCCCTAGATTCGGGGCGTGACATAGACACATAGTCAAACGCTAGTAAGATGTATTTTTTTTCCATTTGAGAAGGAAATGGACACATGAAATCTATTTCTCACACATCAAAAATCTCAAACTCAAGGATGACATGTAGTGGCATCTTGTGCCTTTTTAAAATCGTTCCTGTTCTTTGGCACCTATCACACTTTTTCACGAACTCATATGCATCATTGAACAACCTAGTCCAATAGAAACCTAATTTTAATACCTTTGCAATAGCATTGTCACCCGCATGATTGCAATATCTTTCATCTCTGCTTCTAACACACATATTCTTATCAGCTGATCGATGCAATATTTAACAAGAATGGCTCGTCCCACACATAAGATCTCATATCCCACAAGAACTTCTTTTTGGCATGAGGGTCAAGGTCTAGTGGAAACTCGCCACTTGGTAGGTGATTCACTTAGTCTGCATACCATGGCATCTCCCCACTAGTGATGGCTAAGAGTTGTTCATCAGGAAAAAATCTCATTGATCGCACCTTCCTCATCCACATGATTTTGAGTTTCTAACGTGTATAAGTGATTGGTCACTCTCTGTTCTTTTACGGTCTCGGATCTCCAAGTCAATTTCTACAAGAGTAAAACGCAATGAATTAGCCTTGGTTTAGTATATTTCTTTTCAAACAAATATCTGATAGCTAAATGGACTGTGTAGATGATGACTTTGGTGCCTCCTAGGTAAGCCCAAAGTTTTTCAAACACATAGAGTACAACAAAGAACTCTTTTTTAGTCATAGTATAGTTTATCTAAGCAGGAGTAAGCGTCTTGCTTGCATAGTAGATGGAGTAAAATAATTTGTTCTTTCTTTGGCTCAAGACGATGGCAATTACATTATCACTAGCATCGCACATTAGCTTAAATGGCTTATTCCAGTCTAGAGCCACTATAATTGGTGCACTCACTAAGTTTTTCTTCAGCTCCTCAAATGCTTTTAGACAAGCATCATCAAACTTTAAAGGTACATCTTTCTCAATCAACCTGCACAATGGAGATGAATTTTTGAGAAATCTTTAATAAAGCAGTTATAGAAACATGCATGTCCTAAGAGGTTGCGGACTCCTTTAACAGAAGCTGGTGATGACAACCTTTAAATTGCTTCCACCTTAGCCTTGTCAACTTCCATCACGTCTTTGGACACCTTGTGTCCCAACACTATGTCTTTTTATAATATGAAATGATATTTCTCCCAGTTTAGCACTAGATTAGTCTCCTCGCACCTAGGAAGTACTTTAACAAAATTGGTTAAGCATTCATCAAACGAGGGACCAAACACAAAAGAATTATCCAGAAAGACCTTCACAAATCTTTCCACCATATCATTAAAAATAACCATCATAAATCTTTCAAGAGTCGGAGGTGCATTACATAATCCAAATAACATTCTCTTAAAGGCATAAGTCCCACAAGGGCATGTAAATTTGCTCTTCTTTTGATTCTTAGGGGAAATAGCAATTTGATTGTACCTCGAATAGCTATCAAGAAAATAGTAGTATTTCTATCCAGCTAACCTGCCAAGCATTTGATCAATAAAGGGGAGTGGGAAGTGATTTTTACATGTAACATTATTCAACTTTCTGTAGTCTATGCATATTTGTCAGCAAGTAAGAATCCTAGTTGGGATTAGTTCATTTTGCTCATTTACTAAAAAGTCATACCTATCTTCTTGGGCACACATTGGACTAGACTTACTCACTTACTGTTCAAGATAAAAAAAATACAATACCCGCATCGAGACACTTAGTAACTTTTTCTCTTTTCACCTTTTTCATGATATGGATTTAGGAGACATTGATGCTCCAGGCTAGGATTGTCTCCCCCCTTTATGAGGATCTGGTGCATAAAGAAAGTAGGGCTAATACCTATTACCTTAGACATCTTCCTTCCAATGTCATGCTTGTGCTCTCGCAACATCCTCAATAGCTTCTCTTCCTGCAAATCAAAAAACTCATAAGAAACAATCACATGCAAAGTATTAGAACTACCTCATAGTCCAAGATGGTAACGTCTGCTAGGAAGATAAAGTGACAAATCTGCAGTAACTCATCCTCAATTACCCTCTTGGGATATGCCAAATATATATCAGCCAACTATAACATGACTGTAGCAGGTCGTGGAGCTCTTAAGCCTAGTTGCTTTAACAATGATTACAACATCAGATTTATACTTGCACCTAATCTCATAGAGCTCTGCGTACATCAACTTTACCAATTTGCATGGGGATGGTGAATTTTCCCGAATCCTTAAGATTTTGCGGAAGCTGTCATTGAATCCTAGAAGTGCACTCCTTGGTGAGCGCAATAATTTCAAAGTTAGTCAACCTTCGTTTGTGTGCCACTATGCCCTTTATGTACTTTAGCATATTTTGGGACATTACAAAGCATGTTCACTAATTAAATGTTCAAATGCACCTATTTTAATATGTCTAGAAACATGTTAAACATGTGATCATCTTTCTTCTTTTAAACCTCTGAGGAAAGGGCGGTGGACCTCTTTCGACTACAACTTGCTTAGGTATTAGTATGTTCCTCTCAATCACCTCCATGGGTTTTGGAACTCTTTATTATTTAAGCCTAGACGTATCCTTTTCTTACGTACCTCTACCAATTCTTTCTTTCCCATTTCTCAAAATCGCTGCATTGACTTGTGGATTTTATCAGTATCATGGGAAGAGCCCTTGCAGGTCTGGTAACCTAGTTACTTTCTATTTTCCAACTTGTCTTTCAAGTTCCTAAAGTTAGTCCTTAGCTATTGATTTTCTAGACTTGTTTGTTGATTGTTGCCCAACATCTTTCTCAACAATTTAGTCACATTCTTCTCCACTTGTTGTGGTAGTTTCTGTGGTTGTTGATAGTGCCCTTAGGGTTTGTTATTATTCCGATTTCCATCCCAAGAGAAGTTAGGATGATTCCTCCAATTTGGATTGCACGTTTTCCCATATTAGGGCATTCTGATTCATTAGACCCCTGCGTTGTTACCCCATATAGTGGATGGATTCATGATTCAAAGAATATTGATCACTTATGTGACCTTCCCAATATATCTCGCAACAAGTGGTTATCTATTGCATAAGTTGTATCGGTTGGACCTGTGCCATTATCAACTTACCAAACTGATTTGCTATTTTTTCCATTTCAGCTCTCATGGCTGTGAGTATATTCGCATCAATCATACCTGTTGACTTATGCTTAACAGTTCTAGTTGGTCCTCTATCATCTTGCTAGTTTTGATTATTGGTAGCAAAATTATTCAGCAATGTTTAGATTTTGCCATAAGTCTTCACCGTGCACATACCTCCATAAGTTGAGTCTAGATACATCTTTGAATCCTCATCTAACCCATCTACAAAGGTGTGCCCTAATAAGTAGTTGTTTGTAACAATTCGATCGGTCATTCTTCTTTCTAGAAATTCATTCCCATATTTGAAACTTCATGTATGTTATTTTCATATTTTTAAGACTTGTGGAGTCAGTTGGTTTGGTTTTGGAAGGGTTCGAGTTGAATTCGGAATGCTTAGTTCCATAGTATTGGCCATAGGTGGCCAAGTTTGACTTAAGTCAATATTTTGACTAAATAACCTCAAAATTGGAATTTAAAGGTTCCAATATATTTGAATGGTGGCTTTGGACTGAGGCACATATTCGAGTCGAGTTTCCCGTGGCCCGGGAGCGATTCGACGCTTATTATTGAAAGTTAGCATTTTAAAGGTTTTAGAATTTTCTAAGTTTAACTTGGAGTGGACTTTGGTGATATCAGACCCCGTTTGGTGTTCCGAGCTTGGGGATAGGTTAGTATCATCATATTGGACTTCTGTACTAAATTTGGTTCCATTTCGGGTTATCTAGGTATAATTCATCGCATTCGGAGTTAGTTGAAAGAAGTTGAAAGGTTGATTAGTTTGGTTTGGCATGCTATTCTTGGTCGTGATGTTATTTTAGGTGTTTTGAAGCCTCGAGTAGGTCCGGATTATGTTTATTGATTTGTTGGTATGTTTGGACGGGGTCCCAGGTAGATCCAATGAATTTCAGACCACTCGGAGCAATATTAAAGTTGACAAATTTTGCTACTATCTAGTGTGCATCGCAATCGCAAAGAAGGTCTCACGGTCGTAGAGTGTTATGTGGAGCTGGGGATGATTTTTTCTTAACGATCATGGAAGGGGCATTGCGATCATGGTTAATGGACAGGTTGTGCTTTGTGTTCGTGTGATGAGGATCACAAACGCGATGTGTTATATGGGCTGGCCTAGGTTGGCAATTGTTCTTCACAATCACGTGAGGTCTTTTGTCATTGCGGATGAGGAAGTTCTGTGGCTGGAATGTTTGGCCTTCATATTTGCGGATCTGGGCTCGTGTTCGTGTAGCCATGGTTGGTTGTGGGTCGCTATCCTGAGAGATCCCTTGCATTCGCAAATGAGGGAAATTTGCTAGAAGCAGAGTTGGCCTTCGCGATCGCGAGGGTACTTCCGCCATTGCAAAGAAGGAGACCTGGGTAGATTATAAGTATCAATTTTGGGACCTAGCTCATTTCATCTTATTCTCTCAATGCTTGGGGGATTTGGGTGCTTCTTGGGGAGAAAGTTTCATCTACTAATACAAGGTAAGTGATTCTTACTGATTGTTAGCTAAATACGTGGATTTTATATGAATTTGTACATGAAATTAGTAAAATAAAATTGGGAGTTTATTGGAAAACCTAGAAGTGATAAAAATGAGATTTGCCCACAAAATTAGATATGAAATTAGAAACAAATTATATATTTTAGTTTGGGATGCTAAGGGTAACATCTATTTTTGAGAATTTTCGGAATCCGAGCATATGTGCTCGGGGTTGACTTTTGTTAACTTTTCGTGTGAGGTCGAGTATTGTTTCTAATTGTTAAATTATGGGCTCTTGGGTATATTTTAATTAGTTGGCACATTCTATCGCTTAGTTTCTGGTTGTTCAGCATTGGTTTATTTGATTTGCTGCACTTACCATGTCTTTTACCTGTCATACTATATTTTATGTACATTGATTATTGGACCACTAGTAAGTGTCGATATCGACCATAGCCACTACTTCTTCGAGGTTAGACTAGATACTTATTGGGCATATATTGATTTACATATTCATACTACACTTGTGCACTGATTGTGCAGGTACATCTGCTGGTCACACATGCGCGTAGGTGTACCAGCTGGGAGACTTAGTGGTGAGCTACCTCCTATGCTTCCACCCCCAGCACCTAGAGTCTCCTTCCCCTATATTTATTTTATTCTGTCTACTTTGACTCCAAATAATAGTTTTAATGGTTTTGTATATTCTCGTAGCTGCTCTTGCACACGTGACACCGAGTTTTAGGAATTTTAGACATATGTTCATGGTTGTATCTGCGGTTATATCATTCAGCCTTATGTTTTAGTTCATGTTTCGTATCTTGGAAAAGATGTTGGTATTTTATTATGATTTCTAAATCTACTTTTGCTTATTTATTTTCATTACTTGATTTAAAAAGTGCTATGAGAAGTCGTGATGATTTATTGTTGGCTTGCCTAACAGCGGCATTGAGCGCCATCACGACCTATGGTGGCAAATTAGGTCATGATATCTTGGTATCAGAGCACTAAGTTCATATACGTTTCACGAGTCATGAGAAGACCTAGTAGAGTCATGCGAATTGGTGAAGAGACGTCTGTACTTATATTCGATAGGCTATAGGGTGTTAGGAAACTTCTCTTTTTTCATTTCCTATCTTGTTATCAATGTTGTTCTAAGTCTAAATCTTTCTCTTATATTTTGATATTTGGTGAGAATGTGCGCGATGGCATCATCTAGTGGCATAGTGGTTGCACCCCTGACTAGAGGGGGAGCCCAGATCCCTACTGCTCATGCTCCAGGGCACATTTCTGCTATTTATCAGACCTCAGGGGTACTACCTGTGGGCGGAGTTCAGCCGGTTGCAGTGGGTAGAGCAGAGACTAGACAGGTCGCGATCGTCGAGGAGCAGAAGTAGATGGACAGATTTACTAGGATTCATCCTCCCCACTTTGGTGATGAGCCGTCAGAGGACCCACATAATTGCATTGATCGTTGCAGGGACATGATGCATAATTTGGGACTAGTGAAGTCCAATAGGATTGACTTTACCACTTTTCAGCTGGAGGGAAAAGCCCGTAGATAGTGGCATTCTTATCTTCTGGGTAGGCTAGCAGGTTCACCTCCCTTGACTTGGGATTAGTTCACTCATATCTTCCCGGAGAAGTATATTCCATTCTCTCGAAGGAAGGAGTTACAGGGCCAGTTTGAGTGGCTCCAGCAAGGTCAGATGTCTTTGACCGGCTACGAGACGAGATTCATTGAGTTGTCTCGTCATGTAGCTATATTACTTCCCATGGACACAGAGAGAGTGCAAAGGTTTATTTTGTGCTTGAACTATGGGATTCAAGTTACTATGGTCCGAGAGGCAAAACTAGGGGCTTCTTTTCACAAGGTTGTGGAGATAGTTCAGAGGATCAAGCATATCCGTAGTTAGAGAAGAAAAGCCACGTTGAGGGACAGACAACCTCAGTATTCTGGAGGTTTCAGCAGCACCCTGTTTGGGGTTAGAGGATAGTTTGGGAGGGGATATCCTAGTAGGCTAATGCATTCATCACTGCAGCCTATTCAGGGTACTCCAGTGCAGCCTTACTTCAATATCATTCTATAGAGTACCTACAGTCCACCGGCTATTTAGGGTTTCTCCAGTGAGCACTCATGCTATCAGGGCCAGATCTTGAGTTAGTAGTTTCCCACATCTAGAGGTTGTTTCGAGTGTCGGGAGCTTGGTTATGTGAAGAGGTTTTGTCCTAGACTTAGAGGGGAGGCAGTGTAGCAGGGCCATCAGCCCATAATTATCGCACTAGATGCCGTACCACCCATGCGGCTAGCCAGAGACAAAAAAATAGGTGGTTAGGGTTCTCCCTAGAGGTGGAGGCCATCTAGGTGGCGCTCCGGGTAAATTCTATGCCTTTCCAGCTAGGCTAGAGGCAATAGCCTCTGACGCCGCGATCACATATATTATTTTTGTTTGTCATAGAGATGCATCGATACTATTTGATTCAAGATCTACCAATTCATATGTATCCTCTCATTTTGCTCCTTATCTGGATGTATCTCATGAGTCCTTAAGTTATTTCTGTGTTTGTGCCCATGCTGGTGAGTGATTTTGTTGTTGTGGATCGGGTTTACCTGTCATGTGTGGTGTCTTTATATGTGTATCATACTAAAGCAGATCTTTTACTGCTCGATATGATTGACTTTGAGGTTATCCTTGACATGGATTGGTTATCTCTTCATCATGCCATTCTTGATTGCCATGCCAAGACTGTTACATTAGTGATGCCAGAGTGGCCTAGACTAGAGCGGAGATATTCATGTAGTCGGGTTATTTCTTTCTTGAAGGCTCAACATATGGTTAAGAAGGGTTATTTGGACTATCTGGTCTTTGTTCGAGATAGTGCTATGGAGAATATCGCGATAGATTTAGTGCATGTGGTGAGGGATTTTTCTGATATATTTCCTGCTGACTTACCACTCATGCCATTGGATCATGATATCGACTTCGGTATTGATTTGGAGTCAGGTACCTAGCCTATCTATATTCCACCTTATCATATAACTCTTGCAGAGTTGAGAGAGTTGATGGAGCAAATTCAGGAGTTGCTCGAGAATGGATTCATCAGGACAAGTATGTCAGTTTGGGGCGCACCAATGTTATTTGTGAAGACGAAAGATGGGAGTATGTGGATGTGCATTGATTACCGCAGGCTGAATAAGGTCATCATCAAGAACAAGTATTCATTGCCACACATTAATGACTTATATGATCAGGTATAGGGCTTTAGGGTGTTCTCGAAGATATTTGAGATCTGGATACCATCAGTTGAGGATTTGTGCTTCGAATGTTCCGAAGACGGCTTTTTGGACTAGATATGGGCACTACGAGTTTCTAGTGATGTCTTTTGGCTTGACTAATGACCCTGCAACATTTATGGAATTGATGAATCAGGTGTTAAGGCCATATCTTGACTCTTTTGTCATTGTTTTCATTGATGACATATTAATCTACTCGCATAGCATGGACGAGTACGAGCATCATTTGAGGGTAGTGCTTTAGACTCTAAGGGAACATAAGCTATATACTAAGTTCTCTAAGTGTGAGTTCTGGTTAGATTATGTGGCCTTCTTGGGGAATGTTGTATTAGGTGAGGGTATTAAGGATCCTCCCTGGAAGATTGAGGTAATTCAGAGTTGGCCTCATCCTACCACATCGACTGAGATCAGGAGTTTCTTGGGGCTAGTAGGTTATTATCGTGGGTTTGTGGAGTGCTTCTCATCTATTGCAGTTCTTTAAACTAGATTGACCCAAAAGGGTGTTCAATTCAGGTGGTACAGTGATTGTTAGGTGAGCTTTCTAAAGCTCAAGACCGCATGGACTACAACACTGGTGTTTGTTTTGCCTTCTGGTTCAGGGATGTACACTGTGTATTATAACGCTTCACGCGTTGGATTGGGTTATGTACTGATGCATGAGGGGCGAGTGATTGCTTATTCTTCTTGTTAGTTGAAGCTCCACGGGGAAGAATTACCCTGTGCACAATTTGGAGTTGGCTATGATAGTTCATGCTCTTAAGATTTGGAGACATTATCTTCATGGGGTGTCATGTGAGGTCTACACTGATAACCATAGATTACAATATCTGTTTAAGAAGAAGGACCTTAATCTGGGGCAGTGTAGGTGGCTTGAGTTACTAAAGGACTATGATATCACCATTCTTTATCACCCAGGCAAGGCAAATATGGTTGCGGATGCCTTGAACAGAAAGGCCGAGAATATGGATAGTTTGTCATTCAATTTTGCAAAGAAGAGGCCATTGGCTTTGGACATTCATGCCTTAGCTAATCGACTTGTGAGATTGGATATTTTAAAGCCCAGTTGAGTTCTTCCATGTGTTATGGCTCAATATTCCTTATTAGAGCGAATTAAGGCTACAAAGTATGATGATCTGCATTTGCTAGTTCTTAGAGAGACAGTACTACGAGGTGATACCAGGAAGGTGACTATTGGTGATGCTGGTGTTCTGCTGCTCCAGGGTCGCTTATATGTTCTTAATGTTGATGGCTTGAGAGAGTTGATTCTGAAAGAGGCTCACACTTTGCACTATTCTATTCATCCAGGTTCCACGAAGATGTATCGTGACTTGACGTAGCATTATTAGTGGTGACGAATGAAGAAGGACATAGTTGGGTATGTATCGAGGTATCTGAATTGCCAGCATGTTAAGTATGATCACTAGAGTCCAAGTGGTTTACTTCAGTAGATGGTTATACTAGAGTGAAAATGGGAGAGCATCACTATGGATTTCGTGGTTGGTTTGACGCGGATGTTGAGGAAATTTGATATTGTTTGGGTAAATGTCGACAGCATAACCAAGTCTGCATACTTATTCTGGTGATGAATACATATACTTCGGAGAGGTTGACCTGAATTTATATTAAGGAGATTGTCGGGTTGCGTGACCTGCCCCTCTCCATTATTTTAGATCGAGGCACTCAATTCACTTTGCATTTCTAGAGGGCATTTTAGGGTGAGATCGGTACCCGAGTAGAGCTCATCATATTTTTTCATCCGCAGACCGACGAGTAGTAGGAGTGAACAGTTCAGATTGTAGAGTATATGCTCAGGGCATGTGTGATTGACTTCAGAGGTCAGTGGGACCGACTTTTTCCATTGGCCAAGTTTGCATATAACAACAGCTATCAATCCAGCATTGAGATGGCTTCTTTTGAGGCCTTGTATAGTCGATGATGTCGTTCCCCCATCGGTTGGTTTGAGCCCGGCGAGGCTAGGATGTATGGTACTAATTTTGTTAAGGATGCCTTGGATAAGGTAAAGTTGATTCAAGAGTGTCTTTGTACAGCTCAGTTCATGTAGAAGAGTTACGCGTATCAGAAAGTGCATGATTTGTCATTTATGGAGGGAGAGAAGGAACTTCCAAAGGTCTCACCGATTAAGAGTATCGTGAGCTTCGGGAGGAGAGGCAAGTTGAGTCCGAGGTTCTAGAATTGGCTCGTTCGAGGTTCTACAGCGAGTTGATGAGGTTTCATATAGGATTTCTTTGCCCCTATCCTATTGAGAGTTCATCCAGTATTCCATGTGTCAATGCTCTATAAGTACCATGCTGATAGGCCCCATGTGTTGGATTATAGCACAGTTCAGATGGATGAGGACTTGAGTTACGAGGAGGAGCCAGTTTTCATTGTTGATAGACAGGTACACACATTGAGGTCTAAGGAGATTTTAGCTATTAAGGTTTAGTAGAGAGGTCATCCAGTCGAGAAGGCGACTTGGGAGATCGAGGATGACATGCGGAGCATATATCCGCACTTATTTGGCATTCCAGGTATGATCCTAAACCCATTCGAGGATGAATGATTGTTTAAGAGGTGGACAATGTAACTATACTATCGGTCATCTTGATTTCTAGAATCCCGTTCCCCTATTTGAGACTTTGCGTATGTGCTTTACCTATTTTAAGACTTGCAGGGTCGATTGGTTTGGTTTTTGAAGGGTTCAGATTGAATTCGGAACACTTAGTTCCATGATAGTGGCCTAAGGTGGCCAAGTTTGACTTAAGTTAATATTTTGAGTAACCGACCTCGGAATTGAGATTTGAAGGTTCTAATAGGTTTGTATGGTGGTTTTGGACTTGGGACCATATTTGGGTCGAGTTTCAGGTGGCCCAGGAGCGATTTAACGCTTATTATTGGAAGTTGGAATTTTAAATTTAAAATTTGCTAAGTTTGACTTGGAGTGGAATTTGGTGATATAGGATCCCGTTTGTTGTTCGGAGCTTGTGGATAGATTCGTATCGTTATATTTGACTTGTGTGCGAATTTGGGTTCCATTTCGCATTTGGAAGGTTGATTCGTATGGTTTGGGGTGCAATTCTTGGTATGTTATTTTAGGTATTTCGAGGCCTCGAGCAGGTTCGAATTGTATTTATGGACTTGTTGGTATGTTTGGATGGAGTCCTGAGTTGCTCGGGTGAGTTTCAGACCACCCGAAGCAATGTTGAAGTTGGTAGATTTTGTTGCTATTTGGTGTACATCGCGATCGTGAAGAAAGTCTCGCGATCACGGAGTGTTGTGTGGAGCTGGGGAAGATTTATTCATCGTGATCTCCGAAGGGGCATCGTGATTGCGATTGATGTACTGGTTGTGCTTCGCATTTGCGTGATGAGGGTCGAGAATGCGATGTGTTAGCTGGGTTAGCTTGGGTTGACAATTGTTTTTCATGATCGCGTGAGTTCTTTCGATGTTACACCCCGTACTTTGATTTTGGAATGCATCTTATGTAAATTAGTATATGTCGAAGAGATTAAGGACCTTTACAAAGATAATGATGAGTTAAAACAGGAGTTAAGGAAGTATCGTGAGGGTTGTAGGCTAAACGAATTAAAGATGTTATAACCCGTACTTTAGGGATAAAACTAGGAGTGCTTAATATGATATCGTGTTTTAAGGTAATTGAATCATATAATACTTGTATGTTAAGTTTTGAAGTCAAATATGTAATAAAATAAAAGTCGGCAAAAGTTATTGCAAGTTACGTTCATAATTTTATTAAAATTTGGGTCTAATGTCACTTAGTTTTTCTCCTAATATACTTGGAGTTACGGGGATATCCACCCACCAAAATTGAAGCTCTATGAGTCTAGTTTATAACGCATTAAATTGTTCGTCATAAAACATTAGAGTAGAGAGATATTCGTATTTTTACGAGATTGCGCAGACTGCATAGGTGACAAGTAGGTGTGTCACCTCCTTGCTTAACTGAAAGGATCAAATAAGGCCCCCAAAAGGGGCTAGTTGGGGTCGGCCAAAGGTTCTCTTTTACGGGATGGTTTCCTTCATTTATTCCACTCATTTTAGAGCCTAAAATCATAGAATAAGCCCCTGCAAACTTCTCCCTAAAATTCCACACTAACCATAAGTTATTTTCTCTTCTTTTCAAGTTCTAGTTAGAGGAAAACCTAAAAGTTGTAGAACCAAAGATAGGATCTGAGATCTTCACCAAATAAGGTACGTATACTTCCCTCTTTCATCCCTTTTTTCTGCTGAAAAGGTAGAGCAATTCGTTCCATAATAATAAGAACTCATGGGACAGTGATCGGAAGTCGTGAGTTCGAGTTGTTCAACTTGTAGCGGACTGCTTTGTGGGCTGTTTTGAGTTGTTGTTGGGTTGTCTCTTTTGTTACTATTTTTATGGAATTTGGGAGGAGAAATAGTATGGATAAACACCACATAATATTATGGTGTTGGGCTGGTCATTCGTCGTTACATTTTCTTGTTGTTTGACACTATTATGGTTGTCGTTTTGTATATAAAGTGACTAGGGTGTGTTGGGATGTTTTGTGGTATTTTTTGATGGATATAAGGTTGGAAAATGATGTATATATATATATATTTTTTGGAGGAAGTAAAGATTATAGAGAAGATGCTACCCGCTTTAATATAAAATAAGTTTATTGTTCATTGTGCGATAGTTGTGTCCTTCGTAGCTTAACGATAGCATTATTATTGCTTCTGTAGATTATGGTGCGACGAGATGAGCTCAATGTGGTTACTGGATAGATTGTGATAAGTTATATAATGCCTATCACTTTTGACCCCTTTCGTATGAATCTGCCTTAACGGCAGTTTTTCTAAAAGAAAAGCTTAATGAAACGTCTCGTCGTAAATATTCCACTCATGATATCATCTAGGTTCATATGTTTACCTTTGACGTTGTTTTGTTGGTTGATGTTCCATAGTATACATGTTGAGTCTCGATTCACTCTGAAGATGTTTCAAATGTTTTCATTAGGGACAAACCGAACCGGAAAACCGCACCAAACCGAAAAGTCAAACCAAACCGATTAAAAAACCTGACTACGTTTGGTTTGATTTGGTTTGGTATTGAGTAAAAAATCCCGAACCAGACCGACATATAAATATATAATTTTTTATATATAATTTTAAAACTTTATATAGAATTTTATTTAAAAGATGTCTAGAAATATTTGAGATCCTCTCATGGGATATAATATTTAATAGAACTATAAAGTGCATTCATTTTTATTTACTTTAAATAATAGATTGTATCACTTTCTTATTATGTGTTATTGAAATGTGTCAATCATCTCTTTGTTCTTTCATATTCATATGTCAAGATTTATTATATGTTTTTCAAATTTGAAGTGGTATTTCGATAATCTAAAATTACATAGAACATATTATTATTTAGGTATCATATTGATTTTTATATTTAATTATTAAATTTGGTTAACATTGAAAGCGTACATCAACCAAAAATTATTGGTAGACGACTAAGAAAATAAACTATTATGTGTTACTAAAAATAATTCTCTCGTAAGATCACTTTAATAGATCATATGTTTGTTATTTTTAAAAAAACAATTAGTAAACATATATTTACTTATCAAAATTTTATCCATAACTTTAATAATGCAAGATTGAAATAATATTCATGTAACAAAAAATTCGAAAAATCCGACAAAATCGAACCAATCCAAACCGATATAATTGGTTTGGTTTGGTTTTGATAAAATTCGAACAAACCCGGTCCATGTACACCCCTAGTTTTCATGCACTTAAGGTCAAATAGGTCTGAAGTGAAAAAAATGCACTTCAGATGCACTTAAAGCCAAATAGGTCCGAAGTGCAACAAATATTTTCATGCACTTAAGGCCAAATAGGTTTGAAATGAAAAAAATTGCACTTCGGATGTACTTAAGGCCAAATAGGTTTGAAGTGCAACCAATATTTTCATGCACTTAAGGCCACATAGGTCTGAAGTGCAAATTGCCCAAAAACAAAAATTTGTATTTCGAATTTTAACAATTCAATAGACAATTTAACACCTAAATCTACTCCAAATGAGCTTAAATTTGAAATATAACCCCCAAATATTATCAAGAACAAACTCTAATCATTAATATCAAAATAACAATAAATCTAACAAACCCATTTTGCAATTAAGAAAAAGAAGAAACCCTAAGCAGTAGTAGAAAATAAAGCGCCACAACAGTTCACTACTGTAATATACCATAAACTACCTTAAAATATGCTCACAAATACAATATGAATTCACTGCCACCTTTATTTTCACAGCGAAGGAGAAGAAGAAGAGGAGGAGGAGGAGGAAGAGAAAGAGGAAGAAGAAGAGGACGAAGAAGAAGAAGAGGAGGAGGAAGAAGAGGAGGAAGACGAGGAGGAAGAGGAAGAAGAGGAAGAGGAAGACGAGGAAGAGGAAGAAGAAGACGAGGAGGATGAGGAAGACGAGGAAGAGGAAGAAGAAGACGAGGAAGAGGAAGAGGAAGGGTAGGAGGAAGAGGAAGAGGAAGAAGAGGAAGAGGAGGAAGAGCAAGAAGAGGAAGAGGAGTAGGAGGAGAAAGAGAAAAAGGCCTGAAGTTATTTAAACTTTGGGTACTAGTTTTAAAAAAATTAAAAAGTGGGTACATGTTAAATGAGAGCGACCAAATAGGGCACCCCGTGCAATTTTCACGTCAAATTGGAGTAAATACCTAGCCTAATTCTTTGAAGGAACTAACTTTGGTTGTTCCCAATTGATCATGCGCATATATGTCCAGTCCACTTATTAAAACTTGGCGAATAAGGCGGATTATTGATGGATTAAATTTGACACTCATACTATGAACCTATACATGCTGAAGTTGCATACCTCTGCACTTGGAATATATTAATCTTACCTGCTTTGTTTGGGAAGTAAGTGTAAACTACCAAAAAGAACAAGAAGATAAAAAGAAGGGAACCAGCAGAAAAGTTTGGAATGAAATGAGAAGTGTGGGAGAAAGGAAATTTATCAACTTTATCTTAGTTAAACCTAATAAGTGGCCCCCCAAAAAACAATTCTATTCTTATATGCAATTTTCTTATCTCTTCTCCCACTCTCAATGAAGAGTTTATTACACTTTCCTTTAGATTATTTCCCTTTCCCAGTTTAATCACGATATTTTGTTCAATCTTCTTGTTGAGCATGAAGATAGATAAACAAACAGAGTCAATTTCTGTTTATTCTTTTCCAAAATCAGAAAGAAATCAAAAGGTTGACATCAATACTCCATGGAACTTAGAATGCCAAATAGAGTAACTTATATAACCCCCAAGCTTGAGGGTGCGGGACGAAAGAAGGGAGTTAAAAAATTACTGAATCCACTCTGCAGGACAAAGCCAAGGTGAAGAAACATTCAATAGAAATGAAACCTAAAGAAGAATCTCATTTGCTCAAAAAATGTGGAGGCAAATAAATTTGTAAAGAAAAACCTCTACAAAAGCATAAAGAAGAATAGCAGGAGAGCAGGTACAGTACTGGAGTTAAGACATGAAGTTACACCAGTTAAACAGAAAAAACTTTAAGGAATGTATCAACAGCCAAAAATGAGAACTGCTCCTCAATTGCACTGTTGGGAGTTCAGCGCTGAATCTGTATCCTCTTGTCTCTAATGGGCAATTCAATGGGTTTCTGAGCCTCATGAGGATGTTCAGGACCTTTGTACACCTTAAGATGGGTAAATAATTGTCTACCAAGCTGCACAAACAGAAAACTTAATAAATTTAGATTGAGAGTATATCAAATGTAAAGTATGTTAAAAAACAAAATCTATATTACTTGTTATCAGTGATTCAAAGCAAAGCAAGTGCAATCGCTACCAAGTCTGACAACTAAATGAACTTTTCAATTTCTTGAAACGAGGAGTATATGCACACAAATAAGTAACCCTGAACCATGAGAACATTGGTGTTGCAAAATTCCCATCTGCCACTGTTTAGAAGGAAACTGAAACTATAGCCATGTTTAAAAGGAAACTGAAACTATAGCCATGCAGAATTGGTGTAAAATTAAGGGTAAGAAATCCGTTAACCCATTCCTTTCCCACAACCCAGCATTCAACGTGTAAGTCTTTTATGCAGAGGCGAATCCATATACAAAATCATTGGCTCCAAATGGAGACGGTTTATATGTGAGTATATGTGTGCATAGAAATAATACACACACGCGCGAGTCTATTATAAGTTCCATGGATGATACAGGAGATGAGAGTTATTTATGGAGTACCTAATATCAGATAAGTGATACTCTTGTCCCCAACATTATATGTAAATTGCCAAACATTTAGGCTAGTTAGTATGGAACGGAACTCTATGAATAGTAAAGCATACTGACCCTCCCTTTGGGAAGCATTCCACGGACAGCATGCTCAATGATTCTTTCAGGAATTCTCTGTTGAAGTTGATCAAAAGTCTCCACTTTCATCCCACCAGGTCTACCAGAGTGCCTCCTGTAAAGTTTTTGGGTCCTTTTCTTCCCAGATACAGCAACCTTCTCAGCATTAACCTTTTCGTGTTCAAGTAAAAACATAATTGCTCAGACATCAAACCGTAATAGCGGATAATTTACAGTTAAAGAGAGCAGGAAAGTGTTAGTCATATCATGCTATCTCAGACACCAAAATGAAGGATAAGGACTTCATAGGACCTAGAACTCTTAAAGGAAAAGGTGGGGTCCTAATGCTCTTTTTCCTAACGGTAGAAGATAAATTAACATGCTTTTAGTACAGAAACTTACCACTATGACAAATGCACCCATGTCAACACTTGGAGTGTATGTCGCCAGATTCTTCCCTCTCATATGTATCGCTATAGTTGATGCCATTCTTCCAAGAATTAAATCTGTGGCATCGACAATATACCAAGGTTTGTCTGTGTTCACATGGTCAGCAGCCTTGGGATACCATGTCTCATTCCAAATGTCCTACAGGAGGAAACAAGAATAAATTATTTTCCATATCTTAACCATTCAACAATGCAAAAATGTTCATAATCTAATGTTTTAACAGAAACTATGCTCATTGATTAATAAAGAAATTCATACCGAACCACTAAATTATGGATATCTTTAAATACTCAAGCCAATATTGCTATCAGAGCTTTTATTTTATTCTCCGCAATGTGGGAGATAGTTGCAATACTTTAGATCGATATGACCCTAGAAGCATCATTGGATCTTTTGACACAACACCAACACTACATGTGATTTGTTTTTATTATTGCTTAAACCTTAAACAAAAGCCAATGATATTTTCAAGTCACTGCTGGTTGACTGCCAAAGTAAACTATCTATCCTGGAGACGGATAGAATTAATTAGAACTTAGCTCCTCATGCACTTCTGCAGATGAGCTAGCAACATATCTCCTACAAAAGGAGAATCCTAATGCAGAAATGTGTAGACCAAAAAGAAAAAAATTGTCAAATGAAATGGAGCAAAAGAGGTATAACCTACCGCCTCTGTTCCAGTTTAGTTTATGTGATTCTATTTCCTTTTCAGTCCGTTTCAAAAACAATGACCTCTTTTTAAATTTAGAAACAAATTTAACTTATATTTCTCAATTTTAACCTTATAGCCACACAAATATTTTCGGACCACAAATTTCAGAACTATTATAACCAACAAATGTTATGGCATACCACAAGTTTCAAATCCGTGCTCACTCAAATAGTTTCACATAAATTGAAACTAGAGAGTATAAAGTATAACATACTGGAAGCAAATAACCTAGTTTGAATTCTACAAATAGAGTTCCCATTCATCGTAAAGTTACTAAATTGTACTAAAAAGCTGGAAAAAAGAGAGGAATAAACAAAACTAGCAATTGTTCAGTTCTGCTAAAAAGAAAAAATTTGAGTAAAACAAGTAAGATAAAAAACAAAAAGAAAAAGGGAGAAATTTTTAGTTTACAGGGCCGTCAATTTCAGACTCCTCGAACATCCATCGTTGGTCAAGAGGAATGTAGGCGGCAGCTTTGTCTTGGCAACGAATTTGGGCCGTCCGATTGGTCCTGACGAGGGGTGATAATTGAAACGACGGCTTCGATAAGGCTGCCATTGAGAAACCCAGAAATGGGGTTTTCTTTGGGGAAGAAGAAAAGGATTTTGGTGAAGTGGAAGTGAACATTAACGAAGAGGAAGAGCAGTGCGTAGCCATTGCCATTATCTCTGAGTTCTCGGCTCTTTGGCTATCGGTTGAAATGGTAACACTGTCTACAAGTAGATAAGGGAAAATAAAAGAAAAAAGTATATTTATTTTTGCAAAATGATGTTGGGATGGCATCCCCTTTTAAAGGCTATCTTTCTTCCTTCCGTTTATGCAATGGTGTTTTATGAATTAATTTCACATATTGTTACCGAAATTGTTCGCTATAATACTAAAATCATAGTAGTAATGTTTTATTTTATCACTTTAAATAATTAAATTTTATCCATATTAAAGTAATCAATTTTTTATCACATTAAAGTAAATAAATTTTACCCACTATGATGTTCAAACTTACCCATCAAAATCAGTATATTGTTATAAGTAAAATTTCATTAGTTTTGTGTTATAATGGGTAAAGTTCAATATTTTAATATGATAAAAAAAATTAGTGGGGTTTTTTTTACGGTAAAGAAAGTTCAATTACTTTAACACGAGAAAAGATAATATTATGACTTTACTATCATAGTGTTTAAAATTCAATGACCATGTGTTAAATTAACATCAAACGCAAATTTAAGATGCTAATTTGACTTCTTAAATCTGGTGTCTAAATTATATAATGCAAAATAATTAGTAAAATAATGTTAATCATTTCAAAATCTATCAAAATAAATATAAAAAGCAATATTTTACCCGAAAAAACTAACTCACTCAAAAGAAATAATTTTTTATTTCTCGTTTTGGGAATGGGAGGGGGTTATAGACGAAGTTTCAGGATCATCAGCTCGGAATGTGGCTAAGTATAACGACCCAACCGGTCGTTTTGAGTATTTGCATTTCGTCCAGCTATTTGAAGTCTAGAATTGCTTCATTTGATGTATTATGACTTGTGTGAATCGTCGGTTTTGGTTTCAGGTGATTCAAGATTGATTTGGAAGAATGATTCTCAACTAAGAAGCTTTAAGTTGGAAGAGTTGACCAAGTTTGACTTCTGTGTATTTGATCTCGGATCGTAGTTTTGATGGTTCCGTTAGATTCAGGATTTTGGACTTGGGCGTATGCCCAGATTTGCATTTGGATGTTTCTAGAAGGTTTTGACGCTAATTGGCGAAAGTTGGCAATTTGAAGGTTTGGAATGTTCATAAGTTTGGCCGGGAATTGACTTTGATGATATAGGGTCCAGATTGTTGTTCCAGGAGTTGGAATAGGTTCAATATGTTATTTGGAACTTGTATGCAAAATTTGGGTTCATTCCGGATTGGTTAGGCTTGAATCGGACGCTTAGTTCGAAGTTTGAAGTTTATGAACTTAAGAGATTGATCTTGATCGATGATTCATGGTTTGATCTTATTATGTATGATTTGAGGCCACGAGTAGGTCCGTATTACGTTTTGGGACTTGTTGGCATGTCCGGATGGGGTCCCGAGAGGCTCAGGTGAGTTTTGGACCATTTCTAGGCTCTTTTTAGTTGTTGGTTTTTGGCTATAAGGGTGTGAATCACGCTCGCGGACCTTTGGGTCTTGTTCGCGAAGAGCATATTGTTGTTTGGGCTTTGTGAATCGCGATCGCGGAAGCCATTCTTACGATCGCGTAGAAGAATTTCTGATGTCACAGGACGAAATATAGAAGCTTTTATATTACAATCTATAAGGAATTTGGAGGTGATCCAATAAAAGTTGCAACCCTTTGTGTTTAGTTTTCATAAAATCAAACCGTTTATCATTTAGAGTTTTATACAAAAAGTTATGACAATTATACTAGATATTGTCTGGAAGAGTTAGGCAAGCTTGTTGGAGTTTGTTCATCGCGATAGCGAAGAGTAAAAATTGTGGTGGAATTGTTTTTTGAATCGTGATCACGAAGAAGGACCCTCGCAGTGCATTAAAACATCAAAGTTAGGGATTTTGAGTTTATTGTCTACACTTTTTGAGTTGGGGAGCTCGAATTTGAGCGATGTTTACCACATGGATTAGGGTAAGTATTTTCTACTTGGTTTTGATTATATTTCATGAATCTATCTTCTATTGTGGCATTTGAATTGTGAATTTTAAAGAGAAATTGAGAGTTTTTGTCTAAACTTTCCTAAAGTGAATTTTTGAGTTTTGAACTTCGATTCAAAGTCGTATTTGAGTGAAAATAGTATGGTTGTACTCATAATTGAATGGGTTGTTGGATTTTATAAATTTTGTCAGGATCCAAGGTGCGGGCTCGAGGTTGACATTTTGGTTGACTTTGAGTATTTGATTAAAGATTCGACCTTTTTCGATTGTGTTTGTTTCCTAAGGCATTATTTGATGTTTTGAGTTGCTTTTGGCTAGTTTCGATCCGTTTGGAAGATGTTTCGCGCGTGATGGCATTTTTAGAGTATTGTTCTAGCTTGCTCGGTATTGGATTTGGCTTGTTCGAGGTAAGTAACATTTTTAAACTTGGAATTGAGGGTAATTATCCTAGGGAACTATGTTATTCGTGATGTGTTAAGGTGTCACACATGCTAGGTGATGGGCGTGTGGACGTGCACGGGGGTAATTACGATTCAAGTTGACTTTTAGACTAGTACTAGACTTGTTCTGTTATCATATCCCTACTTGTTGATTACCTGAGCTGTGATTCTTATTAGAAATCATGTTTAGACTATGTGATTATGCCGTTGAGACCTAATGAGGCTATTTCTGTTATTTTGAGTTATCTGAATTAACTGTAATTTTATACTTAGTCATGGTTCTTAATTTGCACATTATATCTCAGTCTCTGATCATCATTCATTGTTAAATCACATGTTATTATTGTTTCTTTTTCATATGTGGAGTTGTTGGGCTGAGTGGTATAAGATTGTGAGCCCTTGAGTCTTGAGAGGTTGATGACTGAGATGGGCAGTAGAGCCGAGTTGAGAGTGTTTGTCATGCCCTGAACTCGGGGAGTGCGACCGACGCTCAACCGAGTAAACCTGGTCAGGCAAGCTTGTTAGGTACTTTCTACCCAACTCACTTATGAATAAAGAGAATACATATTTTCGTTAATTAGACAATAAGGAGATTATGTGTACAATACCAATTCATTACCATTGGTTACTTCATTGTAAAGTCCTCAAAATATTACATTACACATCCATAGTTTAAAAATGGAACATGTGATACAATTACAACATCATTAGTTTGACCTTGCCAATACCACGTATAACCCACACCATGTCTACAGAGCCTCTAGCGGGTACAAAAGAGTACTAGGATAATGCCGGCAACAAGGCCCCGGCTATACCTCAAAACACAATACATGAGAAATCAAAAGGTACATGACCCCGATATGAAGTGGGGCTCACCAAGTAGTTGGGAGGAGGATGTACTGCTATCACTGATCGATGCTGCCTGCTATGGAACTACCTACATCCATTAAAAGATGCAGCGCCTCTGGCAAAAGGGACATGAGTACATATGGAATAGTACTTGTGTGAAAGGCAGATAGAACAACATATGAAGATACGGTAAACTCAAATAAAAGGCATTTAAAGTACATCAAGAAACTACGAAACATCCCATTGAATCAAATATCAAGTCTTATTATACTTGCATCATTCTAAACTTCTTTTAGGATCAACTGATCCATATGAACTATACGTGGAATATATATATAATGTAATTGAAACAACATATACAAACAAGGCCAATGAAAGTGGAACCTATTGTCAGCATTAATAATGCGTCTCACTAAACCGTCCATGTCCCTCTCTTATTTTACGCCTATACATTTCATAGACCATTCCTTATTATTCACATATCATATTTTACACATATGCATTTCATAGATTGTCCATAGTGTTTATTAATACCATACACTTATACATTTCATACACAATACACCTATGCATTTCATAGACCGTCCATAGGATTCCATATACAATGCACCTATGCGTTTCATAGACCATCCATAGGATTCCATATACAATGCACCTATGCATTTCATAGACCGTCCATAGGATTCCATATACATTGCACCTATCCATTTCATACACCATCCATAGGATTTCATACACAATACACCTATGCATTTCATAGACCATCCATAGGGTTCATAATACAATATACCTACGTGTTTCCTAGACCGTCCATAGGGTTCATAACACAATATATCTATGAGTTTCATAGACTGTCCATAGGGTTCATAACATAATATACCTATGCATTTCATAGACCGTCCATAGGGTTCATAACACAATATACCTATGCGTTTCATAGACCGTTCATAGGGTTCATAACACAATATACCTATGAGTTTTATAGACCGTCCATAGGGTTCATAACACAATATACCTATGTGTTTCATAGACCGTCCATAGGGTTCATAACATAATATACCTATGCGTTTCATAGACCGTCCATACGGTTCATAACACAATATACCTATGCGTTTCATAAACCATCCATAGGGTTCATAACACAATATACCTATGCGTTTTATAGACCCTCCATATGGTTCATAACACAATATACCTATGTGTTTCATAGACCGTCCATAGGTTTCATAACATATCATTACGCATGTAACCATATATAAACTCAAGCGACATGCCTAATACTACTTTTAAGGTCGTAAGTTTCGGGATCAGTGGAACACTTCATTTCATGCTCATCATGGAGAAACATAGCTCATTACATTAATACATGCCTGGCAAATCACTAAGTAGATTTCAATGGTGCATGGACCCAATTTCTTTTCTTAAGGTTCATCATCATTTAGCATAGGACGTCTCTTTTTCTCCTCATTATATACCTCATTGTCATCTTAAGGTCACTAGCTAGGTTCATGATTCTCGGTGAATTAACATCGAAGTCATTTATATTCATTATTTCAGAAGCATACAACTATAGTTGAAACCATTGGAACATACAATGCCTCATGATTCTCATTTTGGCAAACAACCACAGTTCATGTTCATAATGTCTCTTATTTGTACTAGCCATGGGTGATCATAGGACATTAATGACATTATTATATAAAGGAGTCAAAACTCATCTCATAATGTTCACACATTCTTTTATTTCATTGGCACTATTGGCCACAAATGTAATTCTCATTCTTGTCACGGTGGCCACATTTCTACATCTCACACTAGCTTCTTTCACTTTCGAACATCATCATGGAACATCAACAACAAAGCATTTCTATTCAAGACTTTAAGTCCACATGTGAGCAAATACGAATCTTTAACACATTGATATTTCTTACACAATTTGGCATAATAGCTTTCATTTGGGCCACGACTTGAAGTTATGACAATTAGATATGCAACCCATGCTTCGAGCACATTTACAAAATAACACATAACTTAATGGGAACATTTGGAATATATATTGAGTATATATGTTTCTACACAAGGCTTATTCAGAATAGTCAATTTATAATGAATAACTCGGGACTTACAAGAACATCATGGGATTCAATTCTAGGAGAGAAGTTTAGCCAACATACCTTGCTTTGAGCTTTCCTTAAATTATTACAACATTCCGAAAATCCTAGCAATCCCAATCTATTTTGAGACATAACAAATTCAACACAAATTAGGAAGATATTCATAGTTTCAACTCTTTTGAGCATTTTATCAAAACTAGGTATGCAAATTTGACTACAAGGTCCTTCTACAAGATTTCCTTTATTCCACAACCCAATCTTTACTTATTTGAGTTCAACAATATTCCCACAAACTGTATTGGTACATGCATGTATAAATAATACTCTTACACCCAAGAATCATACTCCCAATCACCCATCTTTTACCCAAACTCGAAATTGAAGACTAGGCTTAGATCCTTACCTCTTGAGTGAAGATCTTGTGAGATTTTCTTGTTGGATTTCAAAGCTTGGACAAGATTTTGATGAACAAAGCACTTGAGGTTTTTCATCTCTCTAGAACACTCTCAGTTCTCTCTAAAAATGTCACGTTTTTACCTTCAAAATGAGCCCCAAAGGCTATTTATCAAAATGGGGTCGGGTTATAAAAATAGGAAAGTGGACCCTCCGAACTCAGATATGCGGTCGCAGAATGGACCGCATAACAAGTATGTGGTCCGCAAAATGGACCGCAAAACTGATGCCCAAAACTGGGCTAGACTAGTCAGGTCTACGACCGTTCTGCGATCCACAGACCACTTATGCGGCCGCAGAGTGGACCGCAGAATCACCCTCCAAATACTTTTTTCATGTCAAGTCTGCGACGGATATGCGGACCGCGAAACAAGTATACGATCGCGAAACAAACTGCAAAATTGCCTTCTTTTGCCAAAAACTTTCATCCATTCCTCAGTGCATCCTTCAACCCAAAAAGTCCGAGCTGCGATGAGCTTTCGAGCCGAGAAGAATATCTACAATCCTCAAATACGTAAGCCTACCTCGGTACCACAAAACCTTAAATTCCTTTGCAAAATTTTCTGGGTCTTACAGTGTTGTTGTGGATCAGGCTACACGCTACAACATGCCTTATTGGCTTTATTATTATTGTGGATAGGGCTACACACCGCAACATGCCTTATAGGCTTTATTATTATTATTATGGATAGGGATGCACGCCGCAACATGACTTATTAGCTTTATTATTATTGTATATCGGACTGCACACCGCAACATGCCTTATTGGCTTTTGATTAGTGCTTGGGAAGGATCTGTCCCTCCGGAGTCTGACATACCAGTAGTGAGTGCAGGCACAATGATATATACACATGCTTTGGTGAGGGTCTTATGAGCCAGTCACTCGTACAGTGCTGAGTGATTGTGTTTGTGTGATGAAGTGGGACAGACAACTTAAGTATGCTGAGAATGATGGTACCCGATGATATCACCATGAAATCATTCATATGACATACATACTTGGCATGTAGGCATAAAGATGCATTTTTCTCATGCTAGACGGTAATGTGACATATATGATTTGACATGTATATTTGACATATAGGTATAGAGATATATATTCCTTATGCTAGGCGGTATATGATAATTGATGACTTGATATGCATATTGACATGTAGGCATAAAGATGTACTTTTCTCATGCTAACTGATAAACGAAAAGTCTTATCTGATGTTGCAAATTAGAAAACATCGTTCTTTTGATAAACTCATATTTAATTGATTTCATTGGTAAGATTTAGACTTGGGTTGTTATACTTGAAAGGCATGTCTACTTTTTCGTATTTGTGAACGAGCTGATCATTACATATCTTGAGTTATATACATTTACTGCCTTCGCTATACTGCTATGAATTGATAATGGTTATTGGTGATGGGAATTGACCTTCTTCCGAACTTGTCACTGCTTTCAACCTGAGGTTAGGTTTGTTACTTATTGAGTACACGGGGTCGGTTGTACTCATACTACACTTCTACACCTTGTGTGCAGATCTTGGAGATGATGTTGCTGTGTATGGCGGGAGCTGCCATTGAAGATGTACCTGCGTTCCGATTGCAACTACCACTTGTCCTTGGTAGCTTTAGATTTGTAAATCTGTTCATATATATTTCGAACATATGATGTATTTACTTCGTACTAGCTTTGTAAACTCTAAGTCTTAGAAGCTCATGATTTGTACTACCATTCCTTGGGTTATTGTATAAAAGTTTAGTTAATTTATCATTAATTTTCTTACTAATCTCATTTGGATTGTGTTGACTATTAGTTGGCTTAACTAGCGGATTAGGTTAGCTGCCATCACAACTAGTTGGATTTTGGATCGTGACAAGTTGGTATCAGAGCACTGGGTTCATAGGTTCTACGAGTCATGAGAAAATGACTAGTAGAGTCTTGCAAATCGGTTGATGACATCCATACCTATCTTCGAAAGACTACAGGTGTAACGCCCCAAACTCGGGCAGCGCGACCGACGCTCAACCGAGAGAACCCAGCCGAGCAAGCCTGTTAGATTTACTTATACCCAAACTCATCCATGAATAAAGAGGAGATGTACTCCATTAATCAAATACTGAAAAGATTTTATTAACAACTTCCTTTTCATTCTCATTAGCAGCTTCATTCATAATTTTCAAAATATTACGAGTTTATAGAATTAATGAAAAACATGATTTCCAAATACCAAAATTTCTAGTTCAATTTCCAACATCAACCACAACCCACAACCTGTCTACGGAGCCTCTAAAGTACAATAGAAGAGTAATATGGAAATGCGGGCAATAAGGCCTCGGCTATACCTCAAAACATAGTACATGAGAAACAAAAGATACATGACCCCAAAATGAAGTGGGGCTCACCAAATCAGCTGAAAAAGAGTGTACTGCTATCACTGATCAATGCCGCCTATTGTAGAACCACTTGCATCCATTAAAGATGCAGCGCCCCCGACAAAAGGGATGTTAGTACCGTCGAATAGCACTAGTATGTATATCTAAAAGTCCTCTTTCGAAATAGAATGCCCATACAAGAAAAGGCAAAACATAGAAACAGCAAGTCTAGATCAACAATATCCAAATGTCCAATTAAAACATAATAATTTTCAAAATACGAACTTCATATACAATTTTGGTTGGGAGATCATTAGCACTGATATACCACCGTCTTTGTTAGCACAAAGTCCGATCACTCTCGATCGGCTAGGCCATCTCCCCAAGAATAATATGGTTTGACATGTGATGCGAAAGAAAGTTGTTACCAAGAGTAGTAGCATCATGTGTTCACCATGGCATCCGATCTCCACCCGATCAGCTAGGCCGCCTTCCCACATATGCAGTGTGGGTTGACTTTTCCAATCCACAATTATTACCAGTTTCATCCCTATTAAGGAATGTAATCACAATTTCACCAATATTTCAATTTCATCCCAAATAAGAGGAATAATCATAATTCACCCCTACACCAGCACATGTAGTTTCAGGTGTGGGCATTATGACCCACCCTTCCTAGGTTTTGCTAATGATGCTCCCAAAATATTTTTGATTTAATTTGAGCATAGAGGTAACATAAATACAGTTGTACTCACCTCAACAGTTTACACATTGTATAAATTCTCATTAGTATTTCCAATCATTCACAACGATAATATTTCCTTGGCTCATTTGGCCATTCACAAGATTCTTTCTTCCTGAAACGATGGCCGTATTTCATATTCCACACTTTCACCTCTTTCAATTTCAAATATCACCATCAAATATCAACATATAGAATATTTTAGAAATCATATACTTCAAATCCATTTGAAATGGGAACTTCAAACACAAATGGTTTCTTCCCAAAGAATGAGGCATACCAACCAGGAATAAAAGCACACATTAAAATCATAAACAATCAATACACAATTTATTCTTGCAATACTCTTCCCCAGAAAGGACAATGTACAATTTTAATACATGAGTATATAGAACTCAAATCACACTGGATATATTTATAAAGCAAAGCATTAGTTAAAGCAGCTACTAATGAGCATGAATTGAGTACAAAAGCTTTTAGGCAATTCTATTTTCCAAATCACTTTTAAAACAATTGAGTCGAGGCTCATTTCATATTCTTTATCGCATCCTCTCAAATAATTTGCACTACTAGCCATAATCGTAACTTAAATTCTTGGCATGTTGGCCACACTCTATATCCCCAATTCACTTGTTTCACTTCCAACTATCTTTATAGATCATCATCAATAAGAAATTTCCAATCAAGACTTTAGGTACACATATGAGCAATTAAGAGTCTTAAGAATATTGAGATTTTCTCACACAATTTGGCATTATAACCTTCATTTGGAACACGACTCAAAGACATAACACTTTAATACACATATCATTCTTGAACACATTCCCAAAGGATAACATAATGTGATAGGAACATTCAGGACAATTTTTGATTACACAGTTCTAGACATTTTGCTTATTCAGGACAATCGAATTTATTGGGAATAACTCGGAACATAGAATAAGGAACTTGAGACAACCATACTTGGAACTTATGGGAATATCATGGAATTCAATTCTAAGAGAGAAAGTTTAGCCAACATACCTCTATTGAGATTTTCTTAAATTACTACAATGTTCCGAAAATTCTAGCAATCCTAATATATTTTGATACATAACAAAATTGAACCATAATTAGGAAGATATTCATGGTCTCAGCTCATTTGAGCATTTAATCAAACACTAGGTATTCAAATTTAACCACAAGGTTCTTCTACAAGATTTCCTTCACTCCACAACCCAATCCTTACTTACTTAAGCTCAACACTCTCCCCACAAATCTTATTGGTACCTGCATGTATAAATAATACTCTCATGCCCAAGAATCATACTCCTAATCAACCATCTTCTACCCAAATTCGAAATTGAAAACAAGTTTATGGAACCTTACCTCGTAGATGAAGAACTTGTGAGATTTCCTTGTTAATCTTCTAAGATTTAAGCAAGAATTGATGAATAAATTGTTGAGGAACACTTTCCTACTCTAGGGCACTCTCTAACCCTCAAAATATCTGAATTTTGCTCAAGAAATGACCATTGCATCTATTTAACGAAGTAGGGTCGGGTTATAAAAACCCAAAAATGAAGCTCCAAAACAGGATATGCGGTCGCGTATGCGATTGCATAATTGATATGCGGTCCGCATATCGGCTGCAAAATTGGTGCCCAAAACTGATGTCGCCTGTCTGGGTCTGCGGTCACTATGCGACCCGCAGACCTATTATGCGGCTGCATAATGAACCACAGAATAGTTCTGGGGTCGCATAGTCGATCACAAAATGGCATCCAAGCCTGCCCATCTCGGCCTCACTCTGTGGCCATTATGCGGTCCGCATAGTGGGCCGCAGAAATGTATTTTTCTGCTCAACTTTTTTCTTTCTATTCTAGCGCACTGTTCAACCCAAAAGGTCCGAGCCGTGGAGAGCTTGCTCACCGCGAAGATTTTATACAATCCCCAAACACGTAAGCCTACTCTGGCACCACGAAACCTTAAACTCATTTGCAAAATTTTACCGGGCTTTACACTCAAGTACTTCAAAATTTTTTGGGGTGTTACAACAGAGCATCTAGGATAAACTTCCCATCTTTCTTTCTTTATCTTGTGATATTGATTAGGCTTGAACCATATCTCTTTGAATTCCTTCCACTCGCTCATATGTTATGTGAGCGCTCGGTATGAGCTGTGCATTGATGACTTATTATTTCATGGATGAGGTGCGAGATGTATTTTTTGTGTTTTGGTGATGGGCCAGTCTGAAAGACTTGAGGCTAGGTTTGGACCACAGCTTATGCTCAGTAGTTGCAGTTGTGTAAGCATGTGATTTTGGACTTATATGTCCAGTAGTGTCCCTAGGAATGATATTTATGGCTCGGTGAGTGGTTGGATAGCTATATGATGAATATGATGTGACTGCGGAATATGTTTAGATGGCTTGGATGTGACGAGAAGAGTTTGCTTGGGATGTAAAAAGAAAAAGGGACTATTGGGTGCTCGATTTCTGTCTTGATGTATTGTTCGGTCATGAGTCACGAATGTGTTATGGATCTTTCAGTTGTTTGTTTATGGAATGAAGTGTGTTCTTATGCCTTGTTGACAAGTTTAGACTCAGGAAGATTTAGTAATTACATAGTGGGTATGGCTATGAAAGGGCATAAAGAGATGCCAGGTTGAGGCTAAGTAGGTGGCTTATCTCTTACGGGATATTCTGAGGTGTGTGATTCTTAATATGATTATGTGGAGGTTTTCTTTCTACCAGTGAGTTATATGTGTTGCAATTTGAGTTTGGATCGGTTGAGGAAGTTGACTTGACTGTCATGAGGATGAATGATAGCGTAGTAGGTGATTTGAGGTATTGTACGATTTGTGTTACATGGGCTTATGAAGGATTTAGTTAAATTATAGTGCGTGATTATGGAAGAAATGGAGTAAGGGTATTGCGGTTCATCAGTTTTCGTGTTCCATGGCTTCAAGCCAACTGGGGGAGTCTGCTATCGATGATTTGATTGCATAGTTATGTGTTATATTAGTTTGGTCTAAGGCATAATTATGGATCAGTTATGACTTGAAGAGTTTTATTTTGAGGATGACTTGAGTAAGGGAATTTCTCGATGCGTGATGTATTACACTTTATGGATATATGGAAATCTTAGTATGATTTGGGTTTTTTATTCATGATGGATGTAATATGCTAAGAAAAGGGAGTCACTGGATTGCGTTAAAATGCGGTTACTTCTTTGGGTGTTTTTTGTGCTAATGGATTAGAGGTCGTCGATGCATTTGAGATTAGAACAAAGTGGATAACTCTCGAGAAGGTTCTAATGGGTTCAAGGTTCATATGTGATATTTGAGGAATTTTCAGATTTGGAAATGGCTAAAATATGAAATTTGCATTGAGTGGTGCCGGGACTCACGTTATTTCTGTATCATTATTGGGTTCTACATTTTAGTATTAGAAAGGTTGAGGAAATAGCTTTAAATTCACATAAAGTCTTTTCAGCGTTGGTATCTCGGTTGAGGCATTTGGGGTGCTTAAGAGGGAATACATTTGCTTATGGGCTTTAGAATGATGTGGTTTCATGCTAGGATCTCTTGCGATGAGCTTTGGGTAAAGAAGTATTAACTTGAAGGCAATTCGGAAGGAACTCACAGGAATATGACAGCTTTGTAGTAGGTTGGATCAGCACAGTAATGGATATGATCGGTTATTTTTGTTCTTACGATGTGGTAAGGCTTTACAGGTATCTTGTGGCAATATTCTTGAGTTTTGGCGACCTGCGCGAGTTGGTTAAGTTAGAGGGATTCAATTTTGATGGTTTGGTCTTGTGCTAATGGGTTTCGATGAATTCTCGATGATTTCTACCACAGTTTGAGATGGATATTTTCTACTGGCATGAGGAGTATGTTATGTATTGTGATTTTCTCCTAGATAAGATCAAGTGGATGGTTTTTGGATGATAGAATATGTGTTCTGCTTGTGGCTCAAAGTTGATAATGGGATTTTCGTTCCTTCATATGATGGTATAGTAGAGGCGATGCATAGTGAGGGATTGAGATTTGGATGTATAAGTTTACAGTTCAATTTTGAGAGGAAGGTCATGAGTTCTTCAGGACATGGACAATGTCAGATATTTAGAAGAATATTGGCGCTATTTGGTATCATCTGAGAAGAGTGCGCATTACAGAGGGCATATTGTGTTTTGACTTACGGATGCTTCATTGTTATTAAAGTACTCGTCTGGTTGATCGACTACTGATGTTCAGATTTTTCTATGCGGCACGGAAGAATTTTGGAAGTATTTCTCGCGGGATGATCAGGTATGAGAGGCGAGTTAGTCCTTCGAGTAGCGGAGATGGGATTGGATATGGTGATTCTTTGCATTCTTGAGATTCAGAGACTAGGAGTCTCAGTGGTGGACTATCCGTTGGTTGTGGACTATGAAGATGTGGCTAGAGTTAGACAACTAATGTTATGTGTTATGTCCAGGTTATTGTGGACTCTTGGAGGGTTATATATATAACTGTGGATGGCCGGAGTTGATTTCGGTCCCCATTAGTAGGCCTAATAAGGATGGGTATTCTATACCAGGTCAGATTTGTTTACTCAGCACGGCTGTTGGTGGAGGATGTGTCATCGATTAAAGTTGATCTTATTTGTGTCTGTTGGGTTCCAAGTATGGCTCTTCTATGCTATGATGGGTTGTAATCGGTTGGGTATTTGCACACATGGTGGGTTCTGTCTAGGTCTTGTGGCAAAATTTGAGCAAGATGGTTCTTGGGGTGTTGAATAGTTGATTGCACCTTGGTTATGATCTTTCCTTGTTGTGGTATATTGTGTTATCCATTTATTCATGGTTACGGTCATGTACTTCATGTTTTTGTGGTTGATATGCATATGGTAGTTGATTTTGAGCATTATGTGCTGACATATTTCTTATGGACCGGTGTTTGGATGGGGTCCTGCATCGCGACAGAGTTATGTTGGTATACGATCTTTTGTGTTGATTTCGTATGTTTTGGTTCTCTTTTGGGTGATGGGTTCCTAGCATTGCACTTGTGGTGGTATATGTCGAGCTTGCGGGATGGTTCCCTCATTTGTGTTATTTTCCATTTTGGGTACATTTGAGTTGTTGCTTATTGGTGCATGGATCGAACGATTTGTGGCTATGGGTAGTAATCGTTTGACATGTTAGTAGAGCAGCTTGTATTTGATGAGACGAGGTCATTGGAACTAGAATGAGTTCTATCGAATTTGATTACGGTATGATTTGAAGGATAATATAGGAAGTTAGCTTATAATTTGGTAATGAATCTTATCGAGCGAGAGAGATCCATGACTTATTGATCTGATGAGTGGTTATGAGTTTCTGCGTGTTTCTTCCATCATTGGTATTGTACAAAGGTTTTGAATAAGGAGTTATTTGATATGGGGTTTGTTATTGGTACCGGTTTGTTATTGAGCAGTTATTGTGGTTCTGAATTGGTGTTATGAGTACTTGAGTTATGTGGAATATCATGTGATTACATCTTGGGTTATAGTTATGGCTCAGTACAACTTGTTCAGACTTATACAGTGTATTTATGCAAGATTCAGGTCTTATGATGAATTCCAGATATTGGAGATTTAATTCGAAGGTATATGGACCAAGGTTGAAGTAAGGATCTTCAGTTAGGTTGTGTTGTCAGGCTTGTATTGATTGGGGTAACGTGGTATCACCCACGTGTATGTGCATGGTGAGTTTACATAGTGATTTGGAACGACTCTCGGCATGTTCGAAGATGAACATATGTTTAAGTGGGGGAGAATATAACGACCCAACCGATTGTTTTGAGCATTTTCATTTCGTCCAGCTGTTTGAAGTCTTGAGTAGCTTCATATGATATATTATGACTTGTGCGAATAGTCGATTTTGGTTTTTAGGTTATTCGAAAGAATGATTCTCAACTAGGAAGCTTTAAGTTGGAAGAGTTGACCAAGTTTGATTTTTGTGTATTTGACCTCGGATAGGAGTTTTGATTGTTCCGTTCGGTTCGGATAGTGATTTTGGACTTGGGTGTATGCCTAGATTTGCATTTGGATGTTTCTAGAAGGTTTTGGCGCTAATTGGCGAAAGTTGGTAATTTGAAGGTTTAGAATGTTCATAAGTTTGACCAGGAGTTGACTTTGATAATATCGGGTTCAGATTGTTGTTCTGGGAGATGGAATAGGTTTGATATGTTATTTGGAACTTGTATGCAAAATTTGGGTTCCTTCCGGATTGGTTAGGCTTGAATCAGACACTTGATTCGAAGCTTGAAGTTTATGAGCTTAAGAGATTGATCTTGATCGACGATTCATGGTTTTGATGTTATTATGTGTGATTTAAGGCCTTGAGTAGATCCGTATTATATTTTGGGACTTGTTGGTATGTTCGGACGGGGTCCCGAGAGGTTCGGGGTGAGTTATGGGGTGGTTTCGGACCATTTCTAGGCCCTTTTTAGTAGCTGGTTTTTGGCTATAGGGGTGTGAATCACAATCGCGGACTTTTGGTCGCATTCCCGAAAAGCAAATTGCTGTTTGGGCCTTGTGAATCGCGATCGCGATCGCAGAAGCCATTCTCGCGATCGCATAGAAGAGTTTTTGCTATCACATGACTGACTTTGGAAGATTATAGTTTGCAATCTATAACGAATTTGGAGATGATCCAAAAATAAAAGTTGTAGAAATTTGTGTCTAGTTGTTAGAAAATCAAACCGTTTGTCATTTAGAACTTTGTACAAAACGTTATGGCTATAATACAAGAGACTCTCTGTAAGATTTGGGCAAGCTTATTGGAGTTTGTTCATCGTGATCACGAGGACATGGCCGCGATCGCAAGTGGTAAAAATTGGGTTGGAATATTTTTGAATCGTGATTGCAAGGTTGGCAACCGAGATTGCGATCGCGAAGAAGGACCCCTAGAAGTGCATCAAAACATCAAGTTTGTGGATTTTGAGTTCATTTTCTTCACTTTTTGAGTCGAGGATCTTGGATTTGGGTGATTTTGGAAGCGATTTTCACCACATGGATATGGGTAAGTATTTTCTATTCAATTTTGATTATATTTCATGAATCTATCTTCGATTTTACATTTGAATTATGAATTCTATAGAGAAAGTTGGGGTTTTTGTCTAACTTTCCTAAAGTGAATTTTGAGTTTTGAACATCGATTCGAAGTCGGACTTGAGTAAAATTAGTATGGTTAGACTCGTAATTTAATGGGTTGTTAGATTTTATGAGTTTTGTAAGGATTCTAGGTGCGGGCCCAGGTTGTCATTTTGGTTGACTTTTATTATTTGATTAAAGATTCGACATTTTTCGACTCGGTTTGTTTCCTAAGGCATAGGTTAGATGTTTTTGAGTTGCTTTTGGCTAGTTTCGAGTTGTTTGGAGGATGTTTCGCGTGAGATGGCATTTCTAGTGTATTTTTTTGGCTTGTTTTGTATTGGATTAGGCTTGTTCGAGGTAAGTAACATTTTTAAACTTGGAATTGAGGGTAATTATCTCATAGAACGATATTATTTGTGATGTGTTGAGGTGTCACACATGCTAGGTGTCAAGCGTGTGGGCGTGCACCAAGATAACCATGATTCAAGTTGACTTTTAAACTAGTACTAGACTTGTTCTGTTATCATATCCTGTTATATCCGTATTTCCCCTACTTGTTGATTACCTGAGCTGTGATTCATGTTAGAAATCATGTTTAGGATATGTGATTATTCGACTAAGACCTAATGAAGCGATTTTTGTTGTTTTGAGTTATCTGAATTAACTGTAATTATACACTCAGTCATGATTCTTTATTTGCACATCATATCTCGGTCTCTGTTCATCATTCATTGTTACGTCACACGTTATTATTATTTCTTTTCCATATGTGGAGTTGTTGGGCTGAGTGGTATAAGATTGTGACTTGAGACTTGAGAGATTAATGACTAAGATGGGCCATAGAGCCGAGATGAGAGTGTTGTTGTGGATCAGGTTGCACGCCGAAGCAGACCTTATTGGCTTTATTATTATTATTATGGATCAGGCTGCACGCCGTAACTTACGTTATTAGCTTTTGATTAACGCTTGGGGAGGATCCGCCTCTCCGGAGTCTGACATACCAACAGTTAGCACCGGCACAGTGATATATACATGTGCTTTGTTGAGGAGCTTATGATCCATACACTCGTACAATGATGAGTGATTGTGTGTGTGATGAAGTGGGCAATTGAGACAGACAACTTGAGTATTTTGAGAGTGATGGTACCGAGGGATTTCACCGTGAAATAGTTCATATGACATGCACACTTGGCATGTAGGTATAGAGATGCATTTTACTCATGCTAGATGGTAATGTGACATATATGTTTTGACAATATTTGAAATGTAAGCATATAGATGTATATTCCTCATGCTAGGCGCTATATGATAATTGATGACTTGACATGCATATTGATATGTATGCATAGAGATGTACTTTTCACATGCTAATTGATAAACGAAAAGTCTTATCTGATGTTGAAAATTTGAAAACACTGTTCTTTTGATAAACTCATGTTTAATTGATTTCATTGGTAAGATTTAGACTTGGGCTATTATACTTGAAAGACATGTCTACTTTTCCGTATCTGTGAACGAGCTGATCATTACATCTCTTGAGTTATATATATTTACTGCCTTCACTATACTACTATGTATTGTTAATAGTTATTGGTGATGGGAACTGACCTTATTTCGAGCTCGCCATTCCTTTCAACCTAAGGTTAGATTTGTTACTTATTGAGTACATGGGGTCGGTTGTACTCATACTACACTTCTGCACCTTACGTGCAGATCTTGGAGCTAATGTTGTTGTGTATGGTGGGAGATGGCATTGAAGATGTACCTGCGTTTCGGTTGCAGCTGCCACTTGTCCTTGGTAGCTTTAGATTTTTAAATCTGTTTATGTACATTACGAACATATGATATATTTACTTCGTACCATCTTTGTAAACTCTAAGTCTTAGAAGCCCATGATTTGTACTACCAATCCTTGAGTTATTGTATAAAAGTTTAGTTAATTTATCATTAATTTTCTTACTAATCTCATTTGGATTGTGTTGGCTTTTAGTTGGCTTATATAGCAGGTTGGGTTAGGTGCTATCACAACTAGTTGGATTTTGGGTCGTGACACTAAGTAGTTAAACGTATGATTTATATGCAGTTGCCTATATTACGTTAACCTTTATGTTATATTTGATCAACTTTATACTTTTATTATCAAGAGTTTTATTATATGCGCTTAAATTGATTAGTATTAGTTGGACAAATGAGGAAGTGAAACATGAATATGAAGACAGGTAAAATGTGAGTCAGCAAGTAGTTGGTATCAGATGCGAGCATGTGACAGGTTCTGGGTGAATTCGAAAGACAGGGTAACCGGTAACAGTGATTTGAAGAGTTGATATCGGATAGCATTCAATGACCAACAGTTACAGAGAATATCTGTATTTATAGCCAACCGTTATGAAGCCATTAATGATAGTTTTATTCTCATTTAAGAGGAACTTAATTTAGGGATCTTGTCTCCCTAAATAGAGCTATAAATAGAAGTATTAGTATCCAATGCACGACACGAAATATTCTATACACAAAAGCTAAAACCAGCTCTCATTCTATAACACTATTCTTTTACTTTTGCATCATAGCTTTATTTGTAAATTGTTTTTACATTTTATTAAATTAATCTAACTTTTCAATAATATATTATTATGTAATATGTAGTTTTCATTTTCTTTCTCACATTAAAATAAATCCTTCAAAATCATTAGTCAGTCATATGATATATTCAAACATAAAATCTTTTTTTTTCTTCATTTTTCAATCAATTATTTCTAAACATGTCTTCCTTATATGTTACTAATTTTACTAAACACAATTGACCTTGAACATAAATCAAATTTCTTTCAAGTATATTCCTTCAATTTGAATTCATTCTACTAATAAATTCTTTATTTATTGCTACATAATTTGTATATTTTACTAAATCATCAAAAACATAATTTCTCATACTTTATTCACACTCTTTGTATGTATTCTATTACATAGATGTTTATATTTTATCATGTGATACTCATGTTTAATCACTCTTCTTTCGAGCTACTTTTAACATTCTTAGTGTATATTAAATTAATTATACTTTACTTAATCCCTCCTTTATTTGATCGAGTCCACCAGAATCATATTTTGTGGATCTTGAGGGATGCCTAACCCCTTTCCCTCGAGATAATTTGAATCCTTACTTAGAATCTCAATAGTTTCGCAGACCAAAATCAAAGTGTACATTTCACAGTGTAGTATAGGTGTCTTATTGTACCTTAAATACTAGGCGGAGACTCTAAACTCCAATTAACCTTGTAGAGTACCATAAGTTATATTTTGTTTTAACTCGCGTAAAATAGAGTGCAACAATATGCATTCTAGATTCATGCAGTAGCTCTCATATATACATATTGATCGACTTTTATCATGATTTTGGAAGAATTGAGATATTTGACTTGGTATTGTGTTTCCTTTGCCTGAGAAACATGTCTAAATATCAGATATTACTGTGACTTTGTATTTTATATCCATTTGATAATATCATTCCTTATCTACTGCTTTACCGTATTATTTCACTTTCTTATTAAAATGCTATTAAGTGTTAGCGTCGACCTCTCATCACTATTTTTTCGAGGCTAGACTTGATACTTACTGAGTACCGTGGTTTTGTACTCATATTACACTTCTGTATATTTTTGTGTAGATTCTGAGGCTGGTACAAATCATACCCCTTCAGCTACATGGAGACTTGCATTTGGAGAATTCGTGATGAGCTACCTAATTAGTTGATCTGCAATACATGGAGTCCCCCTCCCTTAATTATCTATTTCTGTCCTTTTGTATCTTCCAGAAAAATATTGTTATTTGATTGATACAGTTCACTCTTATTATATGCTCGTGATATTATGACACCAGGGTTTTTGGGCATTGATAGATAGTGGTGGTCGTGTTTAGACCCTGTCTCAGATATTTCTATCTTTATGATGGTTTTAAGACTTTTTTTTGCTATCATATTTTTACCATATACTGTTAAATGACTTAATACTTTAGCTTCTGTTATTGTTATTGGGTATTGGCTTGCCTGAAAAGCAGGTTAGGCACCATCACGACCTTTAGTGATATTTTGGGTCTTGACACAAGTCCCTCGCGATCGCGACAGCCAGACCAGCCCCTCGCCTCAGCTCCTCTACGCGAATGTGGAAGAACTCAGGCGAACACGAAGACCTCCAAGCCTATGCAAACGCGACCAACACCTTTGCGAATGGGAAAGCTAAATTTCCCCCAACTAGACTCTTCCCTTCGCTAAGGTAAGCCCCCAAACACGAACGTGACACCTAGCTTCACAACCCTTTACGACTGTAACCACCCGTCCCCGAAAGCTAATAATAAAAACCAGCTAGCCAAATCCTTCGTCGTGATCACGAAACACCACTGCACACCCGCATATCAACAATGTACAAACTTTTGGAAATGGCCTGAAACTACATTGAATAACACCTGAGCCCCTTGGACCTCGTCCAATTATTCCAACTAGTCCATATACTTCCTATAAATTTTTTTCAATGCTCAAAATATCATAAATAATAACGAAACCAAGAATCGAAGATCAAATCCATCTCTTAACTTTCAAATATTACAAGTTCGCCGAATATGTCTGAAATCACACTTAGACATTCTGGATTACAAGCAAACTTTGTACAAAAGTTTCATTAAACCAAATGAATCTATCCAAAGTTTCAAAACTACAAGTAGAGTCCGATAATACCAAATTCAACTCCAGGTTAAAGCTATAAACTCTCTAATCCTTCAAATTGCCAACTTTCGACAAATAGAGCCAAAACCTCCGACGAACTTCCAAATCCAAATTCGAACATAGTCCCAAGTCCAAAATCACCAAACAAACATATTGAAACCATCAAATCACCAATCTGAGGTCATTTACTCTAAAGTCAATTCTTAGTTAACTCTTATAACTTTAGCTTCCAAAATGAAACTAAGTGTTCCATTCACTCCAAAAGCTTTTCAAAACCAAAGAAAACATCCCCGTAAGTCAAAAAACAACAAACAAACACATAGAAAGTATCAAATAAAAAAATGGGGCTCTAATACACAAAACGACAGATCGAGTTGTTATACAAAGTTTCAACACCAATGATAAATTTCGTTGGAAATAAAGAAAACTGCCATTTCAACAGTAATTGGTCATATCAAACTTAACTATAAATGAAATAAACAAACATTATACTTTATGGATTTGTTTTAAATGACGTTAACAATAAGGTGACATTAACCAATTCTAACACAATGTTATGTACATCTCCAGTCCTTTCTCCTATAGGTTAGCTCGTAAAGTGATATTATTAAAGCCTTGCCACAATTTGACTATATATGGATAATAGAATAAGACAAATGATGATATGACAAAACAAGTGTGACGACTCGATAGGTTGTTTTAAGTACTAGCATTAATTTTAGAGTTCTGAGACCTCCCATAGTTTCATTTGATGTTTATTGATTTACGTGCAAGGTCCGTGTTGTTTTCTGAAAAGCTTCACGTACAATTTGAAGAAAATAATATTTTTGATTTAAAATGACGTTGGAGTTGACCCCAGTCAATATTTTTGGTAAACGGCCTCGGATCAATATTTTGACAAATCTGGTAGGTTCGTATGATATTTTTGGACTTGTACACATATTTGGTTGGGCTCCCGGGTAATCCGAGCGCATTTCAGTGCATTATTTGAAAAAATTTGAAAATTGAGTTTTTAAGTTGAAATCTTGAGTTTTGATGATCGATTCTAATGATTTGAGGTAGCGAGTGAGTTTGTATGATGTTATTACACTTGTGTGCATGTTCGGTTTGGAGTCCTAGGGGCTCGAGTGAGTTTCGAATTCATTGCGGAATGATTTTGGGACTGCTGGTGCAAGGCTGTGATGGTGCAAGCGTGCAGATCTCGTGCTTTGCGGTCAAATAATCGTATTTGCCAAAATGGGCTGGGGGCTAGTACTTTGCTTTTGTGAAAAATAGTTCGCTTTAGCGAACTGAGCTGAGACTGTATTTGTGATTTCTGTGTCGCATTTGCGACACAGTGCCTGGTAGGAACAACTTCACATTTGCGAAGCATGCACCGCATTTGCAATGGCTGGGCACTTCACAAATGCAAGGTATTTTTCGCTTTTGAAACTTATGGGAACCTTATGTAATGATTGCATTTGCGACTAGTTTCTCTCATTTGTGGACATCGCAATTGTGACATCTGCAGCTGGGTAAAAGATTGGAAAGTCGGGATTTAGCTCATTTTACACCATTTTCAACCCTAAGCTCTCTAGAGGCGATGTTTGAAAAACCTTTTCTCCCCAAATTCATTGGTAAACATCTTTAACTAGTTTGGAATCAATTTCAATTACTTTTCATGAATTTTTAACATTAAATCTAAGAATTTCATGGTAGAAATTAGGAATTTTGTGTAGAATTTAGAAATTTTATAAAATTGAGATTTATACATCAAATTGTGGTCAGATTTCAAAACAAATCTCACATATGGACTCGAGAGTGAATGGATAATCGGATTTTGGTTTGAATTTTGAATTTTGACCAAGTAGTCCCGGGGTTGACTTTTGTTATATTTTTCAAAAATAATAAAAATTGAACCATTTTCATTCGTGGGGGTAGTTTCTAAAGCTTAATTTGTATTGTTTGATTGATAATTGACAAGATTCCGTTGATTTGTAGGCTTTTTCAAAAGTCAATGCCGATATTGATTGTTGATTAAATTACAGAATTAGGTAATTGTCGTGGTTAACTTTGACTTGAGGGAATTAGGATTGTTTGGTCTAATTGCTACATGAACTATGTTTGGGGACGATGTATATGCATCGTGACCAACTGTTGACCCAAAATGTTATCTTTAAATTTAATAAGTAATTCTGTGTTCTAAGACCTCGAAAAGCACCATTTATCATTCCTCGACTTGCGTGCGCAGTCCGTGCAACTAGAAAAGTTTTAATGTGAAAAATGGATTAACATGTGAAATGGAGCTGTAAAATTTAAGTGAGTTGACTTTGATCAATGTTTTTAGCAAACGGACCCAGATCAGTATTTTGAAAGTTCCGGTAGCTCCGTATCGTGATTTGAAACTTGGGCGTATGCCCGGAATTTAATTCTGAGGTCCATAGCTCGAGATATGGAATTTTGATGAAAAATTAAAAGCTTGAAAGCTTAAAGATTTCTAAGAAATTACTGATGTTGGATTTATTGACCTCGGGTCCGTATTTTAGTTCCGGATCCCGGTATAGGTCCACTATAATATTTATGACTTGTCTGCCGAATTTGGTGAGAATCGGAGTTGATTTGACGTGATTCGGACGTCCGATTATAAAAATATAAGTTTTAAAGTTTTCTTGAAAACTTCCTTTGATTTGGTATCCGATTAGTAGTTCTAGGTGTTAATTTGGCAATTCGATCGAGCGAGCAAGTTCGTATGATGTTTTAGAACCTGTGTGCATGTTTGGTTTGGAGCCCCGAGGGCTCGGGTGGGTTTCGGATAGGCTACGGGATATTTTGGACTTTAAAAATCTGGAATTTTGCTGCAGCAGGTGTTCAGGCATGTTCTTCTTCGCGTTCGCGAAGGTACTCTAGCGAATGCGAAGAGTAAATTGGGAAGTTGGATTTTTTTTCTTCGCGAACGCGAAGCGATGGGGGCATTACCCTTCGCGAACGCGACCATCTCCTCGCGAACGTGTAGTGTTAGGCACACCTAGGGGAGGGTCGATCATTACTTCAGCGCGAACGCGAACTATGCCTCGCTAACGCGAAGGCTCGGGGGGGGGGGGGGGAGGGGGGAACCTTCGCAAACGCGAAGGAGGACTCGCGAACATAAAAGCCACGGGCTGCTACTCATCGCGAACGTGACAGGCCCTTCGCGAATGCGAAGAAGGCTTGACCCCTGTGACTTTAAACAGAACCAAAAATGGGATTTTTCCCATTTTTCACAAACCCTCAATTATAACTCGGCTTAGGGGCGATTTCAAAGGAGTTTTTCACGATTTCGAACTGGGTAAGTGTTCTTTATTATATAGTGATTGTATTTCACAAATCCATGTCTATATTCATCATTTGTTTCGGATTTAGACGGAAGAAATTAGAATTTTTGTAAAACTTTCCAAAAACGAAAAATTAAGATTTGAAGGTCCATTTGATATCGGAATTGAACAAATTTGGTATGGTTGAACTCATATTGGAACGGGTGTTCGTATTTCATAAATTTTTCTGGGATTTGAGATGTGGGTCCTACTGTCGAATATTTTAATGAATTTCGAATTTTATCCGAAAAATTTATAAATTCATATGGAATTAATTCCTATGATTAGTATTGAATATATTGAATTGTGTGTATATAGATTTGAAGCTTTCGGAGGCAAATTTAAAAGGAAAAGCTGTGGTCGAATAATTGATTGGAATTTGCAAAGCGAGGTAAGTGTCGGGGTTAATCTTGACTTGAGGGAATAAAACCCTTAAGTTGTTTGTTATGTGAATTGCATGTAAACGACGTATAGGCGAGGTGACGAGTGTCTATACGTCGTCAAATTAATTGTTTGCCTGCTTACTTAAAAAATCATAAATTATTTTTAATCATAAATTAATTATTATAATAATTATTTCTCACTTATTCTTTGCAAATATAAATTCATGAATTTCTGCATTAACTGTTACATGCTATTTGAATTATGTGCCTTAATTGTTATTTGACATTTATCATAATTAAATATTAAACTGCCTATTTGCTCCCTAATTTCTATAATAATTTGCTATTTGTCATTGTTTATTTCATAATTAAATCATAATTATTGTATGTTTGTTGTCTTGTAATTTTATATGAATCGTTACATTTATTGGAAAAATTTCTTCTATAAGAATTGGTAAATAAAAATGCTGGAGGAGCGAGTTGCACGCCGCAACATGATTGATTAAAAGTCAATATTGGAGGATCGGGTTGCACGCCGCAATAGACTTATTAAAAGTCAATATTGGAGGATCGGGTTACACTCCACAAAAGACGTATTAAAAGTCGATATTGGAGGATCAGGTTGCACGCCGCAACAGACTTATTAAAAGTCAATATTGGAGGATCGGGTTGCACGCCACAACAGACTTATTAAAAGTCAATATTGGAGGATCGGGTTGCACGCCGCAACAGACTTATTAAAAGTTAATATTGGAGGATCTAGTTGCACGCCGGAACAAACTTGATTAAAATGAATATGTTGGAGGAACCGGTTGCACGCCGCAACAGAACTGAATATGAATATATTGTGAGAGCGGGTTGCATGCTGCAACAGAAATAATGGAAATGATAATTGGTTATGACTGCTGAGTTGCCTTCAATTATTATAAATGAATTACCTGATTTATTCCTATTATTGTTGTTGTTACTAATATTGCGTACAGGTTAATGTAACTGAACCGCCTTAGCCTCGTCACTACTTCGTTGAGGTTAGGCTCAGCACTTACCAGTACATGGGGTCAGTTGTACTGATACTACACTCTGCACTTCTTGTGCAGATTTTGGAGTTGGTCCCGGTGGCGTACCATAGATTTGCTCGGATTTCAGCTACCAGAGGAGACTTGAGGTATAACTGCATGGCATCCGCAGTTCTGACGTCCCCGTTTATTTTTTACTTTAGCTGTGTGTTTATTTTCAGATAATTTTATTTTATTCAGACCTTTAATTGTATTTATTCTAGAAGCTCGTGCACTTGTGACACCAATTCTGGGATGGTATTTAGACACCGTTGTTTGATGGATTATTTCACTATATTTAAAACTTTGCTTTCGCATTTGTTTTCTTGTTATTAATACATTTAAAAATTATTTTAAAATGAACAATATTATTCTAATGTTGGCTTGCCTAGCAAGTAAAATGTTAGGCGCCATCACAGTCTGAAGGTAGGAATTTCGGGTCGTGACACCAGCATACATATGTGGTCATGGGTTGAAGCATGCGGGTGGAATTTATCTTATTTGTACCATGATGTTTTATTTATAATGCCTTCCATGCCTAGCTAGATTATTTATTCTTTAAATGTTCACTTTCGAGTTTATTGTTCATGTTGAGGTTGCTGTGATAATGAAAGCTGTATTTGTTTATTCTAGCACCACGGACAAACTTGAAATTTTCTTCCCACCTTGCTTGATACTTTGGTTTATTATTGTTTCTTGGTGAGGAAGTGTGAAATGCACGAAGGGTGTTGCCGTGCCATGTTTATATATTGTTATTATTGAATGAGCAAATATGAGGATTAAGGCATGAAGGGTGATGTCGTGCACTTGATTTGATCTATTATCATTATCATGTGACGATGAGACTAAAAATCACGATCTCATCCTTGACGATGCTGGTAAACGATCTCATATCGGTATTTTGATGATTTTGGTAGTTTCGTATGATGTTTTTGTACTTGTACGCACATTTTGTTGGGGTCCGGGGTGACCCGAGCGCGATTCAACGCATTATATGAAAGATTGTGAAAACTGTTTTTTCAAGTTGAAATCCTTGAGTTTTAACATTCAATTATTGTTATTGATGTCATTTTGATGATTTGAGGTAGTGAGCAAGTTTGTAGGATGTTATTACATTTGTGTGCATGTTCGGTTTGGAACCCGAGGGCCTCAGGTGAGTTTCACATTGGTTTCTGACCATTTTTGGACTTGTTGAACTGCTGGTTTTCTTCTTGTGTTCACTGCTTCGTGATCGCGAAGGGGAAAATTTTGGGCTGGGGCTGTTACTCTACGTGAACGCTAGGGCTTGGGGGTGACTTCCCTTCGTGATTGCGGCCGATCCCTCGCGAACATGTACCTTGGGGATAGTCTGAGGAAGGGAGATGGGTCTTCATCGCGAACGCGATCCATGGGTCACGAACATGGAGGATTGGATGAGGAATAAGCCAAAGGGCCTTTGTGCTTCCTGAATGCGGCAGGTGCTTCGTGAACGCGAAGAAACCTGACGCCGAGTTAAACAAAAACTCTAAGTCAGAATCTAATTCTACACCATTTTTGAAACCTAGAGCTCGGACTAGAGAGGTTTTTGATGAGGTTTTCATCCCAACTTCATTGGTAAATACTTTTAACTAGTTTTGATGTATTTTCATAGTCACATATTGATTTTTAACCTTAAATTTATTAATTTTATGATAGAAACTAGGGGTTTTGGGTAGAATTTAATAATTTTAAAAAATTAAGATTTAGACCACAAATTGAAGTCGGATTTCGAAACAAATCACATAACCGGGCTCGGGGTGAATGGGTAATTGGGTTTTCGCTCGAATATTGGATTTTGATCAAGCGAGCCCTGGGTTGATGTTTGTTGAATTTTTCAATTTCACTAAAGATTGAACCTTTTTAACTCGTGGGTAGTTTCTAAAGCTTATTTTGAATTGTTTGAATGATATTTGACTAGATTATGTTGGTTTGGAGGCTTGTTGTCACGACCCAAAATACTAACATGTCGTGATGGCGCCTATCGTGGTACTAGGCAAGCCGACATTTAAAAATATTTCCAACACTTTAACAGAAAGAGAATTAAAGCAGTTTAAACAATAAAGGTTTTCATAAATGGGATAGAAACCCAAAATGCAACGAAGAAATTCCCAATATTAGAGTGTCACTGAGTACATGAGCATCTATACATCACAAGTTTGGAGCTATGTCTAATATAGTCTGAAACCAAATATAATAAGTGCAAAGATAGGGAAAGAGAAACAAGGTCTGCAAAGCACCGACAGCTACCTCGAAATCTCCAGAGGACCAACTGTGCGTGGAAATCAACACCCACTGTGCCCAGGAACACCTGGATCTGCACACGAAGTGCAGGGTGTAGTATGAGTACAACTAACTCAGCAATTAACAATACTAAATAAAGAACTAAAAGTAGTGACGAGCTTTACATCTATAGTTCAATTGTAGTGATTTTAACATGGAAGGTGGGCATTCTTTCAAGTTCGACAATTAAGTCCAAAACAATAATTTCATGTCAAGTTAAACTGAAACAAAGTGAAATATCTTTTAGAAATTATCAAGACGGTGATGCATGGCAGCTAAGTGCAACATATATGAAATCAAATGCATCCTCTCAGGACCATAGTCACTTAGCACTCGACACTCGCACTCACACTTAGTAGGTAACTGCACTTACTGGGGGTGCGTGCAGACTCCTGAGGGGCTCCTTCAGCCCAAGCGCTACACTCCGCAAAGATAATTCATGTGTTGCATGGACAACTTACGTGCTATAACATAATATCTAGATATTCATGGAAAACTCATGTGCTGCACGGACAACTCACGTGCTGTACGAACAACTCACGTGCTATAGTATAATATCTCACAATCAGGCCCTCAGCCTCACTCAGTCATCAACCTCTCCAGTCTCTCGGACTCTCAGAAATCATAATAAGCAGCCGAGACAGCAATGATATGTTGCATAAAAAATGAACAATAGATACTCAGTTGTAATGTACAAATAAACTAGAATTGAGTAAAAAATAGCAATTTAGCAGATAATTAAACATGTACACGACCTCTGTGGGTCCCTAGAGTGTTAACACATAGCCTAAACATGATTTCTAACATGATTTTGTGGTTTAATTTCTCTAATACATGGAGAATGTACAGATAACAACAGATTATTCAACTACACAGTTTCATGGAATTTGACCAAGTCACAATTCCTATGGTGTACGCTCACACGCCCGTCACCTAGCATGCTCGTCACCTCAAAACCAAATACATGATATGTAATACTGAATTTCGTATCTTCAGAACCAAATTTAGAACTGTTACTTACCTCTATTCGAGTAAATCTCTACTCCAATATACCCTTGCCTCGCGAAACGGCCTCTGAAAGCCTCGAATCTAGGCATAAACAATGCGATATATTCAATACGGGCTAAAGGAATCACTCCATAAGAAAATGCTAAGTTATTAATCAAAATAACAAATCGGCTTAAAGCCGGCCCCCAGGCCCACGTATCGGAATTCGATAAAAGTCACAAAACCCGAATGCCCACTCAACCACGAGTCTACCCATACCAAATTTATCAAAAACCGACACCAAATCGTCACCCAAATCCCAAAATCAAACTCTCCAAATTCCTAGCCTCAAACTCCCAATCTACACCTTCAACACACACCAACTAGGTGGGAACATCGATGGGGAAGCAATATTATTGGTAAAAAAAAAGAAGCATAAGGGACTTACCTCAAGAATCCCTCGAAAAACCCTCTCAAAAATTGCCTAAACCGTGCTTGAAATGTTTAAAATGAAGCCAAAATCACGAACCCTTATGTTAATAATCTGCCAGGCATTTCGCACGTGCGTCCTTATATCCGCCCCTCTCTCAATTCTGCATCTGCGGAGCCATGCTCGCACCCGCGGGCTCGAAGATGTGGTTAGACCCTCGCACAGGCTCCCTGCCCAGTCCAGCCGAGCTCTACTTCTGTGTGAACCCAGCCGCATCTGCGGCATCACAAGTGCAGAATTAACCTCGCACCTTCTACCTCTGCTCACCTCCTCCCTCTCCACTTCTGCGGTTCACACCTCGCTTCTGTGAGATCGTACCTGCGATCCCCACTCCACAAGTGCGATTAAACCAGAAGCTGGTGAGCTTCACCACTTCCCTCAAACTTCAAAGCGATCCGTTAACCATCTGAAATCAACCCGAGGCCCCCGAGACCTCACCAAACATACCAACGGGTCTTAACACCTCATACGAACTTAGTCGAGCCTTCAAACCACCTTGAACAACATAAAAAATACGAATCGCACATAGATTCAAGCCTAATGAATTTTGAACTTCCAATTTCTACAAACTATGCCGGAACCTATCTAATCACATCCGATTGACCCCAAATTTTACACACAAGTCAGAAATGACACCACAGACTTACTCCAACTTCCGGAATCTGAATCCGACCCCGATATCGAAAAGTCCACTCTCGGTCAAACATTTCCAAAATTCAACTTTTGCCATTTCAAGCCTAATTCCACTACGGACGTCTAAATTAAATTCGGACATGCTCCTAAGTCCAAACTCACCTAACAGAGCTCACAAAACCATCAAAACTCTGTTACAGAGTAATTTACTCAAAGATCAACATACGATCAATCGTTCAACTTAAGTTTTCCACCTCGAGACTAAGTGTCTCATTTCATTCTGACTTCACTACGGTCTCGAATCGACTACCCCGACAAGTCACATAATAGCTAAAAAGTATAAAATGAGTAGTAAATGGGGGAACGAGGCTACAACTCTCAAAATGACCGGCCGAATCGTTACATCCTCCCCCTTTTAAACAAACGTTCATGCTCGAACGGGTCTAGAAACATACATGGAGTCTCAAATACGTGTGGATATCTGGTCCACATCTCCCGCTCGGTCACCCAAGTAGCCTCCTCACCTGGCTGACCTCTCCACTGTACCCTTACTGAAGCTATGTCCTTTGACCTCAACTTTCGAACCTGCCAACCCAAAATGGCCACCGGCTCTACATCATAAGTCAGATCACTATCCAACTGAACTATGCTGAAATCCAAAACATGAGACGGGCCGCCGACACACTTCTGGAGCATAGAAACATGAAATACTGGATGCACACTCGACAAACTAGGTGGCAAGGCAAGCTTGTAAGCCACCTCCCCAGTCCTCTGAAGTACCTCAAATGGCCCAATATACCAAGGGCTCTACTTGCCCTTCTTCCCGAACCTCATAATACCCTTCATTGGTGAAACCTTGAGCAATACCTTCTCCCCAACCATGTAAGCAACATCATAGACCTTCCTGTTAGCATAACCCTTCTATCTTGACTGGGCCGTGCGAAGCCACTCTTGAATCATCTTAACCTTGTCCAATGCATCATGGACCAAGTTAGTATCCAATAGCCTAGCCTCCCCTGGCTTAAACCAATCCTCCGGAGATCTACACTGTCTCCCATACAAAGCCTCATGCAGAGTCATCTGAATGCTTGACTTGTAGCTGCCATTGTAGGCAAACTCCGCGAGTGGCAGAAATGGATCCCAAAACCCCTAAAATAAATTACACACGAGCGCAGCATATCCTACAGCTCAACTTAACCTGGGTACCCAACTCTCACTGCACGGCTTTCCAAAACAACGATGTGAACTGCATGCCCCGATCTGAAATGATGGACCCTGGCACACCGTAGAGGCGAATAATCTCTCGGATGTAAATCTCAGCCAACCAATCTGAGGTATAAGTAGTCCCAATTGGAATGAAGTGTGCGTACTTAGTCAGCCGATCCAAAATTACCCAAATAGCATCGAACTTCCTCGAAGTTCGTGGGAGCCCAACTACAAAATCCATGGTGATCCGCTCCCATTTCCACTCTAGAATCTCTGACCTCTGAAGCAATCCGCCTGGTCTCTGATGCTCATACTTTACCTACTAATAGTTGAGGCACCGAGCTACAAACCTCACTATATCCTTCTTAATTCTTCCCCACAAATAATGTTGCCTCAAGTCCTGATACATCTTCGTGACACCCAGATGAATGGAATACCGCTAAATGTGGGCCTCTTCGAGAATCAAATCATGTAGCCCATCCATATTAGGTACACCAATCTGACCCTGTATCCTCAATACCTTATCATCCCTAATAGTAACATCTCTAGAATCGCCGTGCTGAACCGTGTCCTTAAGGACAATCAAATAAGGGTCATCATACTGACGCTCTCTAATGCGATCATATAAAGAAGACCGCTAAACCACCCAAGTAAAAACTCTGCTCAGCTCGGAAACATCCAATCTGACAAACTGGTTGGCCAAGGCTTGAACATCCAAGGCTAAAGTCCTCTCTGCTACTGGTAGATATGCTAAACTCCCCAAACTCTCTTCCTTGCGACACAAGGAATCGGCCACCACATTGGACTTTTCGGGATGATAGAGGATGGTGATGTCATAATCCTTAAGTAGCTTCAACCATCTCCGCTGCTGCAAGTTACGATCCTTCTGTTTAAACAAATGCTGTAGACTCCGGTGATCGGTGAAAACCTCACAAGGAACACCATACTCGAGGTCATGGACAAGATAGTTCTTCTCATGTATCTTCAGCTGTCTAGACGCGTAAGCAATCACCCTACCATCCTGCATCAACACTGTGCCAAAACCAATGCTCGACGCATCACAATATACGGTATAGGACCCCGAACCAGTAGGCAACACCAACACTGGGGCTGTAGTCAAAGCAGTCTTGAGCTTTTGAAAGCTCTCCTCACAATCCTTGGTGTACCTGAACGGAGCACCCTTCTGGGTCGATCTGGTCATAGGCGCTGCACCAGATAAGAAACTCTCTACAAATCTACGATAATACCCCGCCAAGCCAAGAAAATTCCGAATCTATGTAGCCGAGGATGGTCTGGGCCAACTCTGCACTGCTTCAATCTTCTTTGGATCTACCTTGATCCTCTCGCTCGATACCACATGGCCCAAAAATGCCACTGAATCTAGCCAGAAATCACACATCAAAAATTTAGCATATAACTTGTCTTCTCTAAAGGTCTGGAGCACAATCCTCAGGTGCTTCTCATGATCCTCCCGGCTCTGGGAGTACACCAGAATGTCGTCAATAAACACAATGACGAAAGACTTAAGATAAGGTTGAAATACAATGTTCATCAAGTGCATGAATGCTACTGGAGCGTTGGTCAGACTAAAAGACATCATACGGAACTCGTAATGACCATACCGAGTACTGAAAGTAGTCTTCGGGATATCTGGCTCCCGAATATTCAATTGATGATAGCCTGAACGCAAGTCAATTTTTGAGAACACCCTGGCGCCCTAAAGCTGATCAAATAGGTCATCAATACGTGGAAACGGATACCTGTTCTTCACTATAACCTTGTTCAATTGGCGATCATCAATACATTTGCATAGAACCATCCTTCTCTTTTACAAACAAAACAAGAGCACCCCAAGGCGACAAACTAGGCCTAATAAACCTCTTATCAAGGAGTTCCTAAAGCTGCTCCTTCAATTCCTTCAACTCAGCCGGTGTCATAAGATATAGTGTAATAGAAATGGGCTGAATTTCCGGCGTCAAGTCAATGCCAAAATAAATATCCCTGTCGGGCGGCGTGCCCTGCAGGTCTACAGGAAACACATTCGAAAAATCTCGCATCACCGATACAGAATCAATTGTAGGAATATCAGCTCCAACATCCCTCACAAAGGTCAAATAAGATAAACAACCCTTCCCAACCATCTCCTGGGCCTTCAAATATGAAATCACTCTACTGGGAACATAGTCTAGAGAACCTCTCCACTCGATCCTTGAACCCCGGCACCACCAACGTCACGGTCTTAGCGTGACAATCCAGAACAACATGACATCGAGACAACCAATCCATACCCAATATTACATAGAAGTCCACCTTACTAATCAATAGGAGATCAGCTCTAGTCTCCAATCCTCCAATAGTCACTACACACGACCTATATACACGGTACACAATAATAGTATCGCCCACTGGTATACATACACAAACAGATGAAACTAAGGACTCACGGGGTATATCCATATAATGAGCAAAATATGATGATATGTATGAATAAGTAGAACCAGGGTCAAATAATGCAGAGGCATCACTGTGGAAAACTGAGACAATATATGTGATCACTGCATCAGGGCAACAACATCTGGTCTGGCATGGATAACACAGAATCAAGCTTGACCAAACCCTGCTCGGCCTCCCCCTCTAAGGCAACCTCTAGCTGCCTGGCCCCCACTTCGAGTTGGCTGAGTGGGTGGCATGATGGCCGATGCTGGTGCCATCGGCCGAGAACTTTGATGTTGAGCCCCACTCAAAAACCTAGGGCAATCTCTCTTGATATGACCAAAGTATCCTCACTCAAAACAACCCCTCATGTGGCGGAACTGCTGCTCCTAAAAACCCGAGGAACTACCTGTAAAACCTTGAGCGGACGAGGCTTGGTGAGAAATCTGTGCTGGTAGTGTACTAAATGAAGACTGGCCAAAATGGGCACTGTAAGAACTGTGGCTAGCTGATGCGCCACGATGAGCTGGATGAGTCATCTAGGCAGGGCTATAAGGGCAACTCTTGCTGTGGTAGGACTACCCCCAGAAGGTACACCACTGAAACCGCCCGAACCTCGAGGCCTCTTGGCCTCCATCTAACCCCGTTCTTGGCTACGAAATATCTCTATCTGCCGAGCAATGTCAACTACCTCGACAAAAGTTGCACCAAACACCCTCTCTCTAGTCATAAGAAACTGGAGATGATACATGAGGCCATCAACGAACCTCATGATCCTCTCCCGATTAGTGGGAACCAACCAAACTGTGTGATGAGCTAACTCAGAAAATCTGATCACGTACTAGGTCACAGACATGTCATCCTGCTGAAGCTGCTCAAACTGTCTGCGCAGCTCCTCCCCATGAGATTGCGTTATGAACTTCTCCAAGAAGAGAACATAGAACTCCTGCCATGTAAGTGGCGCTGCACCGACTGGCCTGCGCCTCTCATAAACCTCCCACCTTTTGAAGGCAGCCCGATAAAACTAAAAAGTAGTGAACGAGACCCCACTGGTCTCCAGATTACCTACTGTATGAAGTATCCACTGGTAGTTATCCAAGAAGCCCTGGGCATCCTCCGACTCAGCACTGCTAAATGATGGAGGCCTAAGCCTCTCAAATCTCTCAAGCCTCCTCTGCTCATCATCAGTCATAACGGGGACCGCCGGGGCCTAAGCAGCTACAACTGGCTAGGCTGGTAGCACCTCCGGTGTCTGAAGTCCCTACATCGCCTGCTCTGGAGTATAGGCAGCGGGGGTTTGAGCACCTCCCCTGACCTAAGAAGTGGCTGGTGTGGCCTGAGCCAAAACCACCTGAGCCGGACTAGTGCAAACTGTCAATATCTGGGCCAAAGCCTCCTGAAGTCCTGGAATCATAATGGGCATAGCTTGTGCCTGAGCTGGCCCCACTGGCTCAACTACATCTGGAACCTGCTACGGAGTTGGAGCAACTGGTGGATCTGTAGGTGCTGCTCTAGCTGCTGCATGAGCTGCCCCTCTACCCCGACCGCGACCCCTACTACGACCTCGGCCTCTCATGGCCCTAGTTAGTGGTACTGGTGGTTGTCCATCCTATCCGGTAGCACGTGTCCTCATCATCTATGAGAGAATAGAATATAGAAGTTTAGTTACCGGAACTAAGAAATTCGTATGGCAAGAATACAAGAATGTGAAATTTCCTAAGGGTTTGGCAGCCTCCCGAAGATAAGTACAGACGTCTTTGTACCGATCCGCAAGACTCTACTAAACCTGCTCATGACTCATGAGACCTATGTAACCTAGGCTCTGATACCAACTTGTCACGACCAAAATTCCTAACATGTCATGATGGCACCGATCGTGGTACTAGGCAAGCCGACATTTAAAAATATTTCCAACACTTTTAATAGAAAGCTAGTTAAAGTGGTTTAATCAATAAAGGTTTTCATAAACGGGATAGAAACCCAAAATACAACGTGGAAATTCCTAACATCAGTGTGTCACTGAGTACATAAGGATCTATACATCACAAGTTTGGAACACTGTCTAATATAGTCTGAAACCAAATACAATAAGTGGAAATATAGGGAAAGAGAAACAAGGTCCGTGAAATGCCGACAGCTACCTCGAAATCTCCAAAAGACTAACTGTGCGCGGAAATCAACACCCACTGTGCCCGAAAACACCTGGATCTGCACACAAAGTGAAAGGTGTAGTATGAGTACAACCAACTCAGAAAGTAACAATACTAAATAAAGAAATGAAAGTAGTGACGATCTTTACAATTATAGTTCAATTGTAGTGATTTTAACATGGAAGGCCGACATGCTTTCAAGTTCGACAATTGAGGACAAAACTGTAATTTCATGTCAAGTTCAACTAAAACAGAGTGCAATATCTTTCAAAAACTATCAAGACGGTGATAAATGGTAGTTAAGTGCAACAAATATGAAATCAAATGCACCCTCTCAGGACCTTACTTAGCCCTCCCATTCACTCAATACTCTGCACTCGCACTCAGTAAGTACTTGCACTCACTGGGGGTGTGTGCATACTCCGGAGGGGCTCCTGCAGCCCATGCGCTATAATCCACACGGATAACTCACGTGTTGCACGGACAACTCACGTGCTATACGGACAATTCACGTGCTATAGTATAATATCTCACAATCAGGCCTTTGGCCTCACTCAGTCATCAACCTCTCTAGTCTCTCGGACTCTTCATAATAAGCAGCCGAGACAGCAATGATATGATGCATCAAAAGTGAACAATAGAGACTGAGTTGTAATGTACAAATAAACTGGGATTGAGTACAAAATAGCAATTTAGAAGATAATTCAACATGTACACGACCTCCGTGCATCCCTAGAGTGTCAACACATAACCTAAACATGATTTCTAACATGATTTGTGGTTCAATTTCTCTAATACCTGGAAAATGTATAGATAACAACAGATTATTCAACTACACAAATTCATGGAATTTGACCAAATCACAATTCCTACGGTGTAAGCTCAGACGCCCATCACCTAGCATGCGCGTCACCTTAAAATCAAATACATGACACATAATGCTGAGTTTCGTACCCTCAGAACCAAATTTAGGACTGTTACTTACCTCTATTCGAGTAAATCTCTACTCCAATATACCCTTGCGTCGCTAAACGGCCTCTGAAAGCCTCAAATCTAGGCATAAACAATGCAATATATTCAATACGGGTTAAAGGAATCACTTCATAAGAAATGCTAAGTTAGTAACCAAAATAAAAAATCGGCTTAAAGCCGTTCCCCCGAGCCCACGTCTCAAAATTCGATAAAATTCGCAAAACCCAAAATCCCACTCAACCACGAGTCTACCCATACCAAATTTATCAAAAGCCGATACCAAATCGCCACCCAAATCCCCAAATCAAACTCTCCAAATCTCTAGTCTCAAACTCCCAATCTACACCTTAAACACACACCAACTAGGTGGGAAAATCGATGGGGAAGAAATATTATTGGTCAAAAATAAGCACAAGGGACTTACCTAAAGAATACCCTCAAAAAATCCTCTATAAAATTGCCTAAACCGTGCTTGAAAGGTTTGAAATGAAGCCAAAATCGCGAACCCTTGTTTTAATAATCTGCCCAAGCATTTCGCACCTGCGGCCCTATATCTGCACCTGTGGAACCGTTTTTGCGGTCAATTCCTCCTCTTATACAAAAATCACTTAAGTCCCCAAGGCCCGCAACTGCGCTCCAGGTTCCGCACTTACGGAGGCGCTTCTGCGACCTTCTACCTGCTTTTGGGGAAACAAGCCCCTCTCTCAATTCCGCGTCTACGGAGCCTTCCTCGCACCTGCGGCATCGCAGGTGCGGAAATGACCTCGCACTTGTGTCCTATGCTCAAATCCTCCCTGACCTCTTCTGTGGTTCACCCCTCGCTTCTGCGAGATCGCACCTGCGATCCCACTCTGCAGGTGTGATTATACCAGAATATGGTGAGCTTCAGCACTTCCCTTAAACTTCAAATCGATCCGTTAACCATCCGAAATCAACCTGAGTAACCCGGGACCTCAACCAAATATACAAACGGGTCTTAACACCTCATACAAACTTAGTCAAGCCTTCAAACCATCTCCAACAACATCAAAAACATGAATCGCACATAGATTCAAGTCTAATGAACTTTGAACTTCCAATTTCGACAAATGATACCGGAACCTATCAAATCATATCTGATTGACCCCAAATTTTGTACACAAGTCATAAATGACACCACAGACCTACTCCAGCTTTCAGAATCAGAATCCGACCCTAATATCAAAAAGTCCACTCTCGATCAAACATTTCCAAAATTCAACTTTCGTCATTTCAAGTCTAATTCCACTACGGACCTCCAAATCACAATACGGACATGCTCCTAAGTCTAAAATCGCTTAACGGAGCTAACAGAATCATCAAAACTCCATTCCTGAGTCATTTACTCAAAGATCAACATCCGACCAATAGTTTTAACTTATGCTTTCCACCTTGAGACTAAGTGTCTCATTTCATTCTGAATTCACTCCGGACCCAAACCGATTACCCCGAAAAGTCACATAATAGCTATAAAGTATAAAATGAGCAGTAAATGGGGGAACATGGCTACAACTCTTAAAATGATCGGCCTGGTCATTACACTTGTTTTAAAGGAAAAGTCGTAGTTGATTATTGATTTGATTGCGAAAAGAGGTAAGTGTCATGTCTAACTTTAACTTGAAGGAATTAGGACTTGTTTGGTCTATTTTTTATGTGAACTGTGTGTGGGAATGCCGCATATACGAGGTGGCGAGTGCATATGCGTTGCCATGGGTTCAAGCATGCGGGTTGGGATATTTACCTTTATATCTTTATTTATTCTATGTTATATTCCGTTACATGCTTTGATTTGTTTCATGTCCTTACTTGTTATTCATGCCTTACCTATTATTCATGCCTTACTTGTTATCTGTTAATTAGTTGCTACATGTTTCGGTTCATTCATTCTTTAATCAATACCTGCTTACCTGCCATATATTCCTACCTGTATTAATTGTATATATTCACTGATTCATATCTTTACTTGCCTTTATTGTTTTATTGTTGTACTTTGTTACATTGTGTCCAATTGTATGAGTCCTTTAGATATTCTTGTGTTAATGAATTATTGAGCTTTCTGAGTACGAGGTATTGATTATTCTCTGTTGTACTAGTAGATCCTTCGTGCTTTGTACAGTTTGGTACCTTTTATTTTGGGATTACGTTATTGGTTGTGTTGAGTTGTTCATGTTAATGAGTTGATATTGGGAACGAGTTACACACTGCAATAGTTTTGAAATGAATTGCTAATGGGATCGGGTTGCAAGTCGTAATAGATGTTAATATGATATTGGGATCGGATTTCATACCGCAACAGATATTGTGATATTATTGGCATCGAGTTGTACGCCACAACGGAGTATAATGTGTTGTAGTCGTTATAGCTGTAATGTTTTATTTTGGTATTGTGATATGAAAATTTCGAGATGATGTTATTCTAGGGCACTCAGTTAGTTGATCTTCAGGTTTTGTTCTGATGAGTTTACTTGCTTTCCCTAAATTTTTGTTGTTGTTGTTTTATTATTATTCATACAAGTTTAAAGTGAGTGTCTTGTCATAGCCTCATCACTACTTCATCGAGCTTAGGCTCGATACTTACAGAGTACATGGGGTTGGTTATAGTTATACTACACTTATACATGTCTTGTACAGATCCTGGTATTGGTCAAGTGGTGCGTAGAGGAGTTTGCTCAGATATGACTTACCTAGGAGACTTGAGGTAGAGCTGCTTGGCGTTCGTAGTCCCTGAAGTCCCCGTCTATTCTATCTTTACTGTTTATTTTACTTCAAGCTGATGTATTTTATTCATAGTGTTCTAGTCACTCATGTACTTGTGACTCCAGATTTCTGAGATTAGAATATAGACCGTGTTAATTATGGAATTATCATTTGTATTTCAAATTTTACCAATCGTTAATCATCATCATCATCATCATCATCATTATTATTATTATTATTATTATTATTATTATTATTATTATTATTATTATTATTATTATTATTATTATTATTATTATTATTATTATTATTATTATAATTATTACTCTATTTAAAATTGTTAAAATCGGTTAATTCTATTATTGGCGTCGGCTTGCCTAGCAAGGGGAAGTTAGGCGCCATCACGACCCCGTGGTTGGGATTTCGGGTCGTGACAAGTTCGTATCTGAACACTAAGTTGCTTAGGTCTCATGAGTCATGAGCAAGCTTAGTAGAGTCTAGAGGATCTGTATTGAGACATTTGTACTTATCTTCTAAAGGCTACATGGCTTTAAGAAAATTTCACTTCTTTCTTTCTCTATCGTGCAAATTTATTTTATCTTTGATTTTGAATCATTCTATTATTATTCTCTCACACATGGTGAGGACACATACCGCTTCCAAATACGATAAGGAGCCGGAGCCCAAGGTTGCTGCCACTACTAGGGATAGTGGCCAAGGCCGAGGTCAAGAGAGAGTTAGAGGTAGAGGTAGACCTCAGCCTAGAGCTCGAGTATCAAGCGTATTGCAAAGCCTCAGATCGAGCAGGAGGAGAAGGTCCCTGTTCAAACTGCGCCAATTAGACCATCTCAGGTCCTAGAGAGGTTTAATGCCACTCCCATACCTCAGGACTCTCTAGTCCGCATGGTCGGACTTATGGAGTATATGGCCTAGGCCGGTGTATTTTCTATAGCACCATCTGTATCTCAAGCTAGGGGAGGATCCCAAACTCCCTCTACTCACACTCCAGAGCAGATGACTCCCATATATCAAACTCCGACTATTCTAGTAGCCGAAGCAGTTCAACCTGTTATTGCTGCACATTCCAGGGATGGTCCAGCTATGTCGATAGAAGGGTTGAAGAGACTGGATAGGTTCACCAAGCTATTTCCCATTCATTTTGGTGGTACGCCTTTTGAGTACCCACAAGATTTCTTGGACCGTTGCCATGAGGTGTTGCGCAACATAGGTATAGTGGAGTCCAATGGATTTGACTTCGTAGTATTTCAGATGACTGAATCTGCCAAGCGATGGTTGCGGGAGCATGTTCGAGGTAGACCAACAAGTTCAATTTCTCTTACTTGGGAGCGGTTCTCACAACTATTTATGGAGAAGTTCATCCCATTCATTTAGAGAGAGAATCTACGTAGCGAGTTTGAGCGCCTTCAGTAGGGTATCATGACAGTTACCTAGTACGAGACTAGATTTGTGGATCTATCACGGTATGGAGCTGTCTTGATCCATGTTGAGAGGGATATGGTGGGATATGTATAGATGCCCTTACATATAGTATCAGGATACAGATCGCCATACAGACCGAGAATGATATTTTGTTCAACCGAGTTGTAGATATTGCTAGATAAATCGAGAGGATTTGTAGTGTGGACAGAGAGGCGACATCTGAGAAGAGTCCTCATCATTCTGATGGTTTCAATGGTGCCTCATCTGGAGGAAGAGGTTCATTTGGTAGAGGCCATCATATCATGCCCGTTCAGTCAGCACTTTAGGTGTCTCATGGTTTTTAGGTGGTCACAATGCATATGGGTCTCGTTTAGATTGGCCAATATACAGTAACGTTCAGCTCCTATCAGTGCACCACCTCTACAAAGTTACTACGGTGGTCATTCAGGTCATCGAGGATCGTCTCAGACTTAGTAGTTATGCCAGTTGTGAGGTTGTTTTGAGTGCAGTGATGCATGTCATATCAGGAGGTACTGTCCTAGATTAGGAGCAACAGACCACAATAGGGTACTCGTGCCATAATTCCGGCACCGATTGCTCCACCACCTGCACAGCCAGCTAGAGGCAGGAGTCAGTAGCTAGAGGTGGTGGTCACACCGTTAGAGGTGGAGGCCAGCTAGTTAGAGGCCGTACGAGAGGTGGAGGTTAAAATGGTGGGGATAATCCCCATTTCTATGTACTCCCAGCTAGACCTGAGGCAGGTCATCACATGTATTATTCCAGTTTCCCATAGAGATGCATCTATTCTATTTGATCCGGGTTTCATTTATTCATATGTGCCATCCTATCTTGCTTTATATTTGGATATCTCTTGTGATTATTTCAGTGCTCCTGTTTATGTGTCTATGCTTGTTGGGGATTCTATTATGGTGGACTGAGTATATCGTCCTTGTTTGGTCACCATCAGGAGCTATGAGACACAGGTGGACCTTCTATTACTTGATATAGTAGATTTTGATGTATTCTTGGGCATGGATTCGTTGTCACCTTATCATACTTTTTTAGATTGTCACGACAAGACTGTGACATTAGCCATGCCGAGGTTGCCTCGATTGGAGTGGAGAGGGACTCTTGGCTGTTCCACTAGTAGTCTCATTTCTTATGTGACGGCTCGGTTATGGTTGAGAAGGTGTGTCTAGCATATTTGGCTTATATCCATGATTCTAGTGCGGAGTTTCCTTCTATAGATTCGGTACCTGTTGTCCGTAGTTGTGCGCGAGTTTCTAGAGGTATTTCCTATAGACTTGCCGGGCATGCCACCCGATAGAGATATCAACTTTTTCATTGACTTAGTTCCGGGCACTCAACACATTTCTATTCCACCATACTATATGGCCCAGTTACGTTGAAAGAATTGAAGGAGCAGCTCCAACATTTGCTTGATAAGGGATTCATTAGACCAAGTGTTTCACCTTGGGGTGCACCGGTGTTGTTTGTGAAGAAGAAGGATGGATCGATGAGGATGTGTCTAGATTACATGCAGCTAAAAAAAGTCACTATCAAGAACAAGTATCCGTTGCCGAGAATTGATGATTTGTTTGATCAGCTTCATGGTGCCAAAGTGTTTTCCAAGATTGATTTGAGATATGGCTCCGTAAGGTGAAGATTAGGGAATCAGATGTCCCTAAGACATCTTTTTGAACTCGGTATTGTCACTATGAGTTTTGCTGATGTCATTTGAATGGAATAATGCCCTAGCAGCCTTTATTGATTTGATGAACCGGGTGTTCAAGACCTATCTAGATTCCTTTGTGATTGTATTCATTGATGATATTTTGGTTTACTCCCGCTGTAGAGAGGTGCATGAGCAGCATCTCCAGATCGTACTTCAGACTTTGAGGGATCGTGGATTATATGCCATATTTTCGAAGTGTAAGTTCTGGTTGGATTCAGTTGCCTTTTTGGGACATGTTGTATCTTCCGAGGGTATTAAGGTGGATCCTAAGAAGTTTGAGGCAGTTTAGAACTACTTCAGCTAAAGAGATTCGGAGCTTCTTGGGTTTGACAGGTTATTATCGCCGATTCGTGGAGGGGTTTTTATCTATCTCAGCCTCATTGACCAAGTTGACCCAGAAGGGTGCTCTTTTTAGATGGTCTAATGAGTGTGCGATGAGGTCTCAGAAGCTCAAGACTGCATTGACTACAACCCTAGTGCTGGTATAGCATACAGGTTCGGGATCTTACACCATGTATTGTGATGCATCACGTATTGGGTTTGGCGCAGTGTTGATGCATGAGGTAGGGTGATTGACTACGCGTCTCGACAGTTGAAGGTTCATGAGAAGAATTACCATGTGCATGACTTAGAGTTGCCATCCATTGTTCACGCACTGAAGATTTGGAAGCACTATCTATACTTCATTTCATATGAGGTCTATACCGACCATCGGAGTCTCCAACACCTGTTCAAGCAAAAAGACCTTAATTTGCGGTAGCACTATGATATCACCATATTATATCATCCAGGGAAGGCTAATGTAGGTTTTGATGTATTGAGTAGAAAATCGGAGAGTATATGTAGTTTGGCATATTTACCGATAGTGGAGAAGCCACTAGCTATAGATGTTCAGGCCTTGGCTAATCAATTTGTGAGATTGGATGTTTTGGAGCCCAGTCGAGTTCTTGTTTCTGTTGTGGCACAGTATTCATTGTTAGAGCATATCAAAGTTTGCCAGTTTGATGACCCTTACTTGTTGGTGTTGAAGGATACGATGTAGCGAGGTGGTGTTAAGGAGGTTATGATTGGTGATGATGGTGTTATGCATCATTAGGGCTGGATTTGTGTTCCAAATATTGATGGGTTGAGAGAGTTGATTCTTGAGGAGGCTCACAGTTCATGTTATTTCATTCTCCCAGGTGTCACGAAGATGTACCGTGACTTTAAACAATACTATTGGTGGCGAATAATGTAGAAAGACATCGCTGCTTATGTATCTTGGTGTTTAAATAGTCAACAGGTGAAGTATGAACATCAGAAACTGGGTGGATTGACTCGGAGATTGGATATACCAGAGTGGAAGTAGGAGCGCATCAGTATGAATTTTGTGGTAAGCTTACCACGGATATTGAGGAATTATGATGCAGTCTGGGTTAATGTGGATTGGTTGACTAAGTCCGCACACTTCATTCCAGTGGCGACTTCCTATTCTCTAGAGTGGTTGGCTCAGGTTTACATCTAGGAGATTATCCACCTGCAGGGCATGCCCATTTCTATCATTTTTGACCAAGGCATGCAGTTCACATCGCATTTTTGGAGAGCCATGCATCGTGAGTTGGGGACAGGGGTCAAGCTGAGTAACTTGTTTCATCCTGAAATGGATGAGCAGTCTGAGCGCAATATTCAGATCTTGGAGGACATGTTACACACCTGTGTTATTGATTTCAGAGGTTAATGGGACCAGTTCTTAGCTTTAGAAGAGTTCACCTACAACATTAGCTATTAGTCGAGCATCTAGATGTCCCCATATGAGGTCTTATATGGGAGGCGATGTTGTTCGCCGATTGGTTGGTTTGAGCCCGTACGAGCATCTAGTTGTGTTAAGTTGTCATGTTAATGATTGATATTGGGAATGGGTTGCGCACCGCAACGGTATTGAAATGAAATGATATTGGGAATCGGGTTGCACGCCTCAATAGATGATGATATGGTATGATATAGGGATCGGGTTATACGCCGCAACAGTTATTGTGTTAAGTGTTGGGATCGGGTTTCATGTCGTAACAAAGTTGGCGAGTTGTAGTTGTTTGTAGTTGCAAAGTTTTATCTCGGTATTGTGATATGAGGTTGGAGATCATGTTACTTTGGGGCCCTCTGGTAGTTGACCTTCAAGTTCGTTTATATGAGTTTATAGCTTTATTTCTATTACTGTATTATGTATTTATTATTCGTACAGGTTTATTGTGAGTGTCTTGCCATAACCTCGTCACTACTTCGTCGAGGTTAGGCTTAGCACTTACAGAGTACACGGGGTCGGTTGTACTCATGCTACAATTCTGCACTTCTTGTACAGATCCCGATATTTGTCCTAGTGGCACGTAGGGGAGACTGCTCGGATTCGACTGCCACAGGAGACTTGAGGTAGAGCCGCTCGACATTCACAGTTGCTGAAGTCCCCTTCTATCATGTTTTGCTGTTTATATAGTTTCATATAGTTGTACTTTATTTCAGGCCGTATTTGTAGTATTCTAGTTGCTCATGTACTTGTGACTCCAGATTTTTGGGAGTAGTTTGGTACCACATTATTTATATTAATATTGTGTTCATTTATGAGTTCCTTATTTATTAATTATCACCACTCTGTTATAAATTGTTAAAACTGATTAAGAACCTAGCTAACGTTGGTTTGCCTAGCAAGTGGATGTTTGGTGCCATCACGACCTTATCGTTGGGGATTTCGGGTTGTGACAAAATCATTAAGTATTTACCTAATCAACTTAAATCTTCATTTTTATTCAAACTAATTTTCTAATTTTTTTTATCCATGTTGATGCATGCAAACAATATGTTTATATTGTAAAATTCTCGGTAAGGAATTGAACTTCAATAATCACATTAAAACATTTTCCTTATCAGGTTAACTTTTAGATTTATAATTTGGTTAATGAAGCTGGAATTTGATTTGGCTGTTGCAAATTTTTGGGATGTAGCTAATGTTCCTTCAGAATTTATTCACACTTACTAATCGCAGCTTAGTAACTTTTATCAAGTGTATTAACATAGTTACCTATTTAAATTTAAAAGTTCAGATCTCATTGATATTCCTGACAAGCAAATCATATTGTAAGTATCAAATCAATTTAATTTTTCTACTATAATTTCATCATGAAAAAAGTTACTTTCAGTTATGATATTTGGTTGGAAATCCAATTATTCATCGTAGAGAAGTTTTCTATGCATATAAATAATTGTGACATCTCATTTTCTTATACATGCCGTTTCTTGAAAACAGTTGATCAATAATCTTTTTCTTTTTCTATCAATGGAATAAGAAGACTAAATAAGGCTGGAAAAAATCCAACGATTAAAAAAGAAAATGAAGGCGGTCAATGCAATATTTTCAAGGTGTCGTTCAGGTCTATACAAAAAGGCGAAGAACTTGCTGTGCTATGTGATGTTAAAATAGGAATAATATATTTTTTTTCAAAAGGCTTTACATTTTTAGTACAGCAGTAAGAAAACACATAGAATACAATATTATTAATATCAACATACCGCACAGCCCAGCAAGTTCGTTTGCTTTTTTGAATATACCTGAACAATGCTTTGAAAATGTTACATATCGATCATCTTTGATTTTTTTGTTAGACATATTTATATATGTTTTAATATTATTTTATTCATATATTTACCATTTTTTTGGTTCTATTTCGTAATAATTAAGCCCGACTTAATTTTATTATTAGTTTAATGTTAATTTTGGTGTTTAATCATTTAGGAATTAATTGAAGAAGAAGTTGATGCATAAATGCATGGAATTGATGAAGAGCAAATACTTGGATGCGTGGCATCCAACTAGGCATGCAGCGAAGGAAATCTTCCGAAGCTTAAGCTGTAAACCTCCTCTTTAAGTTAGTGTGCAATGGGAAAAGAGATGTGAAGCCTTCAAGTGCAGCGTCCTATGCTGCGAGTTCCAAGCTGCTCCAAGCGCAAAGTGTCCGTGAAATGGATTCGGAAAAGAAAAAGGGTAACTTTGACCGATAATTTTTGAATGCACTATATAATTAAAAGCATAGCCTTTATGTCAGGGGCACACTTTGAAGCGCGGAGAAAGCCATTGCAGAATTCAGAGACCGTGAAATTCGGCTTGAATCTTTCTTCATTTTTTCCCTCTTTTTCTTTGATTTTTTGTACTCTTAAGATTTAATTGTTAATTGTGTCATGACTATGAGTGACTAGCTTTCTTAGTTTTGGGTTTATGATTTGAAGCTTGAATTAACGAATTTGATTTTATCCTATTAGTTTATTTATTTAATCATGAGATTAATTATTTTACTGCATAACTAATAGTGAAATATTATATATGAATTTAGAATTGTACTCGAAAGTGAAAACTTTAAATTGCAATAGGATTAGATAGAGAAACTTGAACCAAAGTACAAGGGAATAGATTGGCGATTGCGATAGACATATACCTAATTGTCTTGCATTGTTATTATATAAGTACTATTAATAAATTATTGTTAATTCTAATTTCATAGACATATAGGCATTAAATTGACTTGAATAGGCGGCTAAGTGTCACGACCCGAAATCCCTCCTTAAGAGTCGTGATGGCACCTAATCCCTAAGACTAGGTAAACCTAACACATAGAGAGTTATTAATAGATTTAAACCAATCAACTCATAAGCCTTTCTAAGAGTAACGAAGCATATCAAATACATCACTGTTTGGAATAAAAATAAACAATACAAAGTAAAGCTTCAAAAGGTGACTCCGAGGCCTGCGAACGTGACGACATGTATACCTTGAAGTCTCCACAGCAATACACGATCAACTATCTAATGGCCAGCACACTTCGGCGTACCTGGATTTGCACCAAAATATATAGCAAGCAGAGCATGAGTACACCATAGTGGTACCCAGTAAGTATCAAGACTAACCTCAGTGGAGTAGTGACGAAGTACAGTCAAGACACCTACTAAACATAATAACCTGTACAAGTATGAATATAAAGCTAACCGAGGAACGGATATTAACACAAGGATAAACATGTTAAGAATAACAATGAAACACTAGCGAACGAAAAATAGAAGCAACAATTAGCAACTAGGAGTAAACAAGTGATGACATCACAAAGTAATTATAACGCAGTTAAGGTACCAGTGAAATCAAGTAAGGAAAATAAGTAGCAACAACATGTGCTCATATATCACAACATTTCCATAACAGCAATTCCAATACCACAACCACACATAGCCCATAGATCAACAACACCAAGTACAACGAGAACAACAATAACACGAGGGTATGACAAGTAAAATCAACACAAGAATTACAACAATACAATGAAATAGAAGGATAAGCTCAACAACGAAAGACATAACAAGTAATAATGACTTCAAGTAAGCATAGTTCAACAATAATAGAGATAACACGTAACATCGACTTCAAACTAGAATAATCAACTATGGAAGAGATAACATATAACAATGATTTTAAATAATGATAAATTAACTATGAAAGAGATAACATGTAACAATAATTTCAATTAAGAATAAATCATCTATGAAAGAGATAACATGACAATAAAGAGGAAACAACTCCAATTAAAGCATGTGTGAGTATATTTGGCAATAGAACATGAGCCAACAACTTCAATTAAGTATATAATAGTGAATTTAGCAATGGAGAACATATCATGATAGAGCAACTTAAATTTAGTGTGCATAAGAAACCTAAGAGTCTAAATCGGTCAAATTTCCACATATAAAGCCGTGTACACGCTCGTCACCTCCAGTAGACATCTTTTGCGGAGTTAAAATAGTGCAAACAAACCAATCCCTATGGGACAGTTCCCCCATACAAAGTTAGGCAAGATACTTACCTCAAAAGCCCTCAATTAATACTCAAAAAAAGCTTTTCCTTTACAATCCACCCCCGCTCTGCTCAAATCTAATCAAAATCGACTTAATAACATCAATATTGCAAGAATAAATTCCAATAAATAAAGCTATGATCTTTGCACAATTCCTCAGAAGTCAACCCCGGACTTGCTCGGTCAAAACCCGCGTCCAAGGATAGATTTCGACTACCCATAACCCCACTAATTTATATATATTTTTTATTTCAAAATTCGAGTCCAATTCGACTTTCAAATCTCAAATTTTATTTTTCCATACATAGACAAAATTTCACAAAATTCCTCTTTGATTCTCATAATTTTGATGTTAAATATCATGTATAATCATATAAAATGGTTGGAAATGGATGAAAATCACTTACCCAATGGTTGTAGATGAAAATCCCTCTTCAAAACCGCCTCCTACTGAGTCTAGGATTCAAAGTTATGAAATATGAGATTAAAATCCCGTCCCTTAGCTTTTATATTCAGTCGCAGGAGTCGCAAATGCGACCAAGGGTTCATTAATACCAACCCCGAAAATATGAATGATTGCAAAATCGAAACTCCTCACACCCCTACTGATGTCACAAATGCGACGATATCATCGCAAATGCGAAGGTTGAACATATCGCAAAAGCGACCGAATGATCGCAATTGCGATCACTACCTAGCCAGATTCCTTTCGCAAAAGCGAACAAAATGTTTCCAAATTTGAATCTAGCAAACCCCAGCCATTCTAGCAAATGCGATCCCCCACCTCGCAAATGCGAGTGTCACAAATGCAAACAAATGCTCGCATTTGTGAAACCTGCAGCACCTGTTCAAAACCAGCAAAACCAAAACTCTTTCAAATACTCTGAAATGCGTTCAAAACTCACCCGAGCCCTTGGGGCTCCGAATCAAACATCACCACAAGTCTAAAAATATAATACGATCTCGCTCGCACATTCTCAACACCAAAATAACATCCGAAACCATGAATCAGACCTCAAAAGACATGAAATCTACAATGAAACTCAAGAACTTCTAAAACACAACTGCGCATCTGAATCATATTAAATCAACTCGGAATGACGCCAAACTTTGCAGACACGTTACAAATAGCAAAACGGACCTGTTCCAAGTCTCGAAATAGAAATCCAAATATGATTGCTATGAAGTCATTCTACGGTCAAACTTATCAAAATTTTAAGCCTTTAAATTGCCAACTTTCGGCAAAACAAACCAAATCAACCTAGGGACCTACAAATTAAATTCTAGGCATACGCGCAAGTCCAAAATCACGATACAAACCTATCAGAGTCGTCAAAATACCATTCCAGGGTCATTTTCACAAAAGTCAAACTTTGGTATATATTTTCAACTTATGCTTCTAAAAGGAGAATCAATCATCAAAATAGATCCCGAAACATCCGAAAATTAAATCCGACAATGCACGCAAGTCATAATACACTATATGAATCCGCTCAAGACTTGGAACCACTAAACGGAACACTAAAGCTCAAAACGACTGGTGGGGTCGTTACATTCTCCCCATCTTTTGAAAAATCTAGTTTTGGAAGGCTAAAAAAAGATCACGTTTAGAAAGTTTTTGAATAGTATGCATGCTAGCTCGACCAAGCTTTCTATGCAATAACCAGGGATCATCAATCATTATAGCTAAGCAGATTTTATTCCCTAGACTGTCAATATTGCTAAATGTATAGAAATTTCTATCTCTACTTCCAGATAGAATAATTGTACCTGATTCGTCTTTAATGAACTAACATATTTTTTGAAACGAACCTCATAGTCATTGTCGCATAGTTGACTGATGCTGAGCAGGTTGTAACCAAGTTCGTCTACTAAGTATACCTCATCTACATCACATGATGAACTGAGGGGAACTCTTCCTACTCCAATAACATTTCCTTTTGATTTGTCTCCGAAAGTGACAAATCTACCATCAAGCGTAATGACAGATTTGAATAATTGCTTGTCACCTGTCATGTGTCTGGAACACGCGCTATCGAGATACCATTTTCCTTTTCGATTCTTCTTGCAGTGTTCCTGAAAAAACATATTAATTGTTTATAGGTACCCAATCCTTCTTGGCTCCTGGATGGTTAGTGTTCTCATTGTTAGCCTGATTAGAGGCCTTGGGTTGCCAAACCCATCTTTTATTATTCTTGAAACTGCAATGATTAGAGGTATGGCTAGATTTTCCGCAATGATAGCAAGATGGATTGATAGTACTTTTAAAAGGCTTATCTTTAAACCTCCAACAGTTAGATTTATGCCTATTTTTGCCACAATAAATGCATGCAGTGTAAGTTCTTCCCATAAAAGAATTGATATGAGAAGTTGACTGATTATATATGATAGAACTTTGACTGGTAGATTTTCTCAATCCATTCAGTTGAAGTTGAAGTTCATGAACTTCTTCTTGAAGCATGTCTTTTCTATTTCACATACTTCAAGTTTCAGAGCCCAGTTTTTCCTTTCTCATTGAATCTTTCTAAGCTCATTTAGGACCTTCTCAATGTCAAATAGGGAAATATCAATAAATTCTTGAAGTTCATTATATTTGGGGCACATAGGAGAACGTACCTCACTGGTTAATCTTCATCATTGTCGTCATTCATAGCCATGAAGCACATGTTGGCAATTTCTTCATGATCAGATTCTTCTTCATCACTCCAGGCTCCAAAAGTTTTTTCTTTTGAAGGTTTCTGCTGAGTTTCTTTTTCAATTCAGGGCACTCTTCTTGAATGTGTCTATGATTTCCACATTCATAGCATCTTCCATCATTTTTTTCGTTTTCATTTCCCATCTTACCTTTTCTGAAGTTTGGCTTGCCTATTCTATTGTTCATGTTCCTCCTCGTCATGCTTGTAACAACTTTGGAGAGAACAACAATGTTTTCATCGCGTCCTCCTCCTCCTCCTCCTCCTCCTTCTTCTTCTTCTTCAATTTCTGATTCAGACACAGTTGCTTTAAAAGCTATTATTTTTCTTTTCTCTTGATGAACTTACCTGTCTAAGTGTGTTTTCTCAAATGCAATAAGGTCACCTATGAGTTCATCATATGACATCTTGTCGAGATCTTGACATTTAGAGCAATAACTTTGGGTTTCAAATAGTGGGTAGACTTCTTAGGATTTTTCAGAACTATTCTCCGCTTCTGATTGGTCGACCAAAGGATTTCAAGTCTCCAAGAATTTTACTGAATTGAGGGAATATTTCTTCAACAGATTCTCCGTCTTTCATTTGAAATATTTCATAATCACGCACAAGGAGATTTATTCTTGTCTCCTTCACTTTGTTAGTTCCTTCATATGTGACTTCTAACTTGTCCCACATTTATTTAGCAGTTTCATAGCTTGATATCTTTTCATACTTTTCACCACTAATGGCATTATATAAAAGATTTTTAGCCTTAACATTCACTTGAATAACAACTGCTTGTTCTTCAGTGTAATCATATAAGTCTAGAGGATCAGGTGATACTATAATCTCTCCATTTTTATCCTTCTTTGGAGGAATTGGAAGATTTTCCTTTTTGATCACATGCCATACTTTGATGTTGTATGGCATTGTATAGGTTTCCATACGCACTTTCCAATGTAAAAAGTGCTGGCCATTGAAATATGGTGGTCTTGATTGAGAAGTCCATTCTTGAAACAGAGCTCCAACAACTGTATTTGACGTCATGATCTTTTCCTCACTTGATGTTAGGCAATATTGTGAGTCCTGGCTCTGATACCAATTGAAAGCACAAGAGGGGGATTGAATTGTAACTAAATTAAAAACTTAGTCGACTCAGAAGAGAATTAGTCGACTTTACTTTATCAGCAGGTTTGATTGATGATGAAAATAAATTGCAAAGAATTTAAAAGCTGAGAACACATGAGTTTTATACAAGTTCTGTACCGGTGTGGTACCTACATCCAGTTTCCTTGGGTCACAAGGGTTCTCTTAGATCTTCAATAGTTTGTTACACCTAGTGGTTTTTGGATCATTTACCACTAACAATTTTCAGCAACGATGTTTTACAAACTTGACACAACTCTTATTTTGTTTTCTAACACTTCTTATCTTTTGAGACACTAGTAAACTCAGGAATACAGTATTTGTGCTAAGAACTAGAAAGGAATAGAACATAGTGATAAGTTGTGTGGTTGAATTCTTGGTCTTCCAGTCTTCTTATATGAGAGTCTTGAGTAGACGTTGCAGATTGACCATTGATTGAGGCACAAAATATTCTAAGAGATTTGCCCCAATGGGTGCCTCAAAATCTTGCTTAAAAAATGGGTTGGATTCATTATCTTCCTTCCTTTTCACTTTCATAATCAAGGGAGTGATTTTTGGTTTGACTTGCTCGATCAATCTTCACAATCTCCAGATTCCAAATCGATCCTTGAAGTAAGGACTATCTTCATATAGCGACTACACTTGATCTTGTTTCCTTTTTGATGGCCTTGACATCCTTTGGTTTAGCATTGTCCTTACTGCACTTGATCTTGTTTCCTTTTTGATATCCTTTACATGTTTGACTTCCTTTGATTGAGCACTGTCCTCCTAATTTTCTGCAATTAAACAGATACAATTAGATTTGCACTATTACCATCATTGAAACTTAAGTGTAACATAGGTTATCTAGGTTTCACGAGTCATAAGCAAGATTAGTGGAGTCTAGAGGATTGATACGGAGACGTCTGTACTTATCTTCTAGAGTCTATAAGGCTTTAGAAAAATTTTACTTCTTTCCCTCTTTATCGTGCATTTTGATTTCCATTATTGATTTTTGAACCATTCTACTCATGTACGCTAGCAGATGGTGAGAACTCGCACAACGTCTACAGCCGGGCAGGAGCCAGAGCCCCTGTTGCAGCCACTACTAGGGGTAGGTTCCGGGGCCAAGGCAGAGGCAAAGCTCAGCCTAGAGCACGAGCATCAGCACACATGTTGGAGCCTCAAACTAACCATGAGTAGGATGTCCTAGTTAAGACCGCACCAGTCGGACCCGCTCAGGTCCCAGACGCATTCATTGCCACTCTCGTACTTCAGGCGCTCTAGTATTCTTGGTGGGACTCATGGAGAGTGTGGCTCAGGCTGGAGTATTTCCCATGGCACCATCCGTCTCTTGTCTTGAGGCAAAGGTTCATTTGGTAGAGTCCATCCTCCCTAGGCTGATTCAGTCAGCTCTTCAAGTAGCCCATGCTGCTTCGATCGGTTGTGGTTCTTGTGGGTCTCATCCAGAGCAGCGAGCATCCAGTGCACCTTTAGCTCCTATCAGTGCACCATCACTTCAGAGTTGCTACAGCAGCTGTCGCGCCCCTATTTTTCTTCCTCAGAGAAATCGGGCCTCGACGTCGTGACAACTCTTTTAAAGGAAAGGGTATTAAAAGAGGAGAGTCGCCACCTAACGGTTTAAGGTGCGTTAGGGAACCTATTTGCATATGCCTCAGGTTTGACTAGTTTACATCACCAGAGATCGGGTAAGGGCTCGAAATCACCTCGAAGAGAAGGTGCTAGGCACTCTTCGAAGTCCACAATTATGGGTCCCGGCCGAACTTGAATTATATGAATTAGTCAGATAAACAAAGACAAAGAAAACAAGAAGTTTGGGATGTTTGATTATTAAAAGACCTTGAGGAAATACAAACACCTGATTCAAATATAAAAAGGGAATAAGATGGGGGGTCCTAAGTTTTTTAGCCAAAAGGATCACCCCGTGCAATATAAATAATACTTCGTAACTCCCTCAAGATGGGGTGTTAATCGTATTATTCAGCGGGCAAAGACTATCATCTCCTGCTACTCGATTACTATCTGTAAGTTATTACCTAAAGCGCACTAGTTGATTCTAAATCATGCCTTATGTGTGCACTACCCGTCCCATGCCTAAGGTCCATGAGGCATTTGGACCTCTATTTGGATGGTTCTAGACTTTACTTAGGTTGCTCAAAAATGATAAATCTAAGCGACATTCAAAACATGTAGGACTGCACATAAAGACAATAACTGGCTCAAGTCGGCTTCCACATGTAAGCAACAAATGCACGCGAGCAAGTTCATGTTATAGGCAATAGACAAATTTTAGAATTAAGAACCTTAAGCCTTATAGTCATGGTTTCTATGTGATTATGCATTAAAACATACAAGAGGTTTCAAAGGCTAGGTGCTGCTTATCTCCAAATAATTATACAATTGTGCATGCTGATTAGAGATTGCAGATTTCGTATAGATGCTATTTCTGGGTGATTTACGCACTAAGTGACAATGAAATCTGTTGGGGAAGAGCCTAGAATTACTCACGCTTTTGATAGTGCTCTAAGTGAACAATAAACAATGTTGAGAGGGGCATCGTTAACAGTTGTTAAGGTGAGTCGTGATATCCTATAGGCAGGATCTCTAACGATTAGTACTTAGAACTGATTTTATCGTTACACTTAATCCTATAGGCATGATTTCTAGTGAATAACTGAAATAAATTGAAAGAAAGCTCGTTACCATCTGTTCCTATAGGCAGATTTCTAATGCATTTGAAAGTAGTCATGCAAATTGAAGGAGTGCTCGCTTCCTATAGGCATGCTTCTAATGAATTTTTAAAAGTAGTCATGCAAGGTGATTACTTCCTATAGGCATGCTATAAACACGCAACAGTAAACATAGCAGCTGAACTCATGATTAATAGTAAACAAGTAGTGTGTGCGCGCTTCTCCTAATGTCATGATTTCTACAGTGCTCATGTAATCGAACAACACATATAGCAAACACATTACCAAGTCCTATAGGTATGTTATCTACCCATTGCACATAGATATTAAATTCTACCCATTCCGTTTTTACTAATACCCCAATTGTTTATACAAAAATTATTACAGGCCCAATAATGAATAACAATATTACATAACAATGAACAGGCCCACAGTAGGCCCAAATGAAATAAACTAAATACCCAGCCTTACTAGGCCTTCAACAAAGAGCCACGTTCAATACACAATCATGGATCCATAGAGGAGTCTATAACCAGTTTACCCAACAATGGCACCAAGTGTTGCACAATTTAAATCAGCCAATTCAAGTGCACAACACATAACGGGGGGAAGTAGAGTGAATAGGGACAGTTTGAGATTGATGGAGTGACTAAGGACCATGACCTAGTGTGTCATAGTTCACAAGAGTCTCAATTGGACCCCGAGCAGTGCTCACACTAGGGAGGCCAACAATAGAACCTAGATAGCCTTGGCTTTCAGCCGGCTAAGAATGAAGGATTCAGAATAGCATAAGTAGCAAGTAAGGAAGGTGGATAGTGATGGAGGGACAGAAGTTAGGTGATATACTTATACTTAAAATAGACATAGTCAAGCTGAGCATACGAAACAACTAATCAAGTAGATCACAAGACTTTGTTCAGTAGAACTTCAATCGTTTAGCAAAGTAGCACATAACTGCCCCATATTAGAGGGAGGAACAAGTTTGTAAGATTTGACAAAATTTAACACAAACAGGTTGAGACCTAAGAAGTCCAAATTAGGTTAAGTATACATCTTAGCATCAATAAGATAGACATATTAACTCTTATCAAGAAACAGGGCTGCATTGAGACATGATAGGGAGCACAACTTATGACAAAACCACATGTGGGAAGGGTCAGGGGAGAAACAAGTTTGCAGTCACAGATGCACAATACAAACAAGTTAAAACCTAAGAGATGATGCTAAACACACATCCTAGTGTCATGCTAATCAGTATTTAGACATGATGGGGATGCACATTGTGACAAGCATAATAATCACTGAAAGAACAGTATATCAGATGAACCATAGACATGCTGGGGAGACATACTAGCATAGAAGCAAGGTCATAGTCGACAGAAAATGGTCTTAATACAAATTGAAACATATTGTATATACAGGACAAACATTGCAGAGATTCAAAGCACTACAAGATAGCAAGCTCATACCAAACAGCACATGTAGATATTCTAGGATTGACACAATAAATTATTTAACTAAAGAAGGTCTAAGTTATGCCATAAAACAAAATGATTCAAGTAGGGCATGGAAGACAAGCTGAGGTAATTGTTAATATCCTAGTCTATCACTAATGAGGTAGGGGGCTCATGTTGAGTGACACAATAGCAGGGAATGCATTCATTATAGAGATTAAGGACAAGCCAAGAATGCAAGTTTTAGGGAATGTTCACGCAACAATACACTGGTTAAACGAACTTAAGAGAATCAGATTATCCAAATTAGACTCAGGCAATCTCAAAACTAGTAGCATTAGGAGGTATTTAGATGCTAAAGAGACTTAGAATATAGTAGACTTAACAGAATCACGCACAAAATAATCTAGAAAATACATTAAGCTATGCATTTCAGAGGTGAGAACACATGTGAATCAAAGACACATAGGGATGAAATTGCAAAGTCAAGTAGCTTACCAGTTATCAGTTGACAGAAACAGACAACAAGAAATAACTAACTCCATAATACTCTGAATATCATAGAGCGAGAGCCTAGAAGTTTAGTGCGTCAGAGTTTCCAAGGGCTTCGAATGAACCCCAGGCAGCACTCGCACCAAGAAAAGTTAAAAAATCAAAATTCAGTAGCCTTGGCTTTCAGCCGGCCAAGAATCAGAGTATAGAGCAAGAGAATAAGATAGCAATAGAATAATAACTCTAATTTTTAGTGAAAGTCTAGCGATTCCGGTCCGTTTCAAAGGGGAATGGGGAGGGGTTTATATAGTGGTAGAAACTGAAAGAACGAACATGGAAAGAAGACTAATCACATAGAATAAGGAAAGGAAATCAATCATACAGAATAAGAAAAAGGAAAAAAAAAAAGAATCATACAGAATAAGGAAAAGACTTTATGCAAACCAATATCAAAATAGAATTAGAGCAAAGAGCAAGCTCCACGCTAATTAAGCCGGATTTGATGTAAACATGCCCAAATCGGAGAGATACTCCATGTTCTTTGAGGTATCTAGCCGGAATCTCATAATATCTTCAAGAGCGAGCCCATTTGGCCCCGATTTACACGAGATACAACTTCCATATATGGAACGACACTCAGTATTACCATATCAGAGTGGTGAGTGTTTAGAAAAGGCAAGAAAACTCTTGATTGGAAGGAAATGTGCAGAGAAAGGGTGAGACAGTTTCGGTCGCTAGGGTTTAGGTTTGAGAGGTGAAATGTGGGTGTTCGAAGGTGGAGGAGATAGTGAAATGGTGTCTAGGGTTTGGGTTATGGGATATAAAGAGAAGGGAAGGGTTTATTATGGGTCGTTGATCATTTAAGATCAACGGCCATGATAGAAAGGGAAACGGGGCGGGTTATTTGATGGGTCGTGACCGGGTTATGTAAAGGGGTTATTTGGTTTGGGCTGCTGAACATTTAATGGGGATGGGCCAGCTGCTTTGGGCCTGGTTTGGTTCGAAATTAGCCTTAAATTGGGCTAGGAGTTAAATGCACGAAATTGTTTAAATAAAAATAATTAATAAATAATAAAATATTACTTATGTAATAAAATGACTGAAAATAATAACTTAACATTATAAAACACATAAAAATGCTATTGTAGCATAAATAATGTAATAATTGTAATTATACATAACATATAGGCTATTATTGCAAAATTATATAAATAGCTTAAAAATGCTATTGTAATTATATAAAATGAAGTTAAATATTTAAAACATGTATTATAGGTGCGAAAATAATAACTTTAAGTAGTTATGTCATCATCAAATAATTTGAAGGAGTAATTAATAATTATTCAAGTAATTTAAGTACAGGAAAATCAATTTAAAAGCTCTAAAAATTATGGGAAATTATAAAAAATGCTTGTATAGGGTTGTTGACAAGAGTGGGTTGCTCTAGTGGTAAGCACCCTCCACTTCTAACCAAGAGGTTGTGAGTTCGAATCACCCCAAGAGCAAGGTGGGGAGTTCTTGGAGGGAGGGAGCCGAGGGTCTATCGGAAACAGCCTCACTACCCCAGGGTAGAGGTAAGGTCTGCGTACAAACTATCCTCCCCAGACCCCACTAGTGGGATTATACTGGGTTGTTATTGTTGTTGCTTGTATAGGGTTGTAAACTAAATGATGATGCAAATATGCCATTCTGAAAGTATATAAGCATTTTTTAGAAAATATGAGGAAAACATTGGGTATCAACAATGGCTATCCGGGCCATCAAGGTCTGTCTCAGCTTCAGCAACCTCAGAAGCCGAGGGAGTGCTTTAAGTGTGGGGACTTAGGTCACATCAAGAGGTATTGCCCTAGATTGACGAGCAACATAACTCAGTAGGGTTCTCGTGCTATTATGCCTGCATCGGTTGCTCCACCGCCCGCACAGCCAGCTAGAGGCGGGGGTCAGGTTGGTAGAGGTAGAGGTTAGGCCATTAGAGGTGGAGACTAGCTAGCTAGAGATCGTCCGAGGGGCGGAGGTCAGAGTGGTGGGGCCCAACCTCATTTTTATACATTTCCAGCTAGATCCGAGGCAGAGTCATATGACGCCATCATCACAGGTATTATTCCAGTTTGCCATAGAGATGCTTTAGTTCTATTTGATCTGGGCTCTGCTTATTCCGATGTGTCATCCTATTTTGCTTTATATCTACTATGCCTCATGATTTTTTGAGTGCTCCTATATATGTGTCCATGCCTGTGGGAGATTCTATTATTGTAGATCATGTTTATCTCTCGTGTGTGGTTTCTATCGGGAGCCTTGAGACTAGTGTAGATCTCCTACTTCTTGATATGGTGGACTTTAGTGTTATTTTGGGCATGGATTGGTTTTCACCTTATCACGCTATATTGGAATGTCATGCCAAGACGGTGACCTTAGCCATGCCGGGACTGCCCTAATTCGAGTGGAGGGGGACTCCTAGTCATTCTACCAGTAGGGTTATTTCTTATGTGAAGGCTCGGCGTATGGTCGAGAAGGGAAGTCTAGAATATTTGGCATATATCCGTGAACCTACTGCAGAGGTTTCTTCCATGGATTCAGTACCAGTTGTACGTGAGTTTCTAGAGGTGTCCCCCCCCCGATCTATCGAGGATGCCACCCGACAGAGATATCGACTTTTGTATTGACTTGGCTTCGGGCACTCAGCCCATTTCTATTCCACTGTACCATATGGCCCCACCTGAGTTGAAGGAACTGAAGGAGCAGTTGTAGGATTTGCTTGATAAAGGATTTATTGGACCTAGTGTCTCGCCCTGGAGTGCGGTAGTGTTGTTTGTGAAGAATAAAGATGGTTTGATGAGGATGTGTATAGATTATCGGCAGTTGAACAAAGTCAATGTCATGAAGAAGTATCCATTCAGAGGATTGATGACTTATTCGATCAACTTCAGGGTACCAAAGTGTTTTCGAAGATCAATTTGAGACCTGGCTACCATCAGTTGAAGATTAGGGCATCGTATGTCCTTAAGATAGCCTTCCGGACTAAGTATGGGCATTATGAGTTCAAAGTGATGTCATTTGGCTTGACAAATACCCCAACAACATTTATGGATTTGATGAATCGGGTATTTAAGCCCTATTTAAATTCTTTTGTGTTCGACTTCATTGATTATATTTTGATCCACTTTCGCAGTCGAGAATATCTTATTGAAGTTCTCAGAATAAAGTGATAGACATAAATGTTAGCAAGAAAAATAAGAAGAGAGCTAATGAACCATTATGAGTAAGATGTGATACATGGATAACAACGGTAGAACAAAAAAATGATAGTATTATAGAGTCTATAGTCAAGGGAAGGAAAAGACGAGAGGTGACAATCTTTGAGACAACAAAAGATTATAGGCCATAAAGTCATAACCTCATTTCGAGAAATAGGTTGATGACTCTAACGTGATTACCAAAAGGAAAAAGTTAGACCCCAGAGTAATAGAAATCAGTATGGACTGGTGAACAAGATAAACTAAATATGAATTAGGGACTGAGTGATTTGATAATGGTCGACATCATGAGAATTTCAGATTTCGTTCCGGCGATAATATAATGGATAACAAAAGAAGATTCATGAGAAATTCAGAGAATGGTTATTCAGGAAGACACTTTCCTAAAGCAAGCAATATGAGCAAAGTTAAGCTTAAGGGACTGTATGTGCCGGTTATACTAAGTGTCACCCTCGCGAGTAAGGAAATTTGTTATCCTTGGTACAGAAGGATTATCGCGAGGTGAGCAAGGGTCATCGATGATGTGAAAAGACGCCAAAGATAAAGTGGTAAAACATAATACGTAGATCATCGTAGCACTAGATTTTAGTACTCACCAAAATGTGCATGAGAAGCATCTTCAGGTGGTACTTTAGACTTTGAGAGATAGTCAGTTATATGCCAAGTTATCAAAGTGTGAGTTTTGGTTGAACTCAGTTGCCTTTTTGGGGAATGTTATATATGCCGAGGGCATTAAAGTGGATCCTAAGAAGATTAAGGCAGTTTAGAACTGGCCTAGACCTACTTCAGATATGAGATTCGGAGCTACCTGGGTTTGGCAGGTTATTACCGCCGGTTCGTGGAGGGGTTTTCATTTATCGCAACCCCATTGACTAGATTGAACCAGAAGGGTTCCCCATTCAGGTGGTCTGATGAGTGTGAGTCGAGCTTTCAGAAGCTCAAGATTGCCTTGACTACAACTCTAGTATTGGTGTTGCCTACGTGTTGGGGGTCCTATAACGTGTATTGTGATGCATCGTATATTGGTCCTGGTGTAGTATTGATGTAGGATGGAAGGGTGATTGTGTACGCATCCCGGCAATTGAAGGTTCATGAGAAGAATTACTATGTTCATGACTTAGCGTTTGCAGCTATTGTTCATTCATTGAAGATTTGGCGGCATGACCTCTACGGCATCTCGTGTGAGGTATTCACAGATCTTCGGAGCCTACATTACTTTTTTAAGAAAAAAGATCTCAACGTGAGGCAACAGAGGTGGTTAGAGCAGTTAGAGGACTATGATATTACCATTTTGTATCATCCTAGGAAGGCCAATGTGGTAGCGGATGCCTTGAATAGAAAGGTTGTGAGTATTGGTAGCCTTGCATATATTCCAGTTGGTGAGAGACCGCTAGCCTAAGATGTTAAGGAATTTACCAATCAATTCATGCGGTTAGATATTTTGGAGTCGAGTCGGGTTCTTGCTTGCACGGTTTCTCGGTCTTCTTTGTATGAACCATTAGAGAGCGTCAGTATGATGACCCCCATTTACTTGTCCTCATGGACACGGTGCAGTACAGTGATGCCAAGAAGGTTTCTATCGGAGATGATGGGGTGTTGCGGATGTAGGGTCAGTTTTATGTACCTAATGTGGATGTGCTTCATGAGTTAATCCACGTGAAGGCCCACAGTTTGCGGTATTTCATTCACCTGGGTGCAGCCAAAATGTTTCAGGTTTTGAGGCAGCATTATTTGTGGAGAAGAATGAAGAAAGATATAGTTGAGTATGTGGATCGGTGTTTGAATTGCCAGCAAGTGAAGTATGAGCATCAGAGACCTGGCGGTTTTCTTCAGAGACTTGAGATTCCTGAGTGCAAGTGGGAGCATATTACAATGGATTTTGTTGTTGGGTTCCCATGGACTTTGAAGAAATTTGACTCTTTTAGGGTCATTGTGGATATGTTTACCAAGTCGACGCATTTCATTCTAGTAGCAGCTAACTATTCTTCAGAGCGATTGGCTGAGATCTATATTCGTGAGACCATTCATCTTCACGGTGTGCCACTGTCCAATATTTTTGATCGGGGAACGCAGTTCACATCGCGTTTTTAGAGGGTCGTACAACGTGAGTTAGGCACACGAGTTGGGTTGAGTACGACATTTCACTCCAGACAGACAGGCAGTCCGAGCGCCCATTTAGATATTGGAGGATATTCTTCGCGCCTCTGTTATGGATTTCGGGGGTTCTTGGGATCAGTTCTTGTCGCTTGTAGAGTTTGCCTACAACAACAACTACCAATCGAGTATTCAGATGGCCCCTTATGAGGCCTTATATGGGAGGCGGTGCCGTTCTCTAGTTGGATGGTTTGATCCAGGAGAGTCTCTGTTATTGGGTACTAATTTGGTTCGGGATGCCTTGGAAAAATTTAAGATGATTTAGGATCAACTTCGTTCAGCACCGTCTAGGCAGAAGAGTTATGCCGATTAGAGGGTTTGTGATGTTGCATTCATGGTTGGAGAGAGGGTTTTGCTCTGGGTTTCACCCATGAAGGGTTTTATGAGGTTGGGGAAGAAGGGAAAGTTCAGCCCTAGGTATATCGGACCCTTTGAGATCCTTGAGAGAGTTGGTGAGGTGGTCTACAAGCTTGCATTGCCACCTAGATTATCAGCAATTCACCTAGTGTTTCATGTCTCCATGCTCCTGAAGTATCACGGTGATCAGTCTCATGTATTAGATTTCCGCTCAGTCCAATTAGACAAGGATTTGATTTATGAGGAGGAGCCGTTTTCTAGCCCGGCAGGTCTGGAAGTCGAGGACAAAGAGTTATCCTTCTGTTAGAGTGCAGTGAAGAGGTTAGCTGATCGAGGCAGCTACTGGGAGTCCGAGTCCGAGTCTGATATGCGGAGTAGATACCCCTACCTTTTCACCAGTCCGGGTACTTTCTATGTTCGTTTGAGGACGAATATTTCTTTTAGAGGTGTAGAATGTGATGACCCGATAGGTCATTTTGCGTATTAGCCCGTATTTCCATGTTTTAAGACCTTTGTTAGCTCCGTTTGATAGTTCTTGGTTTGCGTTCGTGGTCTGTGTCGCTTCTTGAAAAGCTTTTATGTGAAATATTTGAAGAAAACATATTTTTTGGCTTTAAAAATAACTTGAGTTAACCACGGTCAACATTTTGTAAGAATGATCTAGGATCAATGTTTTGACAATTTTGGTAGGTCCGTATTGTGATTTTGGACTTGGGCGTATGCCCGGAATTGAAATTGGAGGTCCCTAGATTGATTTGACACATTTTTGCCGAAAGCTAGTATTTTGAAAGTTTGGAAATTTCCTATGTTTAACCGTAAGTTGACTTCATAGCACGAGTTCGTATTTTGATGTTGAAACTTGGAATAGGTCTGTGTCACTATTTTAAACTTGTTTGCAAAATTTGGTGCAATTCAGAATTGATTTGATATGATTCGGACGCTTATATGTGTTCTCGTCGTTCTTAAGTTCCCTTTGAAATTTCATTCAACTTGAGGTTCGATATGTAGATTTAGATGTTATTTTAGTGATTTGATCGTGCGAACGAGTTCACATGATGTTATTACACTTGTGTGCATGTTTGGTTTGGATCCCAAGGGTCTCGGGTGAGTTTCAGACATATTTTGGATGCATTTGGATAGTGCAAAGATAGCTGGTGTCTTTCTAGCTCTGGTGCTCTATTACAGATCTCGCATTTGAGAGGTCTGGCTCGCAGTTGCCAACAATAAATCGTATTTGCGAAGATGGGCTGGGCTTGGTTAATCTCGCCATTTCGAGGAACTTGTTCGCATTTGCGAACTATCAGTGGTCACATTTGCGATCTCAGACTCGCATTTGCGACTCAGTGTGCTTTTGAGTGATCTTCGCAATTGCGAAGGAATTGTCCGCATTTCCGAAAGTGGGCATGTTCTCAATTTTGAACCTTTTCTCGCAATTAAGACTTCTGGACTTCTGTGGCAGGGTTCGCATTTGCGATCCTTGTCTCGCATTTGCAATGCTCGCAATTGCAACATCTACAGCTGGGTAAAAGAGGGGAAAATCAGGAGTTAGCTCATTTTACACCATTCCTCAACCCTAAACACCCTATAGGCGATTTTCCAATAGACATTTCTTCCCAAATGCATTGGTAAGTGACTTCAATCCATTATTTTTTCAATTATCCCCATTTCTTGTCACGAGATTTCAACATCCAATTTAGGATTTCCATGGTAAAAATTAGGGATAAAAGTAGAATTGGAGATTTTTGTAAAATTGAGATTTAGACCTAAAATTGAGATAAGATTTCAACATAAATCACGTAACCGGGCGCGAGGGGTGAATGGGTAATCGAATTTTAGTCCGAACCCCGATTTCTAACCAAGCGAGCCCAGAGTTGACTTTTGTTGACTTTTTCAAAAATGATCAAAAATGAACCTTTTTCATTGATGGGTAGTCTCTAAAACTTATTTTGAATCATTTGATCGATAATTTCCTAGATTTTGTTGGTTTGGAGGCTTGCTCGAAAGACAAGGCCATGGTTGGTTGATATAAGGAAGGCCATAGTGAGGTACGTGTTGGGTCTGACCTTGACTTGAGGGAATTAGAAATCCTTGAACTATGTGTTATGTGAATTATGTGGGAAAACAATGTATATGCGAGGTGACTAGTCTATCAACGCCGTCATGATATTTGTTTCCATTTTCTCGTTTATTTCATGATATATCTTATTTTATGCCTTAATTGTTATACGCTTTATTTGACTTTCATTCTATAATTGTTACTTGTCATTTAATTATTCTTGTACTAAAGTTTTCGTCCCTTCCATGACCCCATGCTTATTTGCTACTTGCCTCTATTTACTTTACTTGGATACCTAAATTATCAAATTCTTTGCTTGTCTTATTGTTTTTGGAATAGTTGTTGCATCCTATAATGTGGTTTCACTTGCGTAAGTTGTTTAGTTGATAGATACCAATGAACTGGTAAAGTTGAGACTTCGAGTTGTTAAAGATTCTTTGATTATTATGTGGTTCTTTATTGCCTTGTACATTTACCCTCTTGATGTAGAAATTCTTGCAAATTTTGTTGTTGAGTTGTTTATGTTGATTGAAAATTGTTTGAGGAGCGTGTTGCATGCCGCAACAGAAATTGAATGGTAAGGAATTGAAATTGTGGAATAAAGACGGAATATGATATTCACAAATGATGATATGGTAGGATCGGGTTGCGCGTCGCAACAGATTGTCTATGTGGTACTTTTTTTGTGATTGTTGGATTTTCCTCAGTATTGTGATATGAGATTTGTTATTCTGGGCTCTCTGCTAGTTGAATTTCGAGTTCGTTTTTATGAGTTGACTGCTTTACATCCATTTTCTATTTTTCGGTTATTATAATTATTGCGTACAGGTTATTATAAGTAGTCTGCCTTAGCCTTGTCACTACTTCGTCGAGGTTAGGCTCGGCACATACATAGTACAAGGGGTCGGTTGTACTCATACTATACTTTGCATTTCTTGTGCATATACCGGAGTTGGTCTGAGCAGCGCTTAGTGAGAGTTCCCGGATCCAGCTACCTGTGGAGACTTGAGGTATAGCTGCATACCGTCCGCAGCCCTGAAGTCCCCTTCTATATCATATATGCCGTTTATTTTGATTCAAACAATTGTGTTTATTCAGACTATTATCTGTATTTCTCTAGACGCTCATATATTCGTGACTCCAGTTTCTAGGATTGTAAACTAGATAGTGTATTTGGAGTTTATTATTTATTTTGAAATTCTACAGCTTTGCTTCTTATTAAACTGCTTTAAAAATTTGTTAAAAGTAAACATTGTATAGCTAATGTTGGCTTGCCTAGCAAGTGAACGTTAGGCGACATCACGACCCATAGTTGGAATTTTGGGTCGACAAATTTTTGTTTCTCTTCGTAATTTTCTCTCATCTAATCCTACTTCTTCCTTATATCCACCATTGTTTCTCAATTTCCCCCTTTTCTTGCTATGGTTTTTTTTATTTTTTAACCTTTGCTTGTCCTTCTCTATTTGCTTCTTTCCTTTTCATTCGCAAATTCATATCCTCCAATTAGTTTAGAAAATAAAAGACGGTATCCATCCTTAAATAACTAAATCAAACACCTTTTCTCCTCCTATCTTATGAAAAATCCTATATATTACTCTCTCTGGATTAATTCCTCCTTCCATTTGAATACACCTGCCATTAGCTGCAATCACACGGAGAAGCATAGCAGATTTGATGAAATTGTCAAGGCAGTCGCTTCGAAACTTGGCAAGGCCAAGGTTCATTTTTTCCCATAATGTTGTAATCCCTTTTGCATATATATGAACTTATTCTGTTTCAAAGAAGACTTTAATTTTTATAGTAGAGAAGAAAGTTATGTAATGGTGGAGATGTGCTCAAGAACTGGCAATCTCACAATTGTAATTATTTCCCCTTACCTGATATACAATATACATATACTTACCAACCAATTATTACAAATGAAGACGTAGGTGAGGGTAGTATTGACAGAGCAATAATCTTGACCCTACAGCTTTGATAGAAGGACGACAAAAAATAAATCATTTCTATATCCTGTATTATCGCTGCAAGTAACAAAATCATTGAGCTTAAATGTGAAAATAGAATAAAAATCAGTTGATGAATATGCTCATCTTCCTCATACTTGTAAATGTTACTCTATTTTTGTCACTCTACTCAACTCATCTCCCAATGAAAGCATTCCATACATATTTTGACCAATTTCATATGATTTATTAGTTTTTACGCTGACAATTACACAACCTAGTTTTCCACCATCAATGAAGTAAAACAACCTCATATCAATCCACACTGAACGCCAAATCTTGGTTTAAGGAGATTGATTACCTTTCAAAAAATGGTTTCGTATACAACATAAATAGTCTAATTATATTGTTTCAATAATATAATCACGTTAAAATGCAAATTAGGCAGCCAGTTTCATGTTCAGGCTTGTGAAACTTTCATCTAAGTCTGCTCAACTTGTTATACATATATGTATGTTTATCCGTAAATTAGTATAGTTGAATGTGTAACGTGGTTTATAGACACGTGAATTAATTTGACCCAAATATATGAAATAAATAAGATTGTAAAATAAACTTAAAGGAAATACAAGCATGGCTACGAATTTAGCTTCTTTGTTAGGAGAAGCGGGAAAAATATTAAGAACAAAGTAAAAGAATACTGTTATAAAATGAGAGCTGATTTTAGCTTTTGTGTACATAATGTTTCGTGTCGTGCATCGGATACCAATTCTCCTACTTATAGCTTTATTTAGGGAGACAAGATCCCCAAATCAAGCTCCTCCTGAATGAGAATAAAACAGTCATTGATGGCTTCATAACGGTTGGCTATAAATGTAGATATTCTTTGTAACGGCTGCTCATTGATTGCTATCAATATCAACTCTTCAAATCTTTGTTACTGGTTACATTGTCTTCGGAATTCACCCAGAACCGGTCACAATATTCTTTTACTTTGTTCTTTATATTGTTCTCGCTTCTGCTAACAAAGAAGCTAAATTTGTAGCCAGGCTTTTGTGTACATTCTATTTGTAGCGAGCATTGCAAATGTGAGACAAGGGTCGCAAATATGAACCCTGCCATAGAAGTCGAGGAACTTGTTCGACATAAATCACATAACCGGGCGTGAATGTGAATGGGTAATTAGATTTTAGTCCGAACCCCGATTTTTGACCAAGCGAGCCAGGGTTGACTTTTTCGAAAATGATTAAAATTGACACTTTTTCATTGATGGGTAGTTTCTAAAACTTATTTTGAATCATTGGATCGATAATTTTTTAGATTTGGTTAGTTTGGAGGCTTGCTCGAAAGACGAGGCCGTGGCTGGTTGATTGCTTTGATTCGCGGAGTGAGGTAAGTGTTGGGTTTGACTTTGACTTGAGTGATTTAGGAATCCTTGAGCTATGTGTTATGTGAATTATGTAGGAAAACTGCGTATATGCGAGGTGACTAGTGTATCAACACAGTCATGATATTTCTTTTCATGTTCTCGTTTATTTCAGAATATATCTTGTTTCATGCCTTAATTGCTACATGCTTTATTTGATTTCCATTCCATAATTGTTACTTGTCATTTAATTATTCTTGAACTAAATTTTCCGTCCCTTCCATAACCCCATGCTTATTTGCTACTTGTCCCTATACTTGCATACCTAAATTGTCTAATTCCTTGCTTGCCTTATTGTTTTTGCAATAGTTGTTGCATCCTATACTATGGTTTCACTTGCGCAAGTTGTTTAGTTGATAGATACCGATGAACAGGTAAAGTTGAGACTTCGAGTTGTTAGAGATTCTTTGATTATTATATGGTTCTTTATTGCCTTGTACATTTATCCTCTTGATGTAGAAATTCTTTCAAATTTTGTTGTTGAATTGTTTATGTTGATTGAAAAGTATTTGAGAAGCCGGTTGCATGCCGCAACGGAAATTGAAAGGTAAGGAATTGAAATGGTTGAATAAATACGGATTATGATATTCACAGATGATGATATAATGGAATCGGGTTGCGCGCCGCAAGTGATTGTATATGTGCTACTTGTTTGTGATTGTTGGATTTTCTTGGTATTGTGATATGAGACTTGTTATTCTGGGCTCTCTAGTAGTTGAATTTCGATATGTGATATGTGGTACTTGATATGAGTTAACTGCTTTACATTCATTTCCTGTTTTTTCTGTTATTATTATTATTATTATTATTATTATTGCGTACAGGTTATTGTAAGTAGTCCACCTTAGCCCTGTCACTACTTTGTCGAGGTTAGGCTCGGCATTTACAGAGTACATGGGGTCGGTTGTACTCATACTATACTTTGCACTTCTTATGCAGATACCGGAGTTGGTCCCAGTAGTGCTTAGTGAGATTGCCCGGATCCAGCTACCTCTGGAGACTTGAGGTATAGTTGCACGCCGTACGCAACCCTGAAGTCCTCGTCTATATCATATATGCCGTTTATTTTGATTCAAACAATTGTGTTTATTCAGTGTCACGACCCAAAACTAACCGTCGTGATGGCACCTATCGTGGAACTAGGCAAGCCAACTACTCAACCAGTTCAACCAAGTAAAAACTTTGAAAATAAAATGGAAGCAGTTAATATTTAAAAAACCAAAATAAAACCACAACGCAATACAAATCTCACCCAAAATCGGGGTGTCACCATGTACATGAGCATTTATACCGGGATACAGCCTACTACAATGTTTGAGGAATAAGAACTGAAATACAAATAAAGATAATGAAGGACAGTCAAGGCTTGCGAACACCATACAGCTACCTCGGTCCCAGAGATCTCGACTCCTCACTCAGCATCCGCCGTGACCGTAAGCACCTGGATCTGCACATGAGGTGCAGGGTGTAGCGTGTGTACAACCAACTCAATAAGTAACAAATCCAAACTTTGGACTGAAAGTAGTGACGAACTCAACCGGCATAGTTCAATATAGAAAATAATAGTGCAGAAACGTAGACATGCTTTCAAGTTCGATAAACATCTCAAAACAGTAAAATGGATCAAATCTAAATGATATGAAGAAAATAACTCCTCTACTTCTACAATGCCAATGCACATGCTGTATGTGATGCACCATGCTGACAGCCTCATGTGCTCACACTCCCAAATGCTCAATCATTCGGTACTGTATATGGCCCATACGGCCCAGGGAAGATCCTTCCTGGAATATATACATCACTGACCATCAGTCACTCAGTACCTAGTAGGGCCAATCCAGCCCGTGGAGAAGATCCATCTCCAGGTAAATAATGCTTCGGACAAGATCCATGTCCAGGGAAGATCCATCCATCAATAATATCAAATGTGCTTACTGGGGGTGTGTGCAGATTTCGGAGGGGCTCCTTCAGCCTAAGCGCTATCATAAATCAATATAACTGCTGCAGCGTGCAGCCTGATCCCATATATGTCACTCATAATCAGGCCCTCGGCATCACTCAGTCATCAATCTCTCCAGTCTCTCTTTCACGGGCTCCCAATGTCATGATACTAGCCCGAAAACAATGATATGATGTATTAATAAATAAAAACAAAGACTGAGATATGAGATGACATGAATGAATATGACTGACTACGAAATATCAATGAAATCAGTAAGACAACAACAAGAAATGACCAATATGGCCCCTAACAGTACCGGCATAAAGCCTAAAGATGATATCTAGCATGAGCGATAGCTCAATTACTTTATCACATAATGAAAACACGGATATAAACAAGATAGAACCACTAGACAGTGTCATGGAATCAACCAGGTCACCATTCTCACGGTACACGCTCGCGCGCCCGTCACTTGGCTTGTGCATCACCTCAATACCAATCACATAACACATAAGTTCGAGGTTTCGAACCCTCAGAACCAAGTTTAGGAGTGTTACTTACCTCAATACGAGTAAATCCCTACTCCAATATGCCTTTGCCTTGCAACTCGGCTTCCAAATGACCCGAATCTAGCCACAAACAGTATAATACAATCAATACGGGTTATAGGAATCAATTCTACAAGAAATTACTAAGTTATAACTCAAAATCCAAAATTGGTTGAAAACCGCCCCCCGGGACCATGTCTCAGAATCCAACAAAACTCACAAAATCCGAAAGCCCATCCAACCACGAGTCTAGTCATACCAAAATCATCAAAATCTGACACCAATTGGTCATTCAAATCCCCAAAATCAACTTTCCAAATCTCTAGCCTCAAACCCCTAAATTACACCTCAACAATACACCAATTAGGTGAAAAATCAGTCAGGAAACATAATTATTGAAGAAAGATGAACACAAGGAACTTATCTCAAGAATCCCCTTGAAAATCCTGTCAAAAACCTCCAAAATCCGAGGTCAAAACATTAGATAATGAAGAAAATCGCGAGCCCTTATGTTTATTTGTTCTGCCCAGTCAAACCGCACATGCGGTCCCGCTTTGCGGTGTAAACTCTGCACTTGTGGAAGTCACTTGACTCACCTGGTCTCGCACCTGCGCTCCAGGTCTCACAACTGCGGAGGCGCTTCTGCGGCTCATGATCCGCATCTGCGAAAATAGCCTACACCCCTTTACTCCTTCACACTCTGCTTCTGCGCCCTCTTCGCCGCATCTGCAGCCCCGCAGGTGCAGAAAGGACCTCGCACCTGCGACCTATGCCAATTTCTTCCTGGCCCACTTCTGCGGATCCCTTCCCGCTTCTGCGAGCTCGCACCTGCGGTGCCCACTCTGCAGGTGCGATTACACCAGCAGCTCTTTAACTTCTAATCTTGATCCGTTAACCACTCGAAATCAACCTGAGGCCCCCGGGACCTCCACCAAACATACACACTACTCTTAAAACATCATACGGACTTAGTCGAGCATTTAAATCATCTCAAACAATATCAAAACACGAATCGCACCACAATTTAAGCCTAATAAACTTTGAAACTTTCAAATTCTACAAATGACACCGAAATCTATCAATTCACTCCGATTGACCTCAAACTTTGCACACAAGTCACAAAGGACACCACAGACCTACTCCAACTTCCAAAATCGGAATCCAACCCCAAAATCAAAAATTCCACTCCCGGTCAAACTTCCCAAAAATTCAACGTTCGCCATTTCAAGCCTAATTCAACTACCGAGCTCCAAATCACAATCCGGACATGCTCCTAAGTACAAAATCCCCCCAACGGTGCTAACGAAACCATAAAAATTCAAATCCGGGGTCGTTTACACATAAGTCAACATCCGGTTGACTTTTCCAACTTAAGCCTTCCATTATGAGACTAAGTGTCTCAATTCATTCCGAAATCTCTCCGGACCCGAACTAACTAACCCGATAAGTCATATAACAACTGAAAAGCACAAAAGGAGGATTAGGAAGTGGGGGAACGGGGCTACAACTCTCGAAATGACCAGCCCGGTCATTATATCCTCCCCCTCTTAAACAAATATTCGTCCTCGAACGGGTTTTGAAACATACATGGAGTCTCAAATATGCGTGGATATCTGCTCTGCATCTCCCGCTCGGTCTCCTAAGTAGCCTCCTCAACGGACTGTCCTTTCCCTTCCACCTTCACTGAAGCTATATCCTTTGATATCAACTTCCGAATCCGCCGATCCAAAATGACCACCACCGGCTCCACATCATAAGTCAAATCACCATCCAACTGAACTGTGCTGAAATCCAAAACATGAGACGGATCGCCGACATACTTCCGGAGCATAGAAACATCAATTACTGGATGCACACTCGACAAGCTAGGTGGCAAGGCAAGCTTATAAGCCACCTCGCCAATCCTCTGATGTACCTCAAAAGGCCCAATGAACCGAGGGCTCATTTTGCCCTTCTTCCTGATTCTCATAACACCCTTCATGGGTGAAACCTTCAACATAACCTTCTCCCGAACCATGTAAGCAACATCACGGACCTTCCTATCGGCATAACTCTTCTGTCTGTACTGCACCGTGCGAAGCCGCTCCTGAATCAATTTAACCTTGTCCAATGCATCTTGAACCAAGTCAATACCCAATAGCCTAGCCTCCCCCGACTCGAACCAACCCACCAAATATCTACATCGTCTCCCATACAAAGCCTCATACAGAGCCATCTGAATGCTCTACTGGTAGTTGTTGTTGTAGGCAAACTCCGCGAGTGGTAGAAATGGATCCCAAGAACCCCAAAATTCAATGACACAAGCACGTAGCATGTCCTCCAATATATGAAGAGTGCATTCGGACTGCCCGTCCGTTCGAGGGTGAAAGGTTGTGCTCAACTCAACCTGGGTGCCCAACTCTCGCTGTACTGCTCTCCAAAACTGTGATGTAAACTACGTGCCTCGATATGAAATGATGGACACTGGCACACCGTGAAGGCGGACAATCTCTCAGAAGTAAATCTCAGCCAATCGCTCTGAAGAATAAGTAGTACCAACTTGAATGAAGTGCGCGGACTTGGTCAGCTGATCCACAATCACCCAGATAGCATCGAACTTCCTCAAAGTCCGTGAGAGCCCAACTACAAAATTCATGGTGATCCGCTTCCACTTCCACTCAGGAATCTCTAACCTTTGAAGGAATCCACTCGGTCTGCGATGCTCATACTTCACTTGCTGACTGTTAAGGCACCGAGCTAAAAGCCCCACTATATCCTTCTTCATTCTCCTCCACCAATAGTGATGCCTTAAGTTCTGAAACATCTTTGTGGCACCCGAATGAATGGAATACCATGAACTATGAGCCTATTCAAGAATCAACTCACGTAGCCCATCCACATTGGGCACACAAATCCAACCCTGCATCCTCAATACCCCATCATCCCCAATAGTCACATCTCTGGCATCACCGTGCTGAACTATGTCCTTAAGGACAAGCAAATGGGGATCATCATACTGGCGCTCTCTGATGCGATCATATAAGGAAGACTGAGAAACCACACAAGCTAGAACCTGGCTAGGATCCGAAATATCCAATCTCATGAACTGGTTGGCCAAAGTCTGGACATCAACTGCAAGAGGTCTCTCTCCAATGGGATTGAATGCAAGACTGCCCATACTCATCGCCTTTCTACTCAAGGCATCGGCCACCACATTGGCCTTCCTGGGATGATACAAAATGGGGATATCATAGTCATTTAGCAGCACCAAACATCTCCGCTGCAACAAATTTAGATCCTTTCGTTTGAATAAGTGCTGGAGGCACCGATGATCTGTAAACACCTCACAAGACACACCGTAGAGATAATGCCTCCAAAGTTTCAATGCATGAACGATGGAAGCTAACTCCAAATCATGAATGGGGTAGTTCCTCTCGTGAGGCTTCAACTGACACGAAGCATAAGCGATCACTCTACCCTCCTGCATCAACACACACCCAATGTCGATCTGAGAAATATCACAATACATCGTATAAGAGCCTGAAGCTGATGGAAAAACTAGAACTGGAGTTGTGGTCAAGGCAGTCTTGAGCTTCTGAAAGCTTTCCTCAAACTCATCCGACCACCTAAAAGGAGCACCCTTTTAGGTCAATTTGGTCAAGGGCGATGCAATAGTCGAGAAACCCTCCATGAAGCGACAATAATAACCGACTAAGCAGAGAAACCTCCGAATCTCCGTAGCTGAGGACGCTCTGGTCCAACTCTGAACCGCCTCCATCTTCTTCGGATCCACCTGAGTACCCTCACAGGACACCACGTGTCCCAAGAATGCCACTGAGCTGAGCCAAAACTCACACTTGGAGAACTTGGCATAAAGCTTCTCCTACCGCTGCAACACAATCCTCAAATGCTGGGTATGCTCCTCCTGGCTACGAGAGTACACCAGGATATCATCAATGAACACTATAACAAACAAGTTGAGATAAGGCTGAAACACACTGTTCATTAGATGCATGAACGTTGTTGGGGCGTTGGTCCGCCCAAAAGACATCACAAGGAAACCATAATGACCATAACGGGTCTTGAAAGCTTTCTTTAGAATATCTGAGTCCAGAATCTTCAACTGGTGATACCCATACCTCAAATCAATCTTGGAGAGCACCCTCGCTTCCTGAAGTTGGTCAAACAGATCATCAATACGCGGCAAAGAATACTTGTTCTTGATTGTAACTTTGTTCAACTACCTATAATAAATGCACATCCTTATAGTACCATCCTTCTTCTTCACAAAGAGAACTGGTGCACCCCAGGGTAACACGTTAGGCCGAATAAACCCCTTATCAAGGAGTTCCTCAAGCTACTCCTTCAATTACTTCATCTCAGCTGGTGCCATGCGATATGGTGGAATAGAAATAGGCCGAGTGCCCGACACCAAGTTGATACCGAATTCAATATCCCTGTCGGGAGGCATGCTCGGCAAGTCTGTAGGAAATACGTCCGAAAAATCCCGCACCACCAGAACATAATCAATAGTGGGAGTATCAGCACTAACATCCCTTACAAAGGACAAATAAGATAAACAACCCTTCCCAACCATCCACTGGCCCTTCAAGTATGAAATTACTCTACTGGGAACACAGCCTAGTGAACCTCTCCACTCAATCCTCGGCACCCCCGGCATCGCCAACGTCACAGTCTTAGCATGAAAATCTAGAAAAGCATGACATGGAGACAACCAATCCATATCCAATGTCATGTAAAAATCAACCATACTAAGCAACAAGAGATCAACTCTAGTCTCCAGACTCCCAATGGTCACTACACTCGACCGATATACACGGTCCACAATAATAGTATCGTCCACCAGCGTAGAGGCATGAACAGATGAAACAAAGGACTCATATGGCATATCCAGATAATAAGAAAAATATTATGAGACATACGAATAAGTTGAACCAGGGTCAAATAATACAGAGGCCTCCTTGTGGCAAACTGAGACATTACCTGTGATCACTGTGTCTGAAGCAACAACATTTGGTCTGGTAGGAATAACATATAATCGGGTCTGACTGCCACCTGATTGGCCTCCCCCTCTAGGGCGACCCCTAATAGACTGAGCTCCACCCTGAGTTGGCTGGGCGGGTGGTGAAATAACGGGTGTTGAAGTCGTAGGCTGACTCCTCTACCAAGCTGAACCTCCCATAAGTTAGGGACAATACCTCTTGATGTGACCTATATCTCCACACTCGAAACAACCCCTCCCTGCGAATGGCGGCGTGGACTGGAGGGAGCCCCGGGCACCAGAATACCTACTAGAAAAACCCGGTGCCGACGAGCCTGAGAAATGAAGGTGCATGGGATGAACTCTGAGATGGAAGGGCACTGAGAGATGACTGGCCCTGATGTGTACTGTATGAACCATATACGGATGATGCACCACGGTGAACTGGAAGAGATGTCTGAGCATGCCTATAAGGACGAACCTTGCCGAGGTGGAACTGACCTCTAGAAGGAACACCACTAAAACCTCCTGACCCACGAGGCCTCTTGGCCTCCCTCTCAACTCGCTCCAGGCTACGGACCATCTCTATCTGTCGAGCAATATCGATAACCTTATCAAAAGTAGCACCAGATACCCTCTCCCTAGTCATAAGTAATCGCAACTGATATGTGAGGCCATCGATGAACCTCCGAATCCTCTCCCTATCAGTGGGAACCAGCCAAACTACGTGACGAGCCAACTCGGAAAACCTCATCTCGTACTGCGTCACAGACATGCCATCTTGAAGAAGCTGCTCAAACTGTCTGCACAACTCCTCTCTGTAATACTACGGCACGAACTTCTCCAAGAAGAGAACGGAGAACTCCTGCCATGTAAGTGGTGCTGCACCGACCGGCCTGCGCCTCTCATAAGCGTCCCACCGTTTGAAGGCAGCCCCAGAAAATTGAAAAGTAGTGAACGAGACCCCACTGATCTCCAAAATACTCGTTGTCTGAAGCATTCGCTCGCACTTATCCAGAAAGCCCTAAGCATCCTCTAACTCAGCACCGCTAAATGATAGAGGTCGAAGTCTCCCAAATCTCTCAAGTCTCCTCTGCTCATCATCAGCCATAACGGGGACTACCAGGGCCTGAGTAGCTGCAGCCAGCTGGGCTGGTAGTGCCCCTAGTAGCTGAAGTCCCTGCACAACCTGCTCTGAAGTACGGGCAACAGGGGTATGAGTACCTCCCCCGGCCTGAGGCGAAACCACCTGAGCAAGGCTAGTACAAACTGTCAATATCTAGGCCAAAGCCTCCTTAAGGCCTGGAATCACAATGGGCACAGCTGGTGCCTGAGCTAGCCCCATTGGCTCAACTGTATCGGGTACCTGCTCCTGAGCTGGAGCGACTGTTGGGTCTACAGGTGCTGCCCTAGCTGCTGTACGAGCTGCACCCCTGCCCCTACTGTGTCCTCTACTGCGACTTCGGCCTCTCGTAGCCCTAGTTGGTGGTACTGGTGGCTGTCCATCCTGCCCAGTAGTATGTGTCCTCACCATCTGTGAGAGAATAGAATAACATAAATTTAGTTACCAGAATCAACAAATCTGCACGACAAGAATACAAGAATGTGAAATTTCCTAAGGGTTCGGCAGCCTCTCAAAGATAAGTACAGACGTCTCCGTACCGATCGGCAAGACTCTACTAAATCTGCTCATGACTCGTGAGACCTATGTTACCTAGGCTCTGATACCAACTTGTCATGACCCAAAACTAACCGTCGTGATAGCGCCTATCGTGGAACTAGGCAAGCCAACTACTTAACTAGTTCAACCAAGTAAAAACTTTGAAACTAAAACGGAAACAGTTAATATTTAAGAAAAACATTTAAAAACCAAAATAAAACCACAACGCAATACAAATCTCTCCCAAAATCGGGTTGTCACCGAGTACATGAGCATCTATACCAGGATACAGCTTACTACAATGTCTGAGGAATAAGAACTGAAATACAAATATAGATAATCAAGGAGAGTCAAGGCCTTTGAACGCCATACAGCAACCTCGATAGTCCTCGAGATCTCAACTCCTCACTCAACAGCCGCGCGACCATAAGCACCTGGATCTGCACACGAGGTGCAGGGTGTAGCGTGAGTACAACCAACTCAATAAGTAACAAATCTAAACTTTGGACTGAAAGTAATGACGAACTCAACCGACACAGTTCAATATAGAAAATAACAATGCAGAAATGTAAACATGATTTCAAGTTCGATAAACATCTCAAAACAGTAAAATGGATCAAATCTAAATGATATGAAGAAAATAACTCCTCTACTTCTACAATGCCAATGAACATGCTGTATGTGATGCACCATGCTGACAGCCTCATGTGCTCACACACTCAAATGCTCAATCATTCGGTACTGTATATGGCCCATACGGCCCAGGGAAGATACTTCCTGGAATATATACATCACTGACCATCAGTCACTCAGTACCTAGTAGGGCCAATCCAGCCCGTGGAGAAGATCCATCTCCAGGTAAATAATGCTTCGGACAAGATCCATGTTCAGGGAAGATCCATCCATCAATAATATCAAATGTGCTTACTGGGGGTGTGTGCAGATTCCGGAGGGGCTTCTTCAGTCCAAGCGCTATCATAAATTAGTATAACCGCTGCGACATGCAGTCCGATCCCATAAATGTTACTCATAATCAGGCTCTCGGCCTCACTCAGTCATCAATCTCTCCAGTCTCTCTTTCACGGGCTCACAATGTCATGATACTAGCTCAAAAACAATGATATGATGTATCAATAAATAATAACAGAGAATGAGATATGATATGAAATGAATGAATATAACTGAGTATGAAATAAACAATGAAATGAGTAAGACAACAACAAGATATGACCACTATGGGCCCAATAGTACCGGCATAAAGCCTAAACATGATATCTAGCATGAGTGACAACTCAATTACTTTATCACATGATGAAAATACGGATATCAATAAGATAGAACTACTAGACAGTGTCATGGAATCGACCAGGTCACCATTCTCACGGTACACGCCCGCATGCCCGTCACTTGGCATGTGTGTCACCTTAATACCAATCACATAACACATAAGTTTGGGGTTTCGAACCCTCAGAACTAAGTTTAGGATTGTTACTTACCTTAATCAGAGCAAATCCTTACTCTAATACGCCTTTGCCTCGCAAATCGACCTCCATATGACCCGAATCTAGCCACAAACAATACAATACAATCAATACGGGCTAAAGGAATCAATTCTACAAGAAATTACTAAGTTATAACTCAAAATTCGAAATGTGTTCATAACTGCCCCCGGGCCCACGTCTTAGAATCCAACAAAACTCACAAAATTCAAAAGCCCATCCAACCTCGAGTCAAGTCATACCAAATTCATCATAATCCGACACCAATTGGTCATTCAAATCCCCAAAATCAACTCTCCAAATCCCTAGCCTCAAACCCCCAAATTACGCCTCAAAAACACACCAATTAGGTGGAAAATGGGAAAACATAATTATTGAATAAAGATGAACACAAGGAACTTACCCCAAGAATCCCCTTGAAAATCCTCTCAAAAATCTCCACAATCCGAGTTCCAAACTTTAGAATGTGAAGAAAATCGCGAGCCCTTATGTGTATACGTTCTGCCCAGTCAAACCGCACCTGCGGTCCCAGGACCCGCTTATGCAGTCCCGCTTTTGCGGTGAAATCTGCGCACCTGTGGAAGTCACTTAATTCACCTGGGCTCGCACCTGCGCTCCAGGTCTCGCACCTGCGGAGGCGCTTCTGCGGCCCATGGTCCGCATCTACGGAAACAACCTACACCCCTCAACTCCTTCACACTCCACGTATGCGCCCTCTTCGCCGCATCTGCAGCCTCGCAGGTGCGGAAAGGACCTCGCATCTGCGACCTCTGCCAATTCCTTCCTAGCCCGCTTCTGCGAGCTCGCACCTGCGGTGCCTACTCCACAGGTGCGATTACACCAGTAGTCCTCAAACTTCAGCAACTCTCTAACTTCAAACCTTGATTCGTTAACCACCCGAAATCAACCCGAGGCCCCCGGGATCTGAACCAAACATCCCCACAAGTCTTAAAAACATCGTACGAATTTAGCCGAAACTTTAAATCACCTCAAACAATATCAAAATACGAATCGCACCCCAATTCAAGCATAATGAACTTTTAAACTTTCAAATTCTACAAATGACACCGAAACCTATCAATTCACGTCTGATTGACCTCAAACTTTGCACACAAGTCAAAAATGACACCAAAGACCTACTCCAACTTCCGAAATCAGAATCCGACCTCGATATCAAAAAGTTCACTCCCGGTCAAATTTTCCAAAAATTTAACTTTCGCCATTTCAAACCTAATTCAACTACAGACCTCCAAATCACAATCCGAACACGCTCCTAAGTCCAAAATCCCCCAATAGAGCTAACAGAACAATAAAAATTCAAATCTGAGGTCGTTTACACATAAGTCATCATCCGGTCGACTTTTCCAACTTAAGCTTTCCATTATGAGACTAAGTGTCTCAATTCATTCTGAAATCTCATCGGACCCGAACCAACTAACCCGATAAGTCATATAATAATTGTAAAGCACAAAAGGAGCAGAAAATGAGGGAACGGGGCTACAACTCTCAAAACGGCCGGCTAGGTCGTTATATTCAGACTATTATCTGTAGTACTCTAGAAGCTCATGTATTCATGACTCCAGTTTCTGGGATTGTAGACTAGATAGCGTATTTGGAGTTTATTATTTATTTTGAAATTCTACAGCTTTGCTTCTTATTAAACTTCTTTAAAAATTTGTTAAAAGTAAATATTGTGTAGCTAATGTTGGTTTGCTTAGAAAGTGAATTTTGGGTCGACAATATTTTTTTTCTCTTCGTAATTTTCTCTTATCTAATCCTATTGCTTCCATATATCCACCATTGTTTCTCAATTTCCCCCTTTTATTGCTATGGTCTTTTTTTTATTTTTTAACCTTTGTTGTTCTTTTCTATTTGCTTCTTTCCTATTCATTCGCAAATTCATATCCTCCAATTAGTTTAGAAAATTAAAAATGGTATCCCTCCTTAAATAACTAAATCAAACCCCTTTTCTCCTCTTATCTTATGAAAAATCCTAAATATTACTCTCTCTTGATTAATTCCTTCTTCCATTTCAATAATCACACGGAGAACCATAACAGATTTGATGAAATTGTCAAGGCAGTCGCTTCGAAACTCGGCAAGGCGAAGGTTCATTTTTTCCCATAATGTTGTAATCCCTTTTGCATATATATGAACTTATTCTGTTTCAAAGAAGATGACTTTAATTTTTATAGTAGAGAAGAAAGTTATGTAATGGTGGAGATGTGCTCAAGAACTGGCAATCTCACAATTGTAATTTTTCCCCTTACCTGATATACAATATACATATACTTACCAACCAATTATTACAAATGAAGACGTAGGTGAAGGTAGTATTGACAGAACAATAATCTTGACCCTACAACTTTGATGGAAGGACGACAAAAAATAAATCATTTCTACATCCAGTATTATCGCTGCAAGTAACAAAATCATTGAGCTTAAATGTGAAAATAGAATAAAAATCAGTTGATGAATATGCTCATCTTCCTCAAACTTGTCAATGTTACTCTATTTTTGTCACTCTACTCCACTCATCTTCCAATGAAAGCATTCCATCCATATTTTGACCAATTTCATATGATTTATTAGTTTTTACGCTGACAATTATACAACCAAGTTTTCCACCATCAATGAAGTAAAACAACCTCATATCAATCCACATTGAACGCCAAATCTTGGTTTGAGGAGATTGATTACCTTTCAAAAAATGGTTTCGTATACAACATAAACAGTCCAATTATATTGTTTCAATAATATAATCACGTTAAAATGCAAATTAGGCAGCATGTTTCATGTTCAGGCTTCTTAAACTTTCATCTAAGTCTCCTCAACTTGTTATACATATATGTATGTTTATCCGTAAAGTAGTACAGTTGAATGTGTAACGTGGTTTATAGACACATGAATTAATTTGATCCAAATATATGAAATAAATAAGATTGTAATATAAACTTAAAGGAAATACAAGCCTGGCTACAAATTTAGCTTCTTTGTTAACAGAAGCGGGAAAAATATTAAGAACGAAGTAAAAGAATACTGTTATAAAATGAGAGCTGATTTTAGCTTTTGTGTACATAATGTTTCGTGTCGTGCATTGGATACCAATTCTTATATTTATAGTTCTATTTAGGGAGACAAGATCTCCAAATCAAGCTCCTTCTGAATGAGAATAAAACCATCATTGATGGCTTCATAACAGTTGGCTATAAATGCAGATATTCTCTGTAACGGCTGCTCATTGAATGCTATCAATATCAACTCTTCATATCTTTGTTACTGGTTACCTTTTCTTCGGAATTCACAAAGAATCGGTCACAATATTCTTTTACTTTGTTCTTAATTTTGTCCTCGCTTCTGCTAACAAAGAAGCTAAATTCGTAGACAGGCTTTTGTGTACATTCTGTTCTAATAGGCTTGTATAGCCGGCCTTGTCTCTAGAGTGTTTAGGGTTGAGAAATGGTGTAAAATGAACTAACTCCCAATTTTTTCCTCTTTTACCCTGCTGCAGATGTCGCAATTGCGAGCATTGCAAATACGAGACAGGGGTCGCAAATGTGAACCCTGCCACAGAAGTCGAGGAACTTGTTCGACATAAATCACATAACCGGGCGAGGAGGTGAATGGGTAATTGAGTTTTAGTCCGAACTCCGGTTTTTGACCAAGCGAGCCCAGGGTTGACTTTTTCGAAAATGATCAAAATTGACACTTTTTCATTGATGGGTAGTTTCTAAAACTTATTTTGAATCATTGGATTGATAATTTTCTAGATTTTGTTGGTTTGGAGGCTTGCTCGAAAGACAAGGTCGTGGCTGGTTGATTGCTTTGATTCACGGAGTGAGGTAACTATTGGGTCTGACTTTGACTTGAGTGAATTAGGAATACTTGAGTTATGTGTTATGTGAATTATATGGGAAAACGACGTATATGCGAGGTGACTAGTGTATCAACGCCGTCATGATATTTGTTTCCATGTTCTCGTTTATTTCATAATATATCTTGTTTCATGCCTTAATTGTTACATGCTTTATTTGACTTCCATTCCATAATTGTTATTTGTCATTAAATTATTCTTGAACTAGATTTTTCGTCCCTTCCATAACCCCATGCTTATTTGCTACTTGCCTCTATTTGCTTTACTTGCATACCTAAATTGTCTAATTCCTTGCTTGCCTTATTGTTTTTGCAATAGTTGTTGCATCCTATAATGTGGTTTCACTTGCGTAAGTTGTTTAGTTGATAGATACCGATGAACAGGTAAAGTTGAGACTTCGAGTTGTTAGAGATTCTTTGATTATTATATGGTTCTTTATTGCCTTGTACATTTATCCTCTTGATGTAGAAATTCTTGCAAATTTTGTTGTTGAATTGTTTATGTTGATTGAAAAGTGTTTCAGAAGCAGGTTGCATACCGCAACGGAAATTAAAAGGTAAGGAATTGAAATGGTGGAATAAAGATGGATTATGATGTTCACAGATGATGATATAATGAAATCGGGTTACGCGCCGCAGGTGATTGTATATGTGGTACTTGTTTGTGATTGTTGAATTTTCCTCGGTAATGTGATATGAGACTTGTTATTCTAGCCTCTCTAGTAGTTGAATTTCGATATGTGATATGTGGTACTTGATATGAGTTAACTTCTTTACATCCATTTCCTGTTTGTTCTATTATTATTATTATTATTATTATTATTATTATTATTGCGTACATGTTATTCTAAGTAGTCCACCTTAGCCTCGTCATTACTTTGTCAAGGTTAGGCTCGGCACTTATAGAGTACATGGGGTCGGTTGTACTCATACTATACTTTGCACTTCTTATGCAGATACCGGAGTTGGTCCCAGTAGCACTTAGTGAGATTGCCCGGATCCAGCTACCTCTGGAGACTTGAGGTATAGTTGCATGTCGTACGCAGACCTGAAGTCCTTTTCTATATCATATATGCCGTTTATTTTGATTCAAACAATTGTGTTTATTCACTGTCATGACCCAAAACCAACCGCCGTGATGACGCCTATCGTGGAACTAGGCAAGCCAACTACTCAACCAGTTGAACCAAGTAGAAATTTTGAAAATAAAACGGAAGCAGTTAATATTTAAGAAAACCCTTTAAAAACCGAAATAAAACCACAACGCAATACAAATCTCACCCAAAATCGGGGTGTCACCATGTACATGAGTATCTATACCAGGATACAACCTACTACAATGATTGAGGAACAAGAACTGAAATACAAATAAAGATAATGAAGGAGAGTCAAGGCTTGTGAACACCATGTAGCTACCTCGGTTTCCGAGATCTCGACTCCTCACTCAGCAGCCACCATGACCGTAAGCACCTGGAACTGCACATGAGGTGCAGGGTGTAACGTGAGTACAACCAACTCAATAAGTAACAAATCCAAACTTTGGACTGAAAGTAGTGACGAACTCAACCGGCACAGTTCAATATAGAAAATAACAGTGCAGAAACGTAGACATGCTTTCAAGTTCGATAAACATCTCAAAACAGTAAAATGGATCAAATCTTAATGATATGAAGAAAATAACTCCTTTACTTCTACAATCCCAATGCACATGCTTTATATGATGCACCATGCTGACAACCTTATGTGCTCACACTCTCAAATGCTCAATCACTCAGTACTGAATATGGCCCATACGGCCCAGGGAAGATCCTTCCCAGAATATATACATCACTGACTATCAGTCACCCTGTACCGAGTAGGGCCAATCCAGCCCGTGGAGAAGATTCATCTCCAGGTATATAATGCTTCGGACAAGATCCATGTCCAGGGAAGATCCATCCCTCAATAATATCAAATTTGCTCACTGGGGGTGTGTGCAGATTCCGAAGGGGCTCCTTCAGCCTAAGCGCTATCATAAATCAATATAACCGCTACAGCGTGCAGCCTGACCCCATAAATGTCACTCATAATTAGGCACTTGGCCTCACTCGGTCATCAATCTCTCCAGTCTCTCTTTCACAGGCTCACAATGTCATGATACTAGCCCGAAAATAATGATATAATGTATCAATAAATAACAACAGAGACTGAGATATGAGATGAAATGAATGAATATGACTGAGTACGAAATATCAATGAAATCAGTAAGACAACAACAAGAATCGACCACTATGGGCCCCAACAGTACTGGCATAAAGGCTAAACATGATATCTAGGATGAGTGATAGCTCAATTACTTTATCACATAATGAAAACACAGATATCAACAAGAAAGAACCACTAGACAGTGTCATGGAATCGACCAGGTCACCATTCTCACGGTACACGCCCGCGCGCCCGTCACTTGGCTTGTGCGTCACCTCAATACCAATCACATAACACATAAGTACGAGGTTTCGAACCCTCAGAACCAAGTTTAGGAGTATTACTTACCTCAATACGAGTAAATCCCTACTCAAATACGCCTTTGCCTCACAATTCGTCTTCCAAATGACCCGAATCTAGCCACAAATAGTACAATACAATCAATACGGGCTATAGGAATCAATTCTACAAGAAATTACTAAGTTATAACTCAAAATCTGAAATTGGTTCAACCCCCCCGGGCCCATGTCTCGGAATCCAACAAAACTCACAAAATCCAAAAGCCCATCCAACCACGAGTCTAGTCATACCAAAATCATCAAAATCCGACACCAATTGGTCATTCAAATCCCCAAAATTAACTGTCCAAATCTCTAGCCTCAAACCCCCAAATTACACCTCAAAAATACACCAATAAGGTGAAACATCAGTCAGAAAACATAATTATTGAAGAAAGATGAACACAAGGAACTTATCTCAAGAATCCCCTTGAAAAGCCTATAAAAAAACTCGAAACTTCGAGGTCAAAACTTTAGAAAATGTAGAAAATCGCGAGCCCTTATGTTTATATGTTCTGCCCAGTCAAACCGCACATGCGGTCCCACTTTGCGGTGAAACCTCCGCACCTGCTGTAGTCACTTAACTCATCTGGGCTCGCACCTGCGCTCCAGGTCTCACACCTGCAGAGGCGCTTCTGCGGCCATAGATCCGCATCTGCGGAAATAACCTACACCTCTCAACTCCTTCACACTCAGCTTCTGCGCCCTCTTCGCCGCATCTGCGGCCCCATAGGTGTGGTAAGGACCTCGCATCTGCGACCTCTCCCAATTTCTTCCGGGCCCACTTCTCCGAGCTCGCACCTGCGGTGCCCACTCCGCAGGTGCGATTACACCAGCAGCTCTTCAACTTCTAAACTTGATCCGTTAACCACCCGAAATAAACTTGAGGCCCCCGGGACCTCCACCAAACATACCCACAAGTCTTAAAATATCATACGAACTTAGTCGCGCCTTTAAATCATCTCAAACAATATCAAAACACGAATCGCACCACAATTTAAGCCTAATGAACTTTGAAACTTTCAAATTCTACAAACGACACCAAAATCTATCAATTCACGTCCGACTGACCTCAAACTTTGCACATAAGTCACAAAGGACATCACATACCTACTTCAACTTTCGGAATCAGAATCCAAACCCGATATCAAAAATCTCACTCCCGGTCAAACTTCCCAAAAATTTAACTTTTGCCATTTCAAGCCTAATTCAACTACCGAGCTCCAAATCACAATCTGGACACTCTCCTAAGTACAAAATCCCCCCCACGGTGCTAACGGAACCATAAAAATTCAATCCGGGGTCGTTTATACATAATTCAACATCCGGTCGACTTTTCCAACTTAAGCCTTTCATTTTGAGACTAAGTGTCTCAATTCATTCCGAAATCTCTCCGGACCCAAACTAACTAACCCAATAAGTCATATAACAACTGCAAAGCACAAAAGGAGTATCAGAAAATGGGGGAACAGGGCTACAACTCTCGAAATGACCAGTCGGGTCATTACATCCTCCCCTTCTTAAACAAACGTTCGTCCTCGAACGGGTCTAGAAACATACATGGAGTCTCAAATAGGCATGGATATCTGCTCTGCATCTCCCGCTCGGTCTCCCAAGTAGCCTTCTCAACGGACTGTCCTCCTTATTGCACCTTCACTGAAGCTATATCCTTTGACATCAACTTCCGAACCTGCCGATCCAAAATGGCCACCACCGGCTCCACATCATAAGTCAAATCACCATCCAACTGAACTGTGTTGGAATCTAAAAGATGAGACGGATTGCCGATATACTTTCGGAGCATAGAAACATCAAATACTGGATGCACACTCGACAAGCTAGGTGGCAAGGCAAGTTTATAAGACACCTCTCCAATCCTCTAATGTACCTCAAAAGGCCCAATGAACCGAGGGCTCAACTTACCCTTCTTCCCGAATCTCATAACACCCTTCATGGGTGAAACCTCCAACATAACCTTCTCTCGAACCATGTAAGCAATATCAAAGATCTTCCTATCGAGTCTGTACTGCACTGTGCGAAGCCGCTCCTGAATCAATTTAACCTTGTCCAATGCATCTTGAACCAAGTCAGTACCCAATAGCCTAGACTCCACCGACTAGAACCAACCCACCAGAGATCTACATCGTCTCCCATACAAAGCCTCATACAGAGCCATCTGAATGCTCTGCTGGTAGTTGTTGTTGTAGGAAAACTCTGCGAGTGGTAGAAACGGATCCCAAGAACCCCAAAAATCAATGACACAAGCACGTAGCATGTCCTCCAATATATGAATAGTGCGTTCGGACTGCCCGTCCGTCTGAGGGTGAAAGGTTGTGCTCTCCAGAACTATGATGTAAACTACGTGCCTCGATATTAAATGATGGACACTGGCACACCGTGAAAGCGGACGATCTCTCGGAAGTAAATCTCAACCAACCGCTCTGAAGAATAAGTAGTACCAACTGGAATGAAGTGCGCGGACTTGGTCAGCCGATCCACAATCACCCAAATAGCATCGAATTTCCTCAAAGTCCGTGGGAGCCAACTATGAAATCCATGGTGATCCGCTTCCACTTCCACTCTGGAATCTCTAACCTTTGAAGGAATCCACCCGGTCTCCGATGCTCATACTTCACTTGCTGACAGTTAAGGCACCGAGCTAAGAACCCCACTATATCCTTCTTCATTCTCCTCCACCAATAGTGCTGCCTCAAGTCCTAATATATCTTCGTGGCACCCGAATGAATGGAATACCGTGAACTGTGAGCCTCTTAAAGAATCAACTCACATAGACCATCCACATTGGGCACACAAATCCGACCCTGCATCCTCAATACCCCATCATCCCCAATAGTCACATCTCGGGCATCACCATGCTGAACTGTGTCCTTAAGGACAAGCAAATGGGGATCATCAAATTGGCGCTCTCTGATGCGATCATATAAGGAAGACTGAGAAACCACACAAGCTAGAACACGGTTGGGCTCCGAAATATCCAATCTCACGAACTGGTTGGCCAAAGCCTGGACATCAACTGCAAGAGGTCTCTCTCCAATGGGATTGAATGCAAGACTGCCCATACTCATCGCCTTTCTACTTAAGGCATCGGCCACGACATTGGCCTTCCCGAGATGATACAAAATGGGGATATCATAGTCATTTAGCATAACCAAACATCTCCGCTGCAACAAATTTAGATCCTTTTGTTTGAATAAGTGCTGGAGGCACCGATGATCCGTAAACACCTCACAAGACACACCGTAGAGATAATGCCTCCAAAGTTTCAATGCATGAACGATGGAAGCTAACTCCAAATCATGAACGGGGTAGTTCCTCTCGTGAGGCTTCAACTGACACGAAGCATAAGCGATCACTCTACCCTCCTGCATCAACACACACCCAATGTCGATCTGAGAAATATCATAATACATCGTATAAGAGCCTGAAGCTAATGGCAAAACTAGAACTGGAGTTGTGGTCAAGGCAGTCTTGAGCTTCTGAAAGCTTTCCTCACACTCATCCGACCAGCTAAAAGGAGCACCCTTTTAGGTCAATTAGGTCAAGGGCGATGCAATAGTCGAGAAACCCTCCATGAAGCGACAATAATAACCGGCTAAGCCGAGAAACCTCCGAATCTCCATACCTGAGGATGCTCTGGTCCAACTCTGAACCGCCTCCATCTTCATCGGATCCACCTAAGTACCCTCACTAGACACCACGAGTCTAGTCATACCAAATTCATCATAATCCGACACCAATTGGTCATTCAAATCCCCAAAATCAACTCTCCAAATCCCTAGCCTCAAACCCCCAAATTACGCCTCAAAAACATATCAATTAGGTGGAAAATGGGGAAACATAATTATTGAAAAAAGATGAACACAAGAAACTTACCTCAAGAATCCCCTTGAAAATCCTCTCAAAAACTCCACAATCCAAGTTCAAAATGTTAGAAAGTGAAGATAATCGCAAGCCCTTATGTGTATATGTTATGCCTAATCAAAACGCACCCGTGGTCCCAAGACCTGCTTATGCAGTCCCACTTTTGCAGTGAAAACTCCGCACCTGCGGAAGCCACTTAACTCACCTGGTCTCGTACCTGAGCTCCAGATCTCGCACCTGCGGAGGCGCTTCTGCGGCCCATGGTCCGCATCTACGGAAACAGCCTACACCCCTCAACTCCTTCACACTCCGCTTATGCGCCCTCTTCGCCGCAAGTACGGAAAGGACCTCGCACCTGCGACCTCTGCCAATTCCTTCCTGGCCCGCTTCTGCCGCTCCCTTCCCGCTTCTGCGGTGCCCACTCCACGTGTGCGATTACACCAGCAGTCCTCAAACTTCAGCAACTCTTCAACTTCAAACCTTGATCCGTTAACCACTCGAAATCAACCCAAGGCCCTCGGGATCTCAACCAAACATACCCAAAAGTCTTAAAAACATCATACAAACTTAGCCGAGCCTTTAAATCAACTCAAACAATATCAAAACACGAATCGCACCCCAATTCAAGCCTAATGAACTTTTAAACTTTCAAATTCTACAAATGACACCGAAACCTATCAATTCACGTCCGATTGACCTCAAAATTTGCACACAAGTCACAAATGACACCACAGACCTACTCCAACTTCCGAAATCGGAATCCGACCCCGATATCAAAAAGTCCACTCCCGGTCAAATTTTCCAAAAAATTAACTTTCGCCATTTCAAGCCTAATACAACTACAGACCTCCAAATCACAATCCGAACATGCTCCTAAGTCCAAAATCCCCCAACAGAGCTAACGAAACTATAAAAATTCAAATCCGAGGTCGTTTACATATAAGTCAACATCCGGTCGACTTTTTCAACTTAAACTTTCCATTTTGAGACAAAGTGTCTCAATTCATTCCGAAATCTCATCGGACCCGAACCAACTAACCCGATAAGTCATATAATAATTGTAAAGCACAAAAGGAGCAGAAAATGGGGGAACGGGGCTACAACTCTCAAAACGGCCGGCCAGGTCGTTATATTCAGACTATTATCTGTAGTACTCTAGAAGCTCATGTATTCGTTACTCCAGTTTCTGGGATTTTAGAATAGATAGCGTATTTGGAGTTTATTATTTATTTTGAAATTTTACAGCTTTGCTTCTTATTCAACTTCTTTAAAAATTTGTTAAAAGTAAATATTGTGTAGCTAATGTTGGTTTGCCTAGAAAGTGAATTTCGGGTCGACAATTGTTTTTTCTCTTCGTAATTTTCTCTTATCTAATCCTATTGCTTCCTTATATCCACCATTGTTTCTCAATTTCCCCCTTTTCTTGCTATGGTTTTTTGATTTTTTAACCTTTGCTTGTTCTTTTCTATTTGCTTCTTTACTGTTCATTCGCAAATTCATATCCTCCAATTAGTTTAGAAAATTGAAAACGGTATCCCTCCTTAAATAACTAAATCAAACCCCTTTTCTCCTCTTATCTTATGAAAAATCCTAAATATTACTCTCTCTTGATTAATTCCTTCTTCCATTTGAATAATCACACGGAGAAGCATAACAGATTTGATGAAATTGTCAAGGCAGTCGCTTCGAAACTCGGCAAGGCCAAGGTTCATTTTTTCCCATAATGTTCCAATCCCTTTTGCATATATATGAACTTATTCTGTTTCAAAGAAGATGACTTTAATTTTTATAGTAAAGAAGAAAGTTATGTAATGGTGGAGATGTGCTCAAGAACTGGCAATCTCACAATTGTAATTTTTTCCCTTTACCTGATATACAATATACATATACTAACCAACCAATTATTATAAATGAAGACGTAGGTGAAGGTAGGATTGACAGAACAATAATCTTGACCCTACAACTTTGATGGAAGGACGACAAAAAATAAATCATTTCTACATCCAATATTATCGCTGCAAGTAACAAAATCATTGAGCTTAAATGTGAAAATAGAATAAAAATCAGTTGATGAATATGCTCATCTTCCTCATACTTGTTAATGATACTCTATTTTTGTCACTCTACTCCACTCATCTTCCAATGAAAGTATTCCATCCATATTTTGACCAATTTCATATGATTTATTAGTTTTTACGCTGACAATTACACAACCAAGTTTTCCACCATCAATGAAGTAAAACAACCTCATATCAATCCACATTGAACGCCAAATCTTGGTTTGAGGAGATTGATTACCTTTCAAAAAATGGTTTCGTATACAACAGAAATAGACTAATTATATTGTTTCAATAATATAATCGCGTTAAAATGCAAATTAGGCAGCCTCTTTCATGTTCAGGCTTCTGAAACTTTCATCTAAGTCTCCTCAACTTGTTATACATATATGAATGTTTATCTCTAAAGTAGTATAGTTGAATGTGTAACGTAGTTTATAGAAACGTGAATTAATTTGATCCAAATATATGAAATAAATAAGATTGTAAAATAAACTTAAAGGAAATACAAGCCTGGCTACGAATTTAGCTTCTTTGTTAGCAGAAGCGGGAAAAATATTAAGAACAAAGTAAAAGAATACTGTTATAAAATGAGAGCTGATTTTAGCTTTTGTGTACATAATGTTTCGTGTCGTGCGTTGGATACTAATTCTCATATTTATAACTCTAGTTAGGGAGACAAGATCCCCAAATCAAGCTCCTCCTGAATGAGAATAAAACCGTTATTGATGGCTTCATAACGGTTGGCTGTAAATGCAGATATTCTCTCTAACGGCTACTCATTGAATGCTATCCGATATCAACTCTTCAAATCTTTGTTATCGGTTACCCTGTCTTTGGAATTCACCCAGAACCGATCACATGCTCGCATCCGATACCAACTACTTGTTGACTCATATCTTACCTATTTTCAATTCCACATATCACTTCCTTATTTGCCCAACTGATTCTAATCCATTTTACCGCATACAGATAGTCCCCCTACTTTTCGGTGACAATACTTTAGTGTCATCTGGAAGTAGATAAAACCTCTTTCCGTAGCTGGCAAGTTTCTGACACTTGAAAGGACGTATGTCTCTTCGTAGTTAATAACCCGAACACGTGTTACCCCACGATTTGGAAAATATTTTTACCAATTTCCGAGGTAATCATGACCATGTTTTTTGCCGTCTATAAACTTCTCCACTACTCATCATTTTGACTATCTATTTTTACAACTCCTTCTTCTCTGATTTACCTTAGAACCTTACTTCCAAATGCACCTTTCTTAGTAAAATCTTTCTTCACAAATTTCTTAACATCATCACTTCTAACATTGCTTCCTTAGGAACTCTTGCCTTTTCTTTGGTTGAGGTCCGAAGAAGAACAAAACAAATGAGGCTGATGTGGAGTCAGAACCTCTTATCGTGAACTCCATCATACCCCTTCAAATTAACACCAAGTCTAACCTCCAAGAACAAAAAGAACGCATTAATCCCAAATGTGACAGACATTGGTATGTTCATAGGTATCCTTCTTCCATTCATCTTCCTAGCATCCCAGTTGTGAAGGAAGATTGCGAATGGGAAAATATTAAAATCTTCGCCCCTAGTGAAATAGAAAGGGTCACCTTCTCCAAACTAGGGTTAATGTATGTTTATACATACCCTTTCACTTTGGGAGTGGGTAAAGGAATAGACCCAATAATTTTAGAATTTTACCACCGGTAGCAAATCTGTTTGGCATAAGCAGGCCTATCACTATGACGTACGATGTCTTGCCTCCGCCAATTGTTCTATGAGACAGGGAAAACACTAACTCTTGCACACATGATGAATCTATACTCCCCAAAGATCTTCTGTGGGGGTGTGCTAAAACATAGCGAACGCGGTCATCATGTCATCCTTACCAGCATTGATGACGACAATGACTTTGGATAGATGAAATGGTTCATTGTCATTGCTACTAGGGATATCCTCCCGACAACAACACCGACAATTCCTGAATCTTGTAACCTTTTTTCGTAAGTCTTCGGATATCTCTTCCTTTGCATAAAAAAAGATTTTTCTCCTTTATTAACTTTGCATTTCTTTATTTTCGCTACTTATTGGGAACCACCACGGGTTTAGGACCTAACCCAATGGGTACAGAAAAAATTGGATATTACTATACTGGAATCTCGAAGGTGGAAAGAAATGGCCCCCATACTTGGGTGGATAGCCAAAAACCATGGTAAATAAAAGTTCTTCCTCCCTTCATTCAATCTTTCAACATAACTTAGAAATAATTATTTAACTATCTTTTTGTAACACACGGGACTTCTGAAGTGATCTGTTGTTTTCCCCGACATCGAGGCTCTCGGTGACCTGGAGAAAGCTCAACGGACATTGCAAAATGACCTTACCGGAGGAGAGCTCGTGAATCTTATCTTGCTTCCTGTGAAGGCGCCTCCTCTCGGAGTCCCCAGCCCAAAGATAAGAAACCAAAGAAACAATGTACCTCTTCGTCTGGGATTTAAGAGAAGAAAATAAAAAGAACACCAACCAGACTGGCCACAATAGTCCTTGATGATGAATAAACCTATGATGAAGAAGTTTCCCTTCAAAAAAGAAAAATATCTTCATCCACTCAATCTGATGCTCAGTCGGGTGAGCTTCAAACTCCTCAACCAAAAGAAGTCCAAGGGCTCTGCGTGGAAATTGGATTGGCCGAAAATGCTGCATCCCATTTTCGAATTCCTATTGTTGCCATTTTCGAATTCCTATTGTTGCTTTCGGTCAAAGGAGTTCAACCGCTGACCTTCCTACATCATCACTTCTGAGCCTATCACAATCGCCTCTCCTTCTAAACCAACTGGTACCTCTCCACTGGCGCCGGCCAAAGAGATTGAAGATATTCCTTCCCCACTGTACCCGATCATGGAAATTTGGGAAATACTTATCCGGCACCCATTCAAAACCCTAATGGAAAATGAAACGTCATCCTTACAATTTTGATTGAGTGCCATATACTTTCCAAGTCGGTTGAGCTTGCCAATTATCTAAAGCCACTGGCCATGGAAAAATATTGGAGAAAAATGGACTCTCTTTTTGCGGAGTGTCTGTTAAAAAACAATATGCACTACTCGGCACAAGTAACAATCTAATCAGCTCACAATCATCTTCATTTGTTATATTTTGAATTAGTAACCTTAGTTGTAACCTTTCAGGCCAACATTCTTGCTTTCGAAGTCCTGCAGATGTTAATCTTGGATAAACAAGCACTTACAACAGAATGAGATCTACTTTTGACTGAACAGAATCAGCTTGTCGAGCGCCTCCCGGTGCTAGAAGTAAAATATTTCTCAAATGGATGATCTCAAGGCTAGATTCTACAAATTCGGGTAAGATAAAATGGCTCAGAGCCAAGAAGCCGCTAAATTACATAGAGTCCTTAAAGAGGCAAAAGATAAGTGGGTTGAAATGCACTATAACGTGACTGCTCCTATCGAGCGCGAGTCTCCTTTCATAGAGCAAGTCAATAACTTGGAGGCTAGCTTATGCTCCAAAATCGAGGAAGCCAATACCGCCAAGGAAAAGAGAGCAAAGATGGAGGAAAGGCTCAAAAGGGTGATGGAGCATAATCAACTTCATGCTACAATAAATGTTGAACTTGATTCTAAGATCAACATTTTTAAAGCTGAAAATGATAATCTCCTCACAAAATTGGGAAACTCCAAGCTAAACTCCAAGACCAGGCATATTCTATCCTCTTCGATAAAACCTACGCCATTTATCACTCAAAGATGAAGACTTTGGAGCATGCCAAATAAGTCATTGCAATCATCAATGATTGCATTGCCAGAGCTCGTGAACTAGAGACAACTGCTCTTGAGAACCTCCCTACTCGGACCGCTTCTTTTGACTCTTCGAATACTAACTCTGAGTATTTTAGAACCAAAGAGAAATCGAAGAGGAAGCTGAAGAAGATGGAGATAAAGATGAAGGGCCCAAACCGTAAGCGGAACAACCTTCTCGTGATAAAGAAAACGAGGACTCTTTTCTCCCTTAGGGTTGTGGTAGCAAGAATAATTGATGTATACATTTTCTATTTTGTAACTATGCCAAATATTCTTTATTGAGTTTAGAATTTTAATTAATGAAATAAATTCTTTGCTCAAGTATTTTGCAAAAAATATTCTATTTCATTTAACTGACAAAGCTTCGAGAATTCTTTTCACATCCGATAGCTTTTGATTCCAGAAATTAACCCTTCCGGAATCAACCCTTTGACTCTGAGGGTTTCATAAGAGAGGGCCATTATGTTTACGGTTCTCTTGAAGAGGACATCTCATGTTCATTCCAGCACAAGCATTTGGAGTTTTAACAAACTTTCAAACTAAAAAATAAATTAACTAATCATTCGGACAAGAAATAAGATAAAAATAAAAGAACTTTGATTTATTCCATCTATCTTTAAATATACATTTACATAAACATTTTTTTCTTAGATAAATAAAGCTGTCAATACATGTGGCTAACTTGTATAACTTATTTTTCCGGAGATGATCAAGTAGTCCTCGTCCATGATAAGACATCGATCCAGGTTCTAACAGACTCCGATATTCATAATACTTTGAGTGCCTTCATATATAATGGTTCCCCCCAGTGTTCGGATGCTAAGTATGAGAATTCGAACACTGGAAGACTTATTTTTGCCGATGACCGTTTCTTTGTAGTACGCATTACATTGATGCCTCATTAAAAACCTTGCCAGAAAAATCCAATTGGGACGAAAATTGGAAGACGGAAAAAAGAGTGCAGCACATACTTTTAGTGCTAGCAAGGATCTTTAGCAATAATACATTTTGTGGTGAGTTACTGTAATGAACCGGCCGATCATTTTGATTATTTTAGCCTCGTTGCCTTATTTATTACCTCATCTATGTTATATTATTGTTATGTGACTTGTCGGGGTGGTTGGTTTGGTTTCAGGTGAGGTTCGGAGTGAATTGGGACACTTAGTCCCAAAGTTAGAAGCTTAAGTTAAAATAGTTCACCAGAGTTTGACTTTTATATAGACGGCTCAGGAATGGAGTTTTGATGGTTTGAATAGCTTCGTATGGTGATTTTGGACATAGGTGTATGTCTGGATATTGATTTGGAGGTCCATAGGTCGTTTTGGCCTGAATTAGCGAAAGTTGGAAAGTTGAAGTTTTGGAAGAATGAGAAGTTTGACCGAGAGCTGACTTTATTGATATCAGGTCCGAATTTCAGTTTCAGAAGTTGAAAATAGGTCCATTTTGTCATTTGTGACATCGGTATATTTCGGCATTAGTTTTAGAAGTTAGAAGTTTATAAGTTCATTAGGCTTAAATTGATGTGCGATTCATAGTTTTGGTGTTGTTTGATGTGATTTGAGGTTTCGAGCGAGTTCGTATCGTGTTTTAGGACTAGTTGGTATGTTCGGATGCGGTCCTGGGGCCCCTGGGTATGTTTGAAATTGAGTTCGGACCATTTGTTCTTGTATTGAGATTGTTGGTTTTCTGAGTTTCTTGTTTCCTTCATCACGTTTGCGAAGGATATGCCGCGATCGCGTAGAGTAGTTAGTAACTTATAGATTTTTACTCTTCGCGTTCGTAAAGTTAGGGAGGCGATCGCGATTGCTGGGGAGCTTGTGCATTGCGAATGTGTGCTTTTGACTGCGTTCGCGTATAAGGAAGGTGTCGCAGTGGGGAGGTACCCGTTGTTCATCGCGTTTGCGCGGCCTTGACTGCGGTTGCGTAAGCCTAGGATGACTGGTCATCACGTTCACGACAGAGATCACGTGATCGCATAAGTGGTTTTGTGAGCAGGGAGAATTTGTTCTCCGCGATCGCTTAGAGTAAGAACAGGACAACAGATATTTAATTTCCAAATCGAGGGTTTTGTTCCATTTTTCATATTTTGAGTTAGAGACCTTGGTTTTGGGCGATTGTGAGAGAGATGTTCAAGGAATTGATTGGGGTAAGTAATTTTTACTCGGATTTGATTACTAAACATGGATCCATCATTGTTTTTACCATTTAATTAGTGTTTTGGGTTCGAAAAATTGAGGAAATTTGTGAAAACTTCATAAGCTATATTTTGAGGATTTGAAGGTCGATTTGAGGTTGGAACTGAATAATTTTAGTATGGTTGGACTCATTATTGAATGGGAGTTCAGATTTTGTAAGTTTGGTCAGGCTTCGAGATGCGAACCTGGGTTGACTTTTTAATTTTCTTTAAAGATTGCAACTTTATTATCCGGAATAGTTTCTTATAATTTGTATTTATGGTATAAAAATATTTTTGCTAGATTCGAGTCGTTCGGAGTCAGATATTCGCGGAAAAGGCTTACTAGTGAATTGAGTTAGCGTATTCGAGGTAAGTATCTTGCCTAACTTTATGTGAGGGAATTACCCCTTAGGATTGAAGTTATTTTGTGTTAATTATGGTATGTGAAAGTCGTATACGCAAGGTGACGAGTGGGTACATGGGTTATATGTGGTAATTGACCGATTTAGGCTATTTAGCTTCTTTTCATGCCTTTAATCGTATTGTCATAATATGTTATATCTTTCATCATTAATTTATACTTATATGCCTTATTTGACATTGTTAAATGCTTGTCCCATCTTTTACTTGTTTATTGCCCTTACATTCTTAGTTAAAGTTATTGTTTCCATATTGCCTTGTTAATAATTAACTGTTGAGCTACCTTACTCGAAGTTGTTATTTCTTGGAATATCTTCATGTTGAGATTTGGTGTTGAAGTCGTAAAATCCGTTATCACATTGAGGCAAAGTTGTTGATTGTTGAAATACCATTCTTGTTGAGCTATTAAATTTCAGTTTTCTATTTTTAAGACTCTTGTACACATTGTGGTTGAGTCGTGGGCTGTTTATTGTGGAAACATAGATATTGTTGATTCTTTTGGCAAGTTATGGTATTTTGGAACTTGAGGTACGAGTTGTGATATATTGTGATATTGATACGCATGCGGTGGTATAAGGATATGGGTTGATATGCATGCGGTGAGATAAGGTAGGGTTGATACGCGCGTTGCTAGTAGGGGAACTACTTGAAACCACACGGAGTGATAAGGTACGCTAAAATGCGGATAGCTATTTCGGGAAAAATGATTTTCAAAACTAAATGTAAGGCTCCTACAGTGATATAAGGATAGAATGTGATTTTGATTGTGAAATGAGACTACGTGGTTGTACCTCGGTAGTGATTCCCGTTGTTATCTCACTTGTATTTGTCTGCATTGTTTCCTTGATGTTCTTATTATGTGTTCCTTCCTTGTTGCATCTATTGCTTTAAATCCAGTTGCAGTCTATCTTGTTGTATTTCCGTATTGTCTCATTTTCCTCGTTTACATTCTTAAACTGTATTATACTTGTTTAATTTCTTTGTCTTGACCTGACCTCGTCACTACTCCTCCGAGGTTAGGCTTGATACTTGTTGGGTATTGTTGTGGTGTACTCAAACTACGATTCTGCACATCTTTTTATGTAGATCCAGGTACCTCATACCAAGCTAGGCACCAGTGAGTAGAGCTTCCATATCAGATACTTCAAGGTATACCTGCGGGCATTCGCAGGCATCGGAGTCACCCTATGTCCTTGCTTTCTATTTCATACTCTTATTATAGATATTGATGTATTAGGGATGTTTTAATATACTCGTGTAGAGCTTATGGCTCAGTCTCACCAGATTTTGGGAGCTATTGTTAGCTGTATTGAAGAATTATTTCATGATAGCCGGTTGGTTAAAATTTGAAGTTCTATTATTATTTTTTGTTATTTCTTCATGTATGTTAGGCTTACCTACTCTTAGAGACTAGGTGCCATCACGATATCTTACGGTGGGAGATTGTGGTCGTGACAGTCACGTTCCAATTGCTTTGCAATTTAACTCCATCTTGATTTTCCAACTGATATAAACCTTTATCGGTTATAGCTGAAACCCGGTAAGGTCCTTCCCACATTGTCCCCAGCTTCCGGGCATTAACTTCTCGAGTATTTTGTGTTACCTTCCTCAAAACCAAATCTACAACTATGAAATAACAAAGATTTTCTCTACGGTTGTAATATCTCTCCATTCTTTGCTTTTACGCCACCATCCTCACATATGCTAGATTCCTGTGCTCTTCAAGCAAATCCAGTTTAACCAGCAATGCTTCATTATTTGTCTCCTCGTTTGCTCGGGAAGACCTTAGTGTCGGTTCCCCAACCACGACTGGGATTAAAACTTCCGCACCATATACAAGTAAAAAAGGTGTTTCACCTGTACTAAATTTCGTCGTTATTTGATATGCCCATAACATACCTGGTAGCTCATCTGGTCGTTTAGCATTTTCTAACTTCTTTTTAAGATTTTGAATTATTATCTTGTTCGTTGACACCGCTTGTCTGTTAGCACTTGGATGATATGGTGAAGATGCGATTCGCTTGATCTTTCCTCCAAAAACTTTGTGACATCGGAACCCATAAACTGTGGCCCATTGTGACAAGCGATTTTTTTTGTATTCCAAACCGAAAGACGATGTCATTCCATATAAAATTAAACACTTCTCGCTCTCCATTCTTTTGGTAAGCACCTGCTTCAAACCATTTAGTAAAATAGTCAGTTAAAACCAAAAAACATTTTACCTTATCGGGTCCTTGTGGTAAGGGACTGACTATGTCCATCCCCTATTTCATGAACTGCCATGGTGACACCACTGAATACAAACGTTTCGGCGGCTAATGCATTAACTGTGCATGACGCTGACACTTATTATATGTTTCTACAAATATCTTCGTGTCATGCTCTATCCGAGGCCAGTAGTATCCAACCCTTAATAATTTGAGAACCAACGAGTCTACACCCGAATGATTCTCGCATACCTCTTCATAGACTTCCCTCATCACGTAGTCAGCCTCTGATGTCCCTAAACACCGAGCCAATGGTCCTTGGAATGACCTCCTGTACAATTGACCGTCAACAAGACAATAACAAGCTGCCTTGGTCCGTAGTGCACGGGGTGCTTTTGGATTTTCAGGCAATTTGCCATGCCTTAGATATTCTATAAACTCATTTATTTAATCCCAAATTAATTTGGTTGAGTTAACTTCACAGTAGCCATCCACGTCTTGGTTTCGACACTAGTATACTTGGTTCATCACTACTTAGGAGTCGCACTTTATTTTGATGACCTCGGAACCAAGTCGCCGACCTAGTTCAAGTCCTACAACCAAAGTCTCGTACCCGGCTTCGTTGTTAGTTAATAGCATAGTTCTAATGGCCTGACTTAAGGTTTTTCCTAATGAGTGATTAATACTATCCCGAGACCGGACCCGTTTACACTAGAAGCTCCATATGTAAACAAGGTCCAAACACCTGATACCATTTTCGATACCAACATTGCTTCTTTAGCAGCTAAAGCCATTAATCCGGGAATAAAGTCAGCCACGAAGTGGGCCAAAACTTGTGACTTGATTGCAGTCCTGGGATTCATTAATGTTGACTGCCCGTTTAGCCAAGCGACCCGATATCTCAGGCTTATGAAAGACATTCCTCAAGGGAAAGGTTGTCACAACTGTTATAGGATAATAGTGAAAATAGGGCCTAAGCTTTCGAGAGGTGACTACAAGAGTTAGGGCCATTTTTTTCAAGGTGCGGATAATGTGTCTCCGCTCCCAATAGAACTTTACTAACATAATAAACAAGAAATTGTGTACCTTCTTCCTCCCGAACCTGAACAACGCTTACCGCTACTTCTGAGACCGCTAAATAAATTAACAATTACTCACCTTCTATCGGTTTTGATAGCAACAGAGGGCTGGATATGTACCTTTTTAGATCTTTTAATTCCTAATGACATTCCGTAGTCTACACGAAGTTGTTCTTATTTTTCAAAAGTAAAAATAATTGATGGCATTTCTTCGAAGACCTCGAGATAAACCTTCTTAGAGCCTCCAGTCTACCGGTCAACCTATGTACTTCCTTCATACTTTTTAACTGGTATGAGATATCCTCGATATCTTTGATTTTATCGGGTTTTACTTCGATTCCTCTTTGAGATACCAGAAACCCAAAACTTACCGGATCCAACTCCGAAGGCGCACTTCTCCGGATTGAGCTTCATGTTGTATATTCTCAAAATGTCAAATATTTCTTAGAGATGTTTCAAATGATCTCCTACACTAATAGACTTAACTAAAAAGTCGTCAATATAAACCTCAATTGTCCTACCTATCTATTTTTCAAATATTTTATTAACAAGCCTTTGATTAGTGACTCCGACATTCTTAAGCCTAAAAAGCATCACATTATAGTAATATGTGCCAAAATTTGTGATAAATGAGGTTTTTTCTGATCTTTTGGGTGCATCCTAATTTGATTATACCCTTAAATAAGCATCAAGAAAACTCATTAACTCATACCCGACCGTAGCATCACCTATTCCGTCTATGCCATTTAGACCAGCTCAGGTACTAGAGGGGTTCATTGCTACCCCCGTGCTTCAGGATGCCCTAGTACGGCTGGTTGGCCTTATGGAGAGTGTGGCCCAGGCTGGAGTATTTCCTATGGCACCATCCATCTCTCAGGCTGGGGTAAGAGCCCAAATTCTCGCTACTCACACTCCAGAGCATATGGCGTACGGGTATTAGACTCTAGCAATTCCACCAGTTAGAGCGGTTTAGCATGTTATTACAATACAGTCCAAGGAAGGACCCACAATGTCATCTGAGAGACCGAAGATGTTGGACAGGTTCACCAAGTTGTTTCCTATTCATTTTGGTGGTACACATTCTGAGGACCTGTAGGATTTCTTGGATTGTTGCCATGAGGTATTGCACAATATGGGTATAGTGGACTCCAATAGAGTTGACTACGCAATGAGTTTGAGCGCTTACAACTGGGTAGTATGATTGTTACCCAGTATGAGACCAGATTTGTGATCTATCAAGCCATCGAGCTATCCTGATCACTACTGAGAGGGAGAGGGTGCAGATATTTATAGATGGCCTTGCTTATGGAATCATGCTACAGATGTCTAAAGAGACTAAGGATGATATATTTTTTACTCGAGTTGTGGAGATGGCTAGGTGATCGAAAGGATTCATGGTCAGGGTAGAGAGGTGGCATCTGAGAAGAGGTCTCGTCACTTTAGTGGTTTTAGTGGTGCCTCACTTGGAGGTAGGGCTTATTTGGTAGAGGCCATCACAAGTATTGTTTCGGTTTTTCATAGAGATGCATCAATTTTATTTGATCCGGGCTCTACTTATTCATATGTGTCATCCTATTTTGCTTCATATTTGAATGTGTCTCGTGATTCTCTGTGTGCTCATATTTAAGTGTCTACGCCCCGTTGGGGATTCTATTATGCTGGACTGGTTCTATCATTCTTGTTTGTTCACTATTGGGGGCTATGAGACGTGGGTTGGCCTTCTATTACTTAATATGGCAGATTTTGGTGTGATTTTTGGCTTGGATTGGTTGTCACCATATCATGTTATCTTGGATTTTCACGCTAAGATTGAGACGTTAGCCATGCCTGGGTTGACTCAATTGAAGTGGAGAGGTCTCTTGGTCACTCCACTAGCATGGTCATTTCATATGTAAAGGCTCGGTATATGGTCGAGAAGGGGTGATTGGTGTATTTGGCTTATATATGTGATTGTAGTACGAAGGTGACTTCCATGTATTTAGTTCCGATGGTGCGAGATTTCCCAGAGATGTTTCCTACAGATTTGTCCGGTATGCTACCCGACTAATATATCGACTTTTGCGTTGACTTAGTTCCGGGCACTCAGCCTATTTCCATTCCACCATACCGTATGGGCCCGATTGATTTGAAAGAATATAAGGATCAGTTGCAGGATATGCTTGACAAGGGATTCATTAGACCTAGTGTCTCGCCTTGGGGTGCACCGGTGTTGTTTGCGAAGAAGAAGGACGGATCAATGAGGATGTGCATAGATTATCGATAGTTGAACAAGGTCATTATAAAGAATAAGCATCTGTTGTCGAGGGTTGATGACTAATTTGACCAGGTTCAGGGTGCTAAAGTGTTGTCCAATATTGACTTGAGATCTGGCTACTATCAAGTGTAGATTAGGGCATCGGATATCCCTAAGATAGTTTTTCGGACTCGTTATGTTCACTATAAGTTCTTGTTGATGTCATTTGTCTTGAATAATGCCCCAATAGACTGATAGATTTGATGAAAGCCTTACATGTATTCCTTCGTGATTGTCTTCATTGATGTTGTTTTGGTTTACTCTCGCAGGGAAGAGGAGCGTGAGCAGCATCTTCAGATCATACTTCAGACTTTGAAGGATCGTCACTTATATGCCAAGTTTTTGAAGTGTGAGTTCTTATTAAACTCAATTTCCTTTTTGGGGCATGTTGTATCTTCTGAGAGCATTAAGGTGGATCCTAAGAAGATTGAGGCAGTTCAGAACTGGCCTAGACCTACTTTAGCTATAGAGATTCGGAGCTTCTTGGGTTTGGTGGGTAATTATAACAGATTTGTGAAGCGGTTTTCATCTATCTCAGCTCAATTTATCAAGTTGACACAAAAGAGTGCTCTCTTCAGATGGTCCGATGAGTGTGAGGAGAGCTTTCAAAAGCTCAATACTCCATTGACTACATCCCTAGTGTTATTGCTTCCTATAGGTTCAGGATATTACACTGTTATTATAATGCATGGCGTATTGGACTTGGCACTGTATTGGTGTAGGAAAGTAGGGTGATTGGCTATGCGTCTCAACAGTTGAATCTTCATGAGAAGAATTACCATGTGCATGATTTAGAGTAGCCTGCCATTATTCACGCACTGAGGATTTGGAGGCACTATCTATACAACGTTTCATGTGAGGTCTATACCGACTATCAGAGTCTCCACCACCTGTTCAAGTAGATGGATTTTAATTTACGACAATGGAGATGGCTAGAGTTGCTGAACGACTATGATATCACCATATTATATCATCTGGGAAAGGCTATTGTAGTGGCAGATGCATTGATAGGAAGGCTGAGAGCATGGGCAGTTTGAGGCCTTAAGTAGCTTCACTTTATGTTTTATGAATTGTACGTGTGGTCGGAATTTAATTTCGGGAAGTTCAGAGTTGATTAGGAAGGAAAATTCCCTATTCGGAAGCTTTAAGGTGAAAGAGTTGACGAAGGTTTGACTTTGAGTAAGCGACCTCAGAATCAGGATTTGAAGGTTCCAATAGGTTCGTATGATAATTTCAGACTTAGGCGTATGTTCGGGTTAAGTATCGGGTGGCCCGGGAGCATTTCAACGCTTATTGTGGAAAGTTGGCATTTTGAAGGTTTAAAAATTCCTAAGTTTGATATGAAGTGGACTTTGGCGTTATCGATGTCCGTTTGAAATTCCAAGCCTTGGAATAGGTTCGTATCATGATTCATGACTTGTACATGAAGTTTGGCATCATTCTGGAATGTTTAGATACGGTTCGGACGCGTTCATCGAAGCTTGAATGTTTGAAAGTTGAATAAAGAATTTTGGTCGTCGATTCATGATTTTTATATTATTTGTGGCATTTCGAGTCTTTGGATAAGGTATTGAGACTTGTTGGTGTGATTGGACGGGGTCCTGGTGCCTCAGGTGTGATTCAGAATGGTTTCAAATCATATTTCCTTGTTTTGCAACTGATGTTACTGCAGTCTAATTTTGTACTTCGCGAATTCGAAGGGTCTCATGCATTCACGAAGAAGGACTTGGGCTGCTGGGATTTTGTTCTTCGCATTCATGACTATTGTCTCGCGTTCACGAAGGTCTTGATGGCAAGGCTTCGCGTTCTCATTTCCATGATCGCGTTCGCGATGAAGAAGCTGGCCTGGTAGGGGATTTGGTCTTCGCATTCACGAATGTGCAGCCGCGTTCGTGATGGGTAGGCTGGTAAAACTTCCCGCTCGCGGGCCCTGTTTTGTGTTTACGTAGAGGAATTGGGGAGCAGAAGCTGGTAGTGCTTCGCAAACATGATGGACTTGCCGCGTTCGCGAAGAAGGTCGGGTTGGGTAGTGTTGTTTTAAAATAGGGGGTTTGGCTCATTTTTACTTCATTTCTTCCATGTGAGCCGAAATTGGAGTGATTTTGGAGTGCCATTTTCATCATCAATCATGAGGTAGGTGATTTCTACGCGTTGCGAGTTAAATACACGAATTTAGGCTTGTAAATTCAAGAATTTAAGTGGAAAATGTGGGATTTTTGGTGGAAGACCAAGAATTGGTATTTTTGGAGTATGAACACGAAATTGGACATGGAATTGGGAATAAATTATATATTTGAGTCGTGGCATTATATGTAATGTTTATCTTAAAACAATTTCGAAATACGGGCACGTGGGTCTAAGGGTTGACTTTGTTGACTTTTTGAGCAGAGTTGGGCATTATTATAAATTGTTAAATTATAAGCATTGGAGTATATTTTGATTGATTTGCACGTCGTTTTACTAGATTCAGATCGATGGGCATTGGTTGAGGTATTAGAGGGGCATTGGAGCCGGTTATGGAACTTCAAAGCGAGGTAAGTCTCCTGTCTAACCTTCTAAGGGGTACACTACCCCATAGGTGTGTATTTGTTGTGTGCAACTTGTTGCGGGGGCCATGAATGCATGATGTGACTAGAGTCCATACGTATCTAATATCTTGTTTATGTCCGGGTTGACTTAGGACTTTATCCTGCAATATTTGTATTATCTGAATTCAGCTTGTTAGTTTAATTACCTAAGACTTATATATGAAGTGTGATTAGAGATCATGTTAGATCAAATCTCATTACCTCGAGTTGTTGGCAAGATAATAGAAAATTGGTAAAAGTCATGATTACTTTATGTTCCCGTTTTTATATTGCAAACACGTAGCCCCTAATTCGATAAGTTTCTTCTCTTCCTAGGGATCGGGCCGAACGCCTCGGCAGTATATATGAGATTCATCCATGGATTGGACCGTATGACCTCAACAGTGTATGTACACGACTATGGATCGGGCCGAACGACCTCGGCATAATTCGTGCGTAAAATTTCTATGAGTCCGATTACCCCCGAGAATACCCATCTCGATTGAACTTGGAAATTTCATGACATCCTATTTATGACCTGAGATCGGATATTTAGTTGGTAGTTCTTATTTATTGAGATGGCATGTGGCTCTTGGGGATTTTTAAACTGATGATATTTTGCTAACGGATTTTGTTATCTATTGTTCCTTATTCTATTTATATTGTTGTATTCCATGTCTGCTTATGGTTCCCGCATTTTATTTATTGGACCACTAGTAAGTGTCGATGTCGAACCCTCATCACTACTTCTCCGGAGTTAGGATAGATACTTACTGGATACGCGTTAATTTACGTACTCACGCTATACTTCTGCACTAAATGTGCAGGATCTAATAGGTTCATTTGGTGGTCATCTTGGCGCATAGGCGCAACTACTGGGGGGACTTTATGGTGAGCTACATTCTATGCTGCATGCAGCCCACGAAGTCTCCATCATATTTATTTACTTTATCCTTTCTAACTCACATTCCAAACAGATGTTGTATTATTATTATAATACTTAGTAAATGCTCATGCACTTGTGATGCCAGGTTTTGGGATTGTTCTAGAATTTGTTTTTGGTTTTTGCTTAACATTGACACTCACTTTTACTTTATATTTTATTTAAATTGTATGTATCTACGATCTTAATGCATTAATTTCTTTATCTAATAAGATTCATGATTACAAAATTTATAAAATGAATAATTAAGTTGGTAGTTCACCGTTGGATTGCCTAATAACGACGTTGGGCGCTCTCACGACCTATAGTGGGTTTTGGGTCGTGACAGGCAGTTTGGCATATTTACCGGTTGTGAAGAGGCCACTAGCCATGGATGTCCCGTCTTTGGCCAATCGGTTTGTGAGGTTGGATGTGTCGGAGCCTAGATGAGTTCTTGCTTGTGTTGTGGCACTGTCATCGTTGTTGGAGCGTATCAAGGCTCACCAGTTTGATGATCCTCACTTGTTGGTGTTGAAAGACACGGTGCAGCGGGGTGGTGCTAAGGAGATTGGGATTGGAGATGATGGTATTAAGAGGCTTTAGGGCCGGATTAGTGTTCCAAATGTTGATGTGTTGAGAGAGTTGATCCTTGAGGAGGCTCGCCGTTCGCGCTATTCCATTCATCCAAGGTGTCACGAAGATGTATGACTTGAAACAATACTATTGCTGGAAGAGGATGAAGACAAATATTGCTGCTTATGTATCTCGGTGTTTGAACTGTTAATAGGTGAAGTAAGAGCATCACAAACCGGTTGGGTTGACTGAGAGATTGGAGATACCAGAGTGGAAGTGGGAGTGCGTCACTATGGATTTTGTGGTAGGCTTGCCACAAGCCTTGAGGAAATATGACGCAGTCTAGGTTATTGTGGACCATTTGACAAAGCCCACATACTTCATTCCGGTGATGACTTCCTATTCTTCAAAGATGTTGGCTCAGATTTACATCTGGGAGACTATCTGCCTACATGGTGTGCCTATTTCCATCATTTCTAACTGGGGCACACAATTTACATCACGGTTTTGGAGAGCCATGCAACATGAGTTGGGCATGCGAGTCGATTTATGTACAGCCTTTAATCCTCAAATGGACGAACAGTCCGAGTGCACTATTTAAATTTGTGAGGACATGCTGCGGGCATGCTCTATGAATTTTGGGGAGTCAGTGGGATGAGTTTTACCTCTAGCGGAGTTCGCCTATAACAATAGCAATCGGTCGAGCATCCAGATGGCTCTGGACGAGGCCTTATATGGGAAGTGATGTCATTCGCCAGTTGGTTGGTTTGAGCCAGGTGAGGCTAGATTGTTGGGAATTGATTTGGTCTGTGATGCCTTGGAAAAGGTTAAGATGATTCAGAAGCGACTTCATACAGCTTAGTCCAGGCAAAAGAGTTATGCGGATCAGAAGGTTCGAGATCTAGCTTACATGGTAGGTGAGCAGGTTCTTCTCCTAGTGTTGCCTATGAAGGGCGTGATGCAGTTTGGGAAGAAGGGAAAGTTGAGCCCGAGGTTTATTGGCCTCCTAGCCTAGTAGGGGTACATCCGGTATTTCATGTTTCTATGCGTTGGACGTAACATAAGGATAGATCACATGTTTTGGACTTCAACATGGTGCAGCTTCATGAAACTGTTACCTATGAGGAAGAGCCGGTGGCTATTCTAGACCGACAGGTTGGTAAATTGAGATCTAAGAGTCTTCCTTCTATAAAAGTGCATTGGAGAGGTCACCTGATTGAGGAGGCTACGTGGGAGTCTGATTCTGGTATGCAGGTAGATACCCCCACCTTTTTACAAGTCCAGGTACACTTTTATGTCCGTTCGAACACGAATGTATCTTTTAGAGGTGGAGAATGTGACAACCCGATAGGTTGTTTTGAGTACTAGCCTTAATTTCTATTTTTCGAGACCTCTCATAGCTTCATTTTATCTTAAATGACTTGCGTGTGTGTCCATGTCGTTTTCCGAAAAGCTTTTATGTGAAATTTTGAAGAAAATATGATTTTGACTTAAAATGAGGCTAGAGTTGACCACGGTCAATATTATTGCAAAACAACCTCGGATAGATGTTTTGACTATTCCGATAGGTTCGTATGATGTTTGGACTTATACGTACGCTTGGTTGGTGTCCTGGGGGACCCGAGCACATTTTGGCGCATAATGTAAAAGATTGTGAAAAAATGAGTTTTTAAGTGTAAATCTAGAGTTTTGATGATCGATCTTGTTATTTAATGTAATTTTGGTGATTTTAGATAGCAATAAAGTTTGTAGGATGTTATTACATGTTCTCTTTGGAGCCTGAGGGGCTCGGGTGAGTTTTGGATGCATTGCGAACTAATTTGGAACAGCTGATTCAAAGTTATTGCTTGAGTAAACCTACAGATCTCGAAAATGCGAGATACTGCTTGCGAATGCGAGCCTCAATTTTGCGAGTGACTGCTCGCATTTGCGAAGGGGGTTGGGGAATGGGAACTTTGCAATTGCAAAGTTTGGATCACAAACACGGACTGGGGGAGCTCTATAAATGCAATATGTCTGTCGCATTTGCGACACTTGGGAATGTTGGCTTGCATCACAAATGAGAAGATTTGATCTCATTTGCGCACATGGGGCGGTAGCAAATGTGAGGCCTTTGTCGCAATTGTTGCGTCTGAGGTTTCGCATTAGCGTACATCACAATTGCGTACAAGAGTTCGCAATTGTGACATCTTCATCTGGGTAAAAGTTGGGAAAACGGGACTTTGCTCATTTAATACGATTATTCAACCTTAGACTCTATAGAGGCGATTTCTTGAGAGATTTTCCTTCCCAAGGTTCTTGGGAAGCATCTTTAACTAGTTTTTTTTATCAATTATAACTACTTTTTATGAATTTGTAACATCAAATCTATGAATTTCAAGGCAGAAATTAAGGGTTTTGACTAGAATTTAAGAATTTCGTAAAATTAAGATTTAGACCTCAAATTGAGGTCAAATTTTGAAATAAATTACATATTCCGGCTAGAGGGATAATGAATAATAGGGATTTGGTCTGAATCTCGAATTTCGACCACGTGTTCCCGGGTTGACTTTTTGTTAACATTTTAAAATATGATCAAAATTGTACATTTTTCATTCGTGGGTAGTTTCTAAAACTTATTTTGGATTGTTTGATTGATAATTTGCTAGATTCGGTTTGTTTGGAGGCTTATTCGAAAGGAAATGCCATGGTTAAGTGAGATTTTGTTGCAGAAAGAGGTAAGTGTCATTGTTCACTTTGATTTTAGGGAATTAAGGTAGAATCAAGTCTATTTCCTATGTGATCTATGCGTTGGGGGCGGCGTATATGAGAGGTAACGAGTGCATATGCGTTGGCTATTGGGATAAGCATGCGGACGAAAAATTTGTCTTAATTGTACCATGTTATTTTCGTTTACTATGCATTCCATGCCTTAGATATATTGCTTATTCCTTGATTAGTTGCTTCCAAGTTATTTATTATATTGAAATGTTGAGATATTGGGTGTTGAGCATGTGGAACTTGTAATTGGTTGTAGGCCATGATTGTGGAAAGATTCCCATATGACGAGCAAAGTTTAATATTATTGTTCAAGTTGAATTTACTTCGCACCTTGCTTGGTATTGAGTTGTTGTGAATACTTGATAAGGAAGAGTGAAAAGCACGAAGGGTGTTGCCGTACTTTATTTTCATATTGATATCTTTTCTTGAGTGAACGCTAGGCTAAAGTATGAAGGGTGATGTCGTGCACTTGCTTCCTCTATTATCATTATCATGTGAGGATAAGAGTAAAAACACTAAGGATGATGCCATGCATATGTTTTATATATACTATATGGTGAGGATGAGAGTAAAAGCATGAAGAGTGTTGTCGTGCAATCTTTATGATTTGTTGTTTAATTTGATATTTGAGTTGTGAACATGAGTTGATGGTTTGAGTGTTTATTCTGAAAGAGGTTTTCTTAGTAATTCTTACTCTTTGTTTTCACTTTTTGCCCCTTTGTACATGTCCCTACCCTGTTGTTACTTTTGAAGCTTTACGTGTTATTTTCGTTGCTTTATATATATGTATATATCTGCATAGGTTTTTAGTAGGTGTCTTATCTTAGCCTCGTCACTACCTCGCCGGGGTTAGGCTCGACACTTACTGAGTACATTTGGTCGGTTGTACTCATACTACACTTTTGTACTTCTTGTACAAATTTTGACGTTGGCACCAACGGAGTCTCGAGAGGTACTTAGCGGCTACCAGACAATTATATGAGGTAGATCTGCATTCCAATCATAGGCCATAGAGTCACTTTCCTATTTTTACTGTACTGTTTCCATTTTATTTCTGTCAGTATTGTATTTCTTTTAGAACCTTGTATTTAGCTGGATCTAGACGCTCATGTACTTGTGACACCAATTCTTGGGGTGGTTTACGTTATGTTATTGATCAACCATCACATATGTATTGCTTTTCTTTTCGTATTATCTTGTTGTGTTGGCTTACCTAGCAAGTGGTGTTAGGCGTCATCACGACCCCGATTAGTTAGGATTTTTGGTGGTGACAAAACCATGAATCGCACCTCAATTAAAGCTTAATGCACTATTTAAAATTTTTAAATTCCAAACTTACGCGGAGCACGTCTAAACAATTCGAAATCAACTCAAATTTTGCACACAAGTTCCAAATGATATAGCGAACCTATTTCAACTCCCAGAACAATAATCCGAATCCGATAACATCGAAGTCAACTTCCGATCCTATGAACATTCCAACCTTCAAATTGCCGACTTTCACCAAATATAGCCTAATCCATACCGAAAGATTCAAATGTAAATCCGGGCATACGCCCAAGTCCAAAATCACCATCCAAACCTAACATAACCATAAAAACTCTAACCGAGGTCAAATTCGCTAAAGTCAAATTTGGCCAACTCTTCCAACTTAAAGCTTCCAAATTGAAAATCATTCCTCGAAAACAATCTTGAATCACTTGAAAACCAAAACCAACCATAAACTCAAGTCATAATACCTCATATAAAGCTACTCAAGACCTCAAACCACCGAACTGAATGCAAATGCTCAAAATGACTAGTAGGTTCGTTACATTCTCCCCACTTAAACATATGTTTGTCTTTGAACATGCCAAGAGTCATTCCAAAGCCATGAAATAACTGCATAAACTCACCATGCACATACCCATGGGTGATCACACATTACCCCAATCCATATAAGCCTGACAACATAACCTAACTGAAGATCCTCACTTCAACCTTAGTCCATAAACCTTAGAACCCAATCTCCAACATCCGGAACTCATTATAAGACTCGAATTTTGCATCCAGACACTGTATAAGTCTGAACAAGTTGTATCAAGCCATAACCATATTCCAAGATATAGAAATATGGCATACCACATCTCAGATACTTGTAGCAATAACGTCCGACCACAATAGCTGCCCAATAACAAACTCGGTACTAGTAACAAATCTCATATCAAATAAAACCTTGTTCTAAACCTTCGTACACTGCCAATGATGAAAGGAACACATAGAATGCATCACCACCCATCTAATCAACAAGTCATGGGGTTTTCTCGCCCGATATAATCCATTGCCAAATTCTGAGTTGACTAATGATGTTATTCTTCCAAACATACCTTAATCAACTCCAATAGCACTCATTTTAGGTCCAATAACCTCATCTCAGCACGTACAAGCTTCTCGACCAACATGCCACACCATCACTACCTCAAGACACACACCGTGCAATCTGTACACCAAACAAGCAATAACTTGAATGTACCAAATGATGGAAAGAGAATCAAATAAGAGTTTCTATCCTGCAAGCTCAACAAATTTCACCACAAAGTGCAATTCTATGAACCCATCATACAAAGGAGAACCAAAGCACACAAAATAAATACAGGGGATCATATCCTAACATAACTCTGCTATGATGTGTGACCCAATCCAAACACCGGTCCACATGGAATACCTCGAGCCATAATGCTCACAATCATCAACCAAATGCATATCGACAAAAATTACACGAAGTGCATGACCATATCCATAGAGAAATGGATAGCACAATATACCACAAACGGGAAGACCATAACCA